>NC_137081.1:37663636-38124405 GCF_951640355.1 Cnephaeus nilssonii
AAGGGACAACTTAAGTGTGTATCTGCCTGATTTGGGATTAACTCAGGCCAATAAACATAATAAAAGGCCAGAATCACTTAACATTGTGGATAGATTTTGCTACTTCAAGCGAAAGAGCATATAACAAAACCCAATGCACCATAGGCTAGGTGATATAAACAAAAGTTAGGTTCCCGTGGCCCCTCATCAATGTTATAACAAAACAATGTTAAATAAAACTATGTTAATCGAGGACCCAGTGAAATGAGGTGCATTAGTTAAGTCACCAATCAGTGTAAAGACAGGATTAGAAACACTTAGTAAAACTCTGGTAGCTTAAAAATTATGTATATATACTTCCACTAATATCTGTATTTGAATGTACATTCATTTATAGAGTGAGAAGACACTGAACAATCTCTTTACAGAAATATACAGATAAAAGTCCTCCTTCCTCTCACATGTAAGTATGACAAAGTTTTACTATTAAAGTCAGGATCCTTTTGCCAACTTACTCAGCAAAATTCTTACTTACACCTACAAGAACAATTGCTTAATGAGTAGAATCATTTTGGTTTTACTGTGAATCATTCATACTACCAACCTATGGTTGTAGGGAGTTACCATGATCTATTTATTCAAAATAAACCATTTCGAAACCACACAATTATCCAGACAAGTTATTAAGAATTACAAAACTCAAGAGCAGATTTTACAACTTTTAAACATACTGAAACTTTAAATAGACAAGACATTTTTTGTAAGGTAAGCTGACTTTTAATTTAAAATAGTCTGGCTTTTTTTTCTTCCTTTTTTAACATAAGAAACAGTCACTTTCATTCTCCAAGGCTGAGGTCATTCTTGTCATCTACTTAATTGCTGACAATTAAATATTTCCTCTCTTTGCTCCTGGTGACTGTCATATCTTACCTTCTGCCTCAAAGGAATCAGGCAGCTTCACGCACAGAGCCCTGTCTGCAACATTTTCTCCTACCTAGCTCCGAAGCAGCTGGCAGTCAGTTACTCTGTTTGGAAACTGGCTTACTGAGGAAGAGAGAGTGCGCGTTCTGACTTATATTATTCCCTGTTTTTACAGGAAGAAATTTCCCAATAGGAATCAAACCTCAAGGGAAAGGAATCCAAAAGAAAAATAGCAACACTTTGAATGGGATCTAAAAGTTTGCTTCAGTAAGACTGTTCTCTATTTGTCAGTATGATTCAAATCATGCTTGGGAGGGGAGGAAATTAAAGAAACACATTATTTCCCTTCTTTATCCATTGTTCTACAAACTCTCTTTAAAGTTCCCCAAAAGATTAAAACATTTCTAGGAGCTTTTTATCCACATTTCATATATATCTGAAGAAGGATTCATCATTTTTTAAATTCCCCATATTTATAATGTAGCTATGGTTAACCATATATTCTTTCTTTAAAAAAACAAAACAAAAAATACTCCACTATTCTTTAACCACTAATGCCTACAAACATGTACTTCAAAAAAAGTTCAATGTCACATTACTTTCTTGTCATTAAGTGTTTTTTGCCAGCAGAGGGAGCAAAAAAAGACCAGTCTATCCACTAAATGTTAACTTGCGGCCAAAGCACATCTAGCTAGCACTTTATAAACATTTTAAAGACCTTTTACGTATATGGTATCAATAATTTTTTTTAAAACTACAGCTTAGAATTCAGGAATTCTAGAAATTAAAAAACAGCATAAGAAAGTGTCGTCACATCTGAGTCACTGATAAGAGATTTTTAAGAATCTAACATGATTTCTTTAAATTTTTATACTCTGCTATTGTATTAAAACAAGAAGCCTATCATAGCTGATTGTCACAGAGAGGGCCCTACTGGAAGGCAAGAAGGTACACTTTAATTATGAGTGCTTGGACAAGTTTTGAGCACAAGTTTTGAAGTAAAAAAAGAAATTGAACAATAAAATGAAATAAAAAGGAGTTTTAATTAAAGCAGTCATTTTCCAAATTCATTATAATAAGAAATATACTAAGATTTAAAGTGTATAAATATGAAAATATATAAAAGATGAACAGAAGCTTACCAAAAAAATATAAAATATTTCAAAGGGCTGCTCCTGTTCTTTTTATTTCACTTTTTAGTTGAAATTAAAGTATTCAAAGATATATTCAAAGACCACAAAGAGGTAAATAGCTATATCAACCATTCAAATTTTGCAACAAATGAAAAACCTTCGCCAGTGAGAAATATACACTCACCTAACAGGGCGTTTATGGGCAAAATCAATGATCCCATTGTCCAATTCCCTAATATAATGACACGAACTACTGTGACTTATAATGAAAGCTATTCTGTAATAAATTTTAAAAAGAGAAGCTGCACATAATTTATAGCCACAACTCTCCAGCAGTACGCATGTGCTCCCATGTAAAATGAGACCACCACTGCCGGCCTCCCAGACTGAGAGAGAAAAGTACTTCGAGGGCCTAGTACAATGCCTGACACAAGGTAGGGTAGGTGCTTGATAAAGGTGTTTCCTGCCACAAGCTATATAGCTCCAACTCGCTAAGTGTCAGCTGCCATTATTCAAAAGCAGTGTTATATGAACTTCATCAAAATTAGTATTTTTACCTTGTCCAATTAAAAATTTATGTACGCTAGCAGGACTATCACTTGGTAAAAGAAAAAAGTAATCTAACACTGCTCTTCTGGACTTGCAGAAATCCTCTTCAGTGGCCTTTCAAACCTTCCTGAGGTTCCCTATCCTCCCCTTCAAGTACCTATCTTCCTGTTCTTTCCAGTCCCATATCAAACCTATCCTCAGCCTTCTTCACACTTAACTTTTCCACTGAGATACTTTAAAAGCTTGCCCCAAAGCACAGCAATTCAGTGGCAGAGACAGAACTCAAACCTGTTTGATTTCATAGCTTGAGTTTTTAACTATTATGCAATATTAACTTGAATATGAATATTCTCTCAGGACTTTCTCAGGGCATCAAAATCTCAACCTGAGAGAAAGTGGGTTCAAGTTCAAGTACTGTATCAGCAGTGGACCACAGAGGATCCAGAGGAGCTGATAAACTGCACCATGACCTTGACTTCACATATTCCTGTGATTACTTCTTGGTTTGAGAAACACAAAACAAAAAACCTGGAGAGACAAAATTAGGATTTTTTTTTTTTTTCTAGTATCAGTCCATTAGCCACCTTTCATTTTAAAGCCATTTTTGGCACTTTTTTCCCCCCCCAACTTAACTCTCTGAAACAGGTCTTAGGAATGTTTTACCTACCTCTTCCATTTCGAAGGAGTCCTTCTGCTGTACCATTATATTTCTTATGGATGGGATCGGCAGCGGGGCACATGGCTCTTTTTCCGCTGTGGACACGTGCACATTCTTCAGCTCACTGCAACCTTCCAGCTCACTGTGGCAGGCCATGTTGAAATCACTACCTAAATCGGATCCTATAATACCAGATTCCTCACCCAGTTTACCATGACTTTGAGTTTCTTTACTTGGTTCGCTTTCACTTTCTTGGTTAAAATTACTGTTTGCTTCATCAGAAAGCCTATCATCAACGTCAGCATTCTCCATAATAGTTGACGTACTAACTGATACTTCTTCTTTAACTGTAGCCAACATGTAAGATGAGTCTTTCTTCTTTACAATTTTTTGAGACTTTGGATCATTTTTACTGCCACTGTCTTCACTTGCAGAAACATTCAGAATCTTTCCTTTTTCAGTTGCTGGTGAAGGAGTGCCACCTTCTCCTTTCTCTGTTTTATCAACATATAAATTCAGTTTTGATAGTGTTTTCATTAAGCGATTTGCAGTGTTACTTCGGGTTAAGGGTGGAGGAGAGTCTGTCTCCTTGTTAGAGGTTACCGAGGCCATACTTCCAATTCTCTGCAGAGGAGTCCCAGAGACTTGGGAATACAAAGAAGAAAACGCGTTGGCCACAGTAGTAAGCACTTCAATTTGACGAAAACGACCTACAAAAATAAAGAAGTGTTAAGTAAGACATATATATATGTCTTTCATATATATGTCTACATATTAAACCATTACTATTGTTCAGAATTCCAGTAACTGCACTTAGATCAGAAAGATCATGAAACCAGATTTTTTCCTCTTACCGAACACTTAAAACTTCTCAACATCTACTGTGGAGATTTTTCACTCTAAGCACTAGAATTTAGTTTTGAAAATCAGAAGCACAAAGGATACCACCACATAACACAGAAAGGACTAGATATTGCTCTAAAGCTGTGATTCCGTTTTTAGGTCTTGGACTCCACTAAGACTCTCCAATATGTTCTCCTAATAAAGTGTACATGATTGGGGAGGGGGGTGGATTTATAGATCTCTTAAAGCTAATCCAAGGACTACCTAGAGATCCTCTTTTTGAACTTTTGGCCAACAGAGAAAAGTAAACAAAGGTATAATATGAATAAAAATTACTAAATTTGCCATGCTATTTTAGATTTACAGAAAAGCACCTGAAATTGACTTCATTTCATAGTAACAAGGCCCTTCCCCTACTTCTTTCCTTCCTGAACAAAGCCTTCTGGAGATAGGTGTAAGTCTAAGGTTCTGCTCCACAAGGTAGCATGTGTCACTCTGTAAGGTAACACTTAAGTCAAGAATTTGGGGGGGGAGGGGGGGGGGAATACTAGGTAAATTAACTTCTATAAATAGAATAAAATTTCCAAATAAGTTAAAATAGCTATTGTGTTAACCTCAATAATTAAATCTCCAGTGCTATTCCTAGAAATCAGTTAGGCTTTGAAAATAAGACCATGTTGCTATGGATGCTCTAATTTTGAAAATAATATACTAATATTTAAAAACCTTACTTGTTAAAGCATAATTTGGGTTTTCTACTTCCATCCGTTGCATTTGAGCACTCAAAAATACTTTAATATCTATTCCTCTGGCAAATGATGAGGAACTGAAAAATCTGGGAGGAATTTTAGAAGCAATATCCGGTTCATCTCGTCCAAATCCAAGATTATAAAGAATTTCTTCAGGATCTTCCTCATAAAGTTCCAACAATTCTGAAACACTACAAAACAGGAGAAATAAAAAAAAGAAATACCAAGATATAAAATAAGTTTATAGTCCACATTACATTATAAATAAATTCATATACCTGCTTTCCTATGATAAAAACCTTTTTCTACAGCTTTAAACCATTATTTATTTCAGTATCTTTCTTCACCATGTCTTAAATGTGATAACCCTTAGAAAATGCCCACTCTCTCAAGCTGTCAGCATTGGGAAAAGAGCTAACCCCTAAGAACATACTCAGTCAGAGATTCTCTAAGTGATTCCTCACCTTATTTTTTTTGTCATTTTAAGAGATTCCCAGTAAAACAGCTAAAACAAAACAATTAAGAGGAAAGATGGGAGAGAATAAGGAATAAAAAGATTAAAAGAATAAATGAAAAGGGAAAACACACTAGGAAGTTGGTAGAACTTTGGTACCAAGTGACATTCGGTAGAACTTGAGCTTCTCTGCTATCCTTGGCTCTCCTCTAAGAGGCAGCACAGGTAACAACCTGATCTCAGGAAAGAGAGGGAGGAGCTTACTTTCAACTTTTCCCAACCACTTCCATTCAGGAAGTAGGAGGAGTAAGGTGAGTATGGGTTACACAAAGGTAACTTCTTACTCTAATTCCATTGGGAACTGAACATTTATTATCCCGTCTCTCTCATACTGATAATCCAAGCTGAGAATCACTGAGAAAAATAGGACTGTTAGAGATAGAATTTGAACAGAAAAAAAAATTTCTATTTGTTTCTAAAAAAGTGCTCAGGTTCCAATAAAATAGTTTAGATAACTGGTTCCAGAGGCACATGTATTTGCATATATATATACACACACACATATATATGTATATATATGTGTGTGTGTATATATATATATGTGTGTGTGTGTGTGTGTGTGTGTGTGTGTGTGTGTGTGTATATATATACACTATAAAGATCTTCACTTTAGTAGGAAGAAAAACCTATGCTTAAATATCAAGCTTTAAATTAGAAAGGTTTGTTCTGATTTCTATGTCAGAGTAACTCAAGACCCTAACAGAAGGAAGAATTTTGGAAGCAGAAGTTACTCCACTATGGAGTTCCTCTTTCAAGTTGTTGATAGAATTCAAAATACTTATTAATGAATTCCAACAGCACTATAAACATATTTGTTGCTCTTTATTTACTCTTAATTAAAAAAAAAAGACAGCAGCTGCTTCTGTCAGTCATGCTGAACCATGAAACACTCTGGATTCCTTTCAATTTCATACTATCACACCAAATCCAAGTTTGAGAAAGTGACAAGAGAAGGTCATCTACAGCACAACGTAATTGCAGCATAATTTAATAATAAGTTACCTTGAGACTGTCCCACTACTTTTTCCAGAGCCAGTGGAATTCATACTTCTCCCTTTCTGATGAAACTGTAGTCTTCTCTCTTTGGCCAAGATATTACTGCTGTAAAATAAAAATAGATTATATAAAAATCTTATTGTCCTAAATGTCCCTCATTTTTAAAAAGGAAAAAAACAAACACAATTACATACCTGTTTTCAATTTGAGCATCAGTTTCATGGAGTTGGTTGGCTACAGGTAAAAAGAATAAATGTGGAGTACAACTGTTAGTAGGACAGTACTACTATGGTACAATTAGCAAATTAGCCACAATATACTATTGTTAATTGCCTAATATGCCAAACTCTTGTCATGACTCCTTAAATCTGTATCATTAAAAATAATACACAGATCAGTAAGAACAGAACCAGTAGCTTTTGGGGGTTGTTTTTGTTTTTATGAGTTAGCAATTTAAAACTATTTCTACTGAATGTTTAAAATAAAAAGCCATATAGATAACCAATTAAACTTCTTTAACAATTTAGAAATAAGTGGTAAGAAGATACACAGCATATGTGGTATATGCGATTCTAATTATTAAATTTAAAAGCAGTTAATAAAGAATGATTCAGCATTATTTAAGTGTGGCAACAGTATGCATCAATTTCTACTGTGATTTTTTTAAGGCTGGAAACTCCAGTTACAACCACTTTTTAATGCATATACTTGGAAAACTTCTACTCATTTCAAGGTAAGTTTTCTTTTTAAAATTGCCTTTCAAGTTTATCCCAGACTTACAAGTCCTAAACAGATAAATGTCTTTAATGTTAAGTTTAGAGTAAGTTAAATTTACTGCATTTAATTTTTTTAGACAAACAGAAAGATTGAAATTAATTTAAAACGTCTATTCCAGCATACCCCATTTATTTTTTCATTTCTGATCTTCAAAGTCACAGAAATTTCTTATGTTTCTTTGTACATTAACACATAGCTACTCAATATTTACTGAATGAAAATAAATTTGAAATAATTTTCAATAAAACAACATAACTCCACTCTTTCCTTTTCTTCTTTTTTAATTTTTTTTAATCGTCACCTGAGAATATTTTAAAATATATATGTTTATTGATTTCAGAGAGTAAGTAAGAGGGAGAACTAGAAACATCAATGATGAGAGAGAATCATTGATTGGCTGTCTCCTGCACACCTCTTACTGGGGATCAAGGCGAAACCCAGGCATGTGCCCTGACCAGGAATTGAACTGTGACCTCCTGGTTCATAGGTCGATGCCCAATCACTGAGGCACATCAGCTGTGCTCACCTGAGGATAAATTTTCCATTGCTTTTCAGAGACAGTGGAAGGGAAGGAGGACGGGAGGGGAGGAGGAAGGAAGAGAGAGAGAAAGAGAGAGAAATCAACTGGTTGCCTCCCACATGCACCCCACAGGAGGCAGGGAGCAAACCTGAAACCCAGGTATATGCCCTTGACTGGGAATTGAACCGGAGACCCTTCAGTGCTAGGGCCGATGCTCTAATCACTGAGCAACACCAGCCAGGGCCTTTTTTGGGACACTCCTTTAGGGTCTGGTTTCCCATGAAATCATTTAATATGGATGAACAGGCAGAGCAATATGATTTTTAGGGCAGTGAAAATATGCTATATGATATTACATTGGCAATATATAATTATACATTTGTCCAAACCCATAGAATGAACAAGACCAAGAGTGAATCCTAAGGTGAACTTTGGGTAATTATGATGCTTCACTGTAGGTTCATCAATTGTAATAAATGTACCACTGTGGTGAGGGATGTTTATAATGGGAGGCTACACATAACAGAAACAGAAATACATGGGAAATCTCTGTACCTTCCCCTCAATATTTTTGTGAACCTAAAATTGCTCTAAAAACATAAAGTCTTAAAAAATAATTCCGTATTTTGAAGAAACTACTAAGACAAATGTCAGTGTTATTTACAGTAATACTGAAAGGCTTTTAAAAATGGGTTGACAACATGTTCAACTACAGTGATTGGAAAGCAGTAAGTTTAAGCTCCTTACAAGTTTATTCCTTGAAAGCATATTAACAGTGATAATAATTAATTTATTCTAGACTTTTCAATATTTACTAGAAGGTTCTATATTATACAGATTGATTTAAAATAGCAAAAGATCAAGGATATTAAATTCAGTGGAGAAAATTCATTATTAACCAAATTATAATTTTAAAAAATTTAATAAAATTCTTAATTCTTTTATTATAAAAAGCATACTGTATTAGTAACCCAACTATACAGCCACCAATAATCTTAAAAAATACCAATAAAATAATAAAAAGTTCTTAATTTTACGTTATAAAAAGCTTTATCAACCCACAGGAAAAGATTATATAATCTGTGAAAATTTAAGCATAGCACACTACACTTAAAATGCTAACGCAGTCTGGAATAGACCTCAGCATAATTATTTCTAATAAAATTTTGGTAAAGGATAAAGTTATTTATCCTTTAATCTCCTAAAAATCTGGAAAAAGAGGAAAGGGAAAGACAGGAGACACTTGAATGCAAAGAGAAAGACACACTGCAGCTGTAAGTCTGACATAAAGCTACCTCATAGCTTCAATTTAGTTTTCTCACGTATTTAAGTTTCCTTCCTTCTGCAGACAATTCTTCCCCCAGTTATATCACCATTGTTTGCCTCCAAACAGTTCATTTAAGCATTTAAGTCCAAAGAAGGCACATGGACATTTCCCAAAGGTTTGCAGAGGCATTCTTATATGTATCATATATGCTCTGACTAGATTATTAACGTATAAAAGGTCCTGTAAAATGTGTCTGAGCCATTTTCAAGACCTTTCAGTTTAGCTCTGAGGATGTGAAAGCAATCAACTTGCTCTCCTTCGTTATGTAATTTTAAAAACTATGTGAAAATACAAACAAACGTACCTTCAGCTCCCAGTGACAAATCATCTTCAAAACTTCCTCCATTTCTCACCAGCACACCTGAAAGAAACATTAGAAGATTCATCCTACTGTTCTGTTCCTCCTGACCCCCATGTAAAATCAGTGTCTTAGTAAACCAAACTGACCAAGCAAAATACATGATACAGTCGTGTTTCAGACCTGAATGCCCTCAAAAATTATTCTGATTATACAATTTCAAGAAGTATAAACTTTATCATAAAGAAACCAAGATTTGCAGGCAGGTAAAGTTCTTAGAAGCCAACTTACAGGCTATTTAATACTTATGCCTTTGTAGATGTTCAAATAGATAATACATCTTACCCAAGGTTTTCATGGAAAACCAGATCTTGGAGCAATCATTCCTTTCACAACCCTTATATTAAATCAGGAGCTCAAGCTAGATTTTCCTGATACTGTAAATGTTCCTTATATGCCTTGCCACTACCTGCACATTCTTGTCGTACTTTGAACTTCAGAATTCTGTCTTACAAAGGTGGTAAAATTTCAGGTGTGGCCATTTCAGTTAATGTAAGCAAAGAAATGCTGCACTAAGGCTGATCTACCTCACACAATATATTTTTTCCTTATGTTCACATATCATATTTCTATACTTGATTAGTATATCTTTATCAAGACAATAAAAACATGAGTTTCACGTTATGGAAACGGTTGGTAATTTGCTTAAGCTCGCCACCTTTTAAAAGTTTACTGACGAGATATATTCTCACGTAGAGGACAAATGAAGCAGGACCCTCGTAAAGAACAGATTTAGAAAAGCAACTTTTCCTTACCCTTCAGTGTACTACTGCTCTGCTCATCCAGTGAGGCTCCCAAAGGGGTCCTGAAACCACAGAAACATATACGCCTTAGTCTTGAAAAGCTGTCTGGAGAGCTATCCCTGCAAGCCTGATACTTAAAGGGTGATAGCTAAGCAAGCTTCTAATCACAGTGTAACTCTCCTCCCAAACACACAAGGAATGCAAGTGGATTACATAAGGAATAGGCTCCGGCGACGAACTAAGCAAATACCTGTGTCAAGTCAGTTTACCAGGAATGATTTAATCACACGTCTGATCTGCCGGCAATTAAGGGCAAGAATGGCAATTATAAGTGATATGAACTGGCACTTTCTTTACAGAAACAGAAAGAGAGAATGACAGCAGGAATTGAGAAAATGTCTGCTTCTCTCAGTCTGCTCCCCAGAAACAGGAAACAGAATTAAAAGAAAGCAAATGGTTATCTCGACAAAACTAAAAGTCAGAGTCTAGTTAGAAAGAAGGCTCAATAGGTATCTTAAACCTTATCTGTTATATCTATCACTAGCATTTTAGAGCACTGGGCACCGCCTTTATCCCAGCTACTATCTTTATTGATATAAGTGGAGAGGCTGGAGATTTATTTTCTGCTTTTAAACTAAAAAGTACATGTATTCTTCATTTAACTCTGAAAAGAAAATTACTAAAAAGTCGGCTTGAGAATCAACCTTAAGAACTAGCCATTACTAAAATCCTTTCACATTCTTGTAGGTCACAGATAACTTAGAAATCTCTTTTTCAGTGCAAAAAAAAAGTTTTCCACTTCTTCCTCAAAACGATGTTCAAGAACCAGATTGTTTTACTTTGAAAGTTTTACTTTCATAACAATTTATACCTGTTAAAAATTCCCTCAGATGTAGTATCAACATAAAAATATCAGTTTCAAATAAATGTTATTGAAATGCCAATTAAATGTTGATTTTCTGCAAACAAATATATAGCAAAGGCAATTCTTTGGAAATTCATGCTTTTTTAGTAAAATTCGTGCTTTCTGTAATTTTTTTTTTAGTAAAAGAATCATAAACAATTACCATAAAGATATTAATAAAACCTTTGAGCTAAGTTTTTGCATATGTTTTAATAAAACTCTAATTTATGCCATAAAAAAGGTCATTCTTCTCAATGGCTCCTTTATTAGGACAAAACACTTACTCCTTGTACAGATGTATCCACTGGTCTGTGCACTGACACAAAGTGGCAAATAAGCATAATATAACTGGCATTCTCCTTCAAACACAAGTCTCTCACTCTTATACTTGCTCTCTTCCAAATTCTATCAAAAACTCTCTCCTGTCTTAGATGGTAATCCAAGCAATATGTTTCCACTTAGCCAAAAATAAAATAAAATAAATGGTTATCAAATTAAATATTTACTTTAAGAAAACACAATGTGGTATCTTTACTCAGGATATGGGCAGCAATAAGAAAACAATGACTATTTGAGAACTTATTGAGAAAAAATGCTGTCTTCAGATAATTTGTTTACAAAGTAGCTAGATGCTCAACTCTGGGAAGGATCCTAAATTGTTACAGAAAAAAAAATACAGTTGCATATATCCTAGAAGTCAAATCTGTGATAATAAAGCCAACAATAAAAGACCTATTCTACCTCTCCCAGGTACAGGTGAATGCCACTTTTGAACAGAACAGGTGCAACTGTAGAGAAAAAAAAGAAGCCAAGGAGTGGCAGACTATAGAATCTGCCTACATTAATCGAGACTAGCAATAAAAGTTCTCAAATGTTCAGACATGATGCATCCTGCTGAACACTAACATTTGCTTATTGCATTTATCTTAAAAGATGCACTTATTTACTATCTGCTTGAAATAATCAAGGACATCTACCCCATACTTGATATAATCTCTTATACAATCTTAGTTCCTTTACATCATAAAGTAAACATAATGTGATTCTTCTCTTGCTCTTAAACATTTTTTTGGTGTATCTTTAGAGAAAGGGGTCACATATTTTATCCTATCTCAGAAGGGTCTATGACACCCTCAATAAATGTTAAGGATCTTTGTAATAAAGTGTTCAGGAAGGCTCCTTCATCAAAGTAGGACATCAATAGCCTAGTGGCCAATATTTTATCTATCTTTAGGAAAGAGAAATAAACTGACATATAAGAGAATCACTTTGCCCTTCCCCCGCAAAACGACTTCGCAAACTCTGGTACTTGAACACAAGATTAAGAAAAGCCCCAAATGTCTGGCAAAAAAACAAACAAACAAACAAACAAACAAACAAAAAAACCGTGCAGAAACAAACATCTTAAAAAGCAACATTCTTCATTGGAGATTTTATAAGTAGCAATAAATTGGAAAAAAAGAATTAACAAGCACATTTCACTGTCACAGGATTTAATGGCAATATGATTCTTCTCTCCTCCATACTTTATCAAACATTTTTGTACCAGTTGCCAAAACATGCAATTAAACAGATTTATGCAGTCTGAATGCCTTCAAAGCTCTATTTCCCTTCCGTGAATTCCAGCGCCATCTGACAAACGCATTTCCAAGAAGTAAATCACAAGAACCAAGTTAGCTCGTTTTTAATAGCTCTCCAAACAGAATTAGGGCACGCACAAAAAAATATTCAAGCCCAGATAGTGTAGTGTGGTTAAGTAAATTAAAACTCATCTACTTACTAAAACGCATCTGAAAAGGGGAATGATTTGAGGCCAGATGTAAAGATGTCAAAACAAAAGCAAAATGAAATAGCGTGTGAAATGTGACAATCCTTTCGAATAAAAAAACAAGGCAGGCAGAACAACACGGCCCGAGGATCTGTTTGAGGTTTGCGATCCCTGATGCTAAACTAGCATCACGCACCGGGGCTCAAGGTCTGACAACTGCAGAGCTAACACGGTCACCAAATCATCAGCGGTCGCAGCGCTTCCACTGCTAATCGCTCAGAGGAGGAAGCTATCCGCAGGCTCCCTTTCCGGTTTATGGTTTCCAAAGGACCCGGGGACCCACGGGGACGGCGTCCCCTCCGCCCGCCGGGATCTCCCTCCGCGATGCCCGCGGCGCCGGCGAGGACTCACCGGCAGTCCTTGAGCCATATCGCGATCTTCTCGTTGGGCACGTTTCCTGCGGGGCAGAGGGAAGGGACAGCTCGTTACCGGCACCGGGGGGGGGCTCCCGCGGCGGGGAGAACCCGGACCCTTGCACGCAGGAGAGCCTCCTGGGGTCCACATGCAGCCGGGGCAACAGCCGGAGGGTCCCTCCGAGGAGGACCGAGCCGGCCCCGGGCTGGCTCTGTGGACGCTGGAGACGCCGGACCGAGCGCGCGCGTTTCAAGGTCGGAAGCGCCTCCCCTCCCCTCGGCCTCTCCAGCCCGGGGGGACCGTCCGCCGCTTACCGGGGTCGCCCTGAGCGCACGAGACCTCCCCGCGCCGCCGCCGCCGCCGCCAGCCCGCCTTCCCCCGAGTCCCCCCGCCGCCGCCCGCGGGGCGCACCGACCTCTCCCCGCGGCCGCCGGCAGCTTCGTGCCCGGGAGGTCCTCCTCGTCGTCCTCGTCCTCGTCCTGCGTCGTCGCTTCTGTGGACAGGTCCTCCGTCTCCGACGCCTGCCAGGACCCGCGGCACTTGGCCCAGGCCTTCCTCCGGCGACTCGCCACTTGCCACTCCAGTTCCTCCTCCGCCTCCGCCGACGCCACCAGGGGCCGGTCCATGGCCGCGCCGGGGGCTCCGCGGCCCCAGCCGGAGGCTGCGCGAGACAAGGCGGCGGCGGAGACCCCCGCCCCTGCTGTCAGCGCCCGGCCGGGCTGGGGGCCCCGGGCAGAGGGCGCAGGAGGAGGAGAAGCAGGAGGAGGAGGAGGAGAGGGAGGAGGAGGAGGAGGGGATGGGAGGGAGGGAGGAAAGGAAGGGGAGGGAGGAGGCGGAGGGCCGGCGCTTCACATGAAGTCGGCGGGCGCGGGAGCGCGAGTGGCCCGAACGTGCGCCGCTGGGAGCCTCCCGCCGGCCCGCCCCCGCCCCCAGTTCCCCGCCCCCGGCCCCCGCCTCCCGCCTCCCGCCGACGCGCCCGGGGCTGGCCGGCCGCCGGCGTCAGCGCGCCCCTCCCTCGGCGGCGTCCCACGCCCCCTTCCGGCCGGGGGCGCCCGGGGCGGGGCGCGGCGGGAGCGTGAGGCTGGCCCCGCCGCCCCGCCGCCCCGCCGAGTGGGCGAGCTTGGTTTGCTGGTTTGTTTGTTGGTAGTGTTTTCTTCCTCGCAACTTTCTCTCTGCTCCAAAGCAGGACAGTGTGGCCAGACCAGGTGTCCCGAAAGGACTTTTCCCCGCGTCAAAACCAGTGTCCGCTCGGCTCGCTGCAAGCTCCCCCCCAGGAGACCCGAGAATTGTGTGCCAGCCTCGGTGGGCAACGGGGAAGGGTGGAGGCGCGTCCTCGGGGTCCCCGTCTGGTCCCTACGGCCAGACTGGAAAGGACCACGCTCCGTGCAGGGCTGCGTGCACGCTTAAGGAAGTTGTGTATGAAGGCTGTGTGAGGTATGCAGGTGGGTTGACAAAGCACATTTAAGCTGGAAATTCCACACTGAAGTTGGACATGGAGAGGGGAAGAAAAATAGAGCACGGAATAGCTGGGAAAATGTGCTTGGATTTGGGTGCCACGAGATGCTACAAGAAACAAGTGATGTCAAGGTTCAGAACTAATGTTCACATGAGTGTGAGCGTACCCTTTTGTTGTTTGTAAAAAATCTCATGAGGAAGACTGTAAAATCCTATTCAGAATCAGACACGAACTGCTTTCTAAGGGTTTTGCCAGTACAGTCTCTATAACATCACATCCAAAATCCATACTGACTTTCCAGTACCATCTTAGTATCATCTGGGCCTAATGTATTCCACGAAATATTAAGGGAACTAGAACAGCGATACTTTTATTTTCTCTTAATTCGTTTGAAACGTCACTATTATTCTTTTCTTTGAATTTTAACGACGTTTCGGCCTTCAAGAGTCCTATGGCAAAAAGCAGCTAACCGTTTAAAGGCCCCCAAAAATAGGCCAGAGTCTAGCTGCCTGTAGGAAAGGTAAGGGGAGAGAAGGAGGGAGGAGGCACCCAAAGGTTCTGGTCAAAAGACAATAAAGTACACAGTCTTTAGTGTCATTCAGGGCCCTAGTGGACCCCACCTGACCCAACTTCTCCCAGCTTCAATTCCATCATCTCCACAGGCTGTTACTGACTGTCTATCCTCGCTTCTCAATTTATTCCTGGTCTTTCTGTACAATACCTTCATGATCAAGATCTGGTGGAGCCAGAACTTTTCCTTCACCATATCTTTCCACCACTCCCACCCACATCTCTCCCGCAATTTTCTGATAGGCAACTGCATAATGTCTACATCATTTACGTGGGGACTAAACTGGACAGTAAATGATATGACTGGCCTCTGAGGGTATGTTTGACTTTCCAGCCAAATTGTAAACTGTGAGAGAATAAAGAGGACTTCTCAGTGTTCTTCCTATACCGCTTACACTTTTAGTGCAGTGCCCGTCCCACAAGGAACAATGAGATCTTTTGAAGTAAATTTTTTTATACTTTATGTCCCTCAGAATGGACGGTGGAATGGGTAAGATACTTGCTTTATGTTGTTTCTCTAAGACCTATTGTCTTTTACTTAATTTTATTGTTTACACACACTTTTAGACAATAAGAATTCTTGAGAAAAGCAATAATGAACCGTAATTTGCATTTAAACATGAAACCACCAGTTAAAGGAAGAAAAAATTGTTAGCAGGTAACAACAGTTGTTGAATTCACAATAGCACAATCCTCTGTTTTCTTCTACATGCTGATTTTTAATGCAAAATGTTAAGTACAGAAATAATAGAGAAGGAAATCCTTGAAATAGCTGGCTATTTTAAAAAGTAGGGGGTTATCATTCTCAACTTTGAGATTTTAAAAAATGCCCAAGGTGTTTTATTTATTCAATAATGAATGCCCTATCACACAGGAGGAGAGTCTAGCTGTTTGCTTCTTCAAGGTTTTTTTCCAAACAGGTACTGTATTGTAGACCAACTGCACATCCACATTGCAGAAATTCTACATACAGGATAGTAATATCTGAGCTACTGATGCTTACAAGATGGAGAAACACATTTATATTACACTAGAGGCTCAGTGCACGAAATTCATGCACTGGTAAGGGTCCCTAGTGGCTGGTGGCGGCCAGCCAGGTACTCCCTCCCTTCCCCAGGCCAGCCCCGCCCCCTGGCCGAACTCGGGGAAGAACTCCCGGTAGAGGGGACAATTTGCATACTCCGCTTTTATTATATAGGATGTGGATAATTCCACCCAGCATGATGTAATGGAAACAGTAGGGTCTTTGGTGTCAGACTGAAGTTTGAAATCTGTTTCTGTCTCTCTCTAGTTTATGGCTTAGAGCAAGACAACTAATATCTCTCTGGTCATCACATTCCTCATCTGTGAAATAGCAATCATGATGACGATCTAAGGTGATGTGAGGATGACGTAGAATATGGTAGGTACTCAGTATAGCTATTGGAATTATTATATTGCAGAAGACAAAAATCAATTTCATATGGGGCAGTTAGTCTTACACTAATAAATGGCAATATATCTTAATGCTTATGCAGCTGAATTTTTAAAATGCCATAAATTCAGGCTAGGACAGAAAACATACTCTGGTTAAATTAGGCAGTTATAAATAGAAAAGCTTATATCAAAACTGCAACATTATGCTCAGTTCAATTACTTCAGTTATTTTATTTTATTTTTTTTGCTTTCCCAGTTTTAACATATATCTCAAAATTAGAAAACAAGATTTACTATTAGGTAGACTAAAGCATTTCGGTTTTAGTTACGGTATTGTTTCTTCAATATTTACAAGATCAAAAATGTTCTTTTATGCATCTAAATCTTAATAATTCAGAAAGTGATAATGATGCAGTTTACCAAATTTTCAACCCTTATTAAGACAAAGGGGAGCTGGGAGGTATAAGGTGAGTAGAATGCAAATTAAACAAAGAGAGCAGGATTTTATATTTCAACCAGAGGCCCGATGCACGAAATTCATGCAAGGGGCTCAGCCCTTGCAGCCGTGGCGGCTTGCCTCGACCCTCGCGGCCCCCCGCTTCGTCCATAAGGACATCTGGCTGTCCGTTCTAATTAGCATATTACGCTTTTATTATTATAGATATGATTGCCTGGAGAGAAAAATTCTGTATGAAATAAGGTTGGAAAACACTGCATGTTATATCCTCATCTCCCCTTACCCCAACCCAGTCATAATAAGACTTGATAAGTCCTCAAAATTTACTTTAAGAAAAAAAAGGCTTACCTTTGTTTAACTCATTATTTCTAAAATGTATTTCAACATGAAATCATTTGGGCCTCTCAATATAACTATTAACATTTCCAGGAATAACAGTGGAATCATTTGCCATAGTATAAAAGAGAATGAAAGGAAAATGTTCCTCAGCAAGTGAATACTTCAAAAATGTTTAAAGATTTATTTACAAATCATATAATTGAACTCTGAGGAAAAGTGGTTTGCCTAACTTAGATTTTTTTAATATATATTTCTTTGTCATTATTAATCATTAAAGTATTTCTGGTTATTGCATATATGTATTTGAAAGTAATAAAATTGTATATTTAAGGTGTATAATTACACCTATTATTTATTCTTTCACCTTAGCAAAAAAAAAATCAAGGATTATTATACCAGTTCATTGTCCTATTAATGTTTCATAAGGGAGCATTAATATAGCATAACAATATAGTATTTTAATTTCTCATATTTTCCCAAGTACATATTAAAAGGAGAAGCAGGTGTCAATACCACAGGAACTTTACCTTGAACATTATTTACATAATCTGGAAAAGTTTTATACTTCTGATTTTGTACATGTTGAAAACTTGCAATTTTATCCTTCATTTCATCATTCCCAGATCACAGTTTTTCCATTTGCCACATAATGTGACATTTACACTTTCTGTGGTAAACCTTGTAGAGAGCTTGATTTCTTCTCAGTGGCTCAATTCTCTGGTGTTTCTGAGCAACAGGTAAGAATGGCTCATCTATTCTTCATCAATAATGGCATGAAGCAAGATTATATAACAGAATAAGCTTTGTTGGGTCTGTTTCATGAATTAAACAACTCAAAAGAGGTTTTGATATCCTCATAACTGGACATAGTTACACATAGGAAAGCCAAAATATTTTTAATTCAGCTGTGAAGTCTTAGTGCTCAAGATTAAGTCAGTCCTTTATTATTTTTCTTTTTAGTCCTGCCCTAAAATGTTGCTATTATAGATCTCTGGCATTATGAATCATAAAAGCTTTTAAGGAGGTATATCTATTGCTATCAAGTGCTCAGTCGATGCCACTTGAGAGTAAACATTTTTCTGCAGTACACAACTGAACAGGGGGGTGCCAATATTGCATTTCTCAGTTTTAAAATAATTGACCTGTGATCAATTATTGATACACATTTGTTTCCTAATTTAAGATTATTTCTAGTTCTTATGTATGTGATTACTTCCTATGTGCAGCTATTAGAACTATTAAAAATTTTTATCACTTCACTATGCATATCTTTGGAATTATATATTTACATGTAAATATCTCCTATATTTTATGAGGATCAGAAAAAAAGAAGTTAGTGACTATATGAACCATGTACCTATCTAATATTAATGTATCTTTAAAAGCCTTAAATGGTGCAGATCTTATAAATGGTTCTTGAAAACATACACACAATGTCTTTTTTAAAAATAATTCTGATGTGTGCCTGAGCTACACGGGCCTCTCCCATCACATTTCCCTTCTCTAATCTGCCTTCTGCAGCCCCTTCATGCCCATCTCAGAACAAACACAATCTGCATTCAGAACAGGACCCTTTACAAGTTGAATGGAGTTATTTTGGGTGAGTCATTGAAAACAGTACAAAACCTTTCCTTACTCGCCAGAAGTGCATTTTTTAAATAAAGCCAAAGCGAACAAGGCTTGGCAAGTTTGAAGGTGGACAGAATGGGGAGAGGGCAGGGTTTCTGCCAGACTCCGATAGGATTCTGCTAAACCTTCCTGGCTGTTTACATTTACCTCCACCAATTTCTTTGACCATTACTGAACAAAAAGTGGAAGATTGAACAGGTGGGAAGCAGGGACACTCCATTTCAACCAGCACTGTGATGGTGAGCAAAACCAGATCTACTGTAGTGTAGCAACGGCTTTAATCCCCCCATTTTTTCACTCTTTAATTCAGAAGCTATAAAATATATCCACTCAATAATCTCTTTCTTCTGATTAAATCAATTTTGGCCAATTAATAATGCTTATAGGCAATTTTTAATCTTTGTTTTTTAAAATGTATTTGTATTTATTTCAGAGAGGAAAGGAGAAGGAGAGGGGGAAAAGAGATAGAAACATCAATGATGAGAGAGAATCATTGATCAGCTGCCTCCTGCACACGCCCTACTGGGGATTGAGCCTGCAACCAGGCATGTGTTCTTACTGGGGATTGAACTTAACCATTGAGTAACACCGGCCAGGCTATAGGCATTTAGAAAGTTGTTAAAAAGTCAGTGTGAAGTCCTTTAAAATTGCTTTTAAAGTAAGTGAAGTTCATGAGAGTTAATCAAACAAAATATTAAAAGAAATAGAGCTGTAGAGACAGAAAATAAGCTACTTCCTAAGAAACTTTAAAAATTGAATTGCTATAATCAAAGTCTATACAGTATCTTAATAAATTTTGGATATTTAACATGCAGGTATCTATAGAACATATTACTCACCCTTTACCCTGCAGAGAACTTTTTAGCAACAATACAAGTGATCACTCTTCCTCAACCTGGTATAAATTTGTTGGGGTTCACATCTCATGAATGAGGAGAAACCTGAAATCAAGAAGGAGACATTCTTAAACCTATAATGGTAATTCAGATCTATTTTGCTATAAAATAGTTAACCCATCCTGTAGGGGGCCCTTTAGTTATAAGTGTTCCTGTTCACAAAGGGTCTATCTCCAAGCTGTGGGGTCACACTTGGTCTTACTAGGTGTAATTATGTCAGTATTCTTGAACTCCCTTAGAATGATCAGTTTCCACATGGCAGGGTGACAGTTGTTGGTTATACAGAATGAAAGTGCAGTGTTTGGAAGTTAATTTGGCTATGGAAGCACTAGGGTCATAATAAACAAACACATATTTCCTGCCGGAGTGAAGAGCAGAGCAAAGAACTCTGGTTTCCCACATTTGGGGGAATTTTTCTTTTCTGGTTAAGCAATTGTTTTTAAAATATAAAATACAGTAGTTCTACAGCCTTCAAAGCTTATCTCACCCATCTAAGAATGATTTTATCACATTTAGTTGTATTTAAGTATAACCTACAGATGATCAAAAGTTAAAACGATTAAATATCTGTTGATGGCAACTCAATGCGAAGAACTTCCCCCCACAACCTTGTTTCAAAACAGGCAGAAAAGTGAAGCAAACTTCCATTGTAATTGCTTTGGAGAAGGTTTATTATTACTCTCAGGTAGCATATTTGGCCTAGATTACATTAGTACAAATCAAACAGCTTAAAGTTATGTTTATTAATAGACTGTTATTAAATAAAAGAACTACAGGGTAAAGGTCAGCACACAGGTTGTTGTGTTTATTTTAAAAAATCCTCTGAGCCCATGTCTTTCCAACTTTTTTCTAAACAAGTCAGCCCAAGTTGGCACCTTCAAACCTTTAAATGCTGTAGTTATAATAGTGCTGATACTCAATTTGGAGAAATGCTGTTAGAAGAGCAACTGTTTCGGTGGACCCAAGGAAATAACAATGTTAAAAATAGATGGTTTTGATTGAGTACTTGTTGTGTGCCAGACACTGTATTTCGAGCTGGATTTACAGTCTCCTTCAATACAACAACTCTGGAAGGGCTTGTGTTATTCTCACTTCACAGGTAGGGAAACTGAGCTTTCTCAAGGTGAACACTGGCCCCAAGCCACATGCTAGGAAGTTGCAGAGTGGAACCAGGACTATTGCCCTGCAAAGCCCATGCTCTTACCTAAGATGTGTGACTGCCTTGGAGTACTCCAGCTCCAAGGTTGGGCAGAGGGTCAGTGTAACTTACGTATAAGTGGAAAGGAGTTCTAGGAAAGTGATGAGCTACTACAATGTCCTCATTTTACAAGGGAGGAAAACTGAGCTCAAAAACTTTAAATTGCCTGTGTAAGGTCAGCCATCTAATCAGTGATGGAGTTCATTAGGAATAAGAATCCACATCTCAACAGCCCTACAATTATTAATAAAAGCAAAGCTAGAAAAACTGCTTCTACGTTATCAAACCTGAAAAACTCAAGAGACGGTAAAAACAAAGAGTTTAGTAGCCAGGCTTCTTCTGTGTTACGTGCCAGTCGAGTCCCCTCTGACCCCTGGCGACCCTGTGATTGAGTGATGGCCACAGTGTCCTGTCCTCAGCAGCCCTGGCCAGGTCCTATAGACGCATGCCTCTAGCTTCTTTTATGGATTTACCCATCTCATATTTGGTTTTTCTCTTTTCCTGCTATTTTCTATTTTTCCCCAGCATTGTTATCTTTTCCAAAGAACCCTGCCTTCCCATGATGTTCCCAAAGTAGGACACCTTCAGTTTTGTCATTTTTGCCTCTAGTGGTTTCAAGCTTAATGTGCTCTTGGACCTACTTGTTCATCTTTCTGTTGGTCGAGGGTAGCCATAGAGCTCTTTTCCAGCACCATATTTCAAATGAATCAACTTTTTTCCTATCAGCTTTTTTGCTGTTCAACTTCTGCATGCATACATAGTACTTGGGAATAGGAGGGTGTGAATGGTTTTAGGCTTGGTCTCTAATGACACATCTTTGCTCTGGATCTTTTCTAATTCTTCTGTTGCTGCCCTTTCTAATCTCAGCCTTCTCTTAATTTGTTGGCTGCAGCCTGCATTTGAATGGACTGAACCAAAGTAAGCAAAATCTTTAATAATTCTGATATTTCCATTATCTATGTAAAAGTTGTATATTTCTTCTGTAGTCATGGTGTTCAAATGCAGTTCTGCTTTGGCAATTTCTTCTTATGCTTTCATCAGAAGTCATTTCAGTTTATTGCTACTTTCTGCCAGTATGATGGTATCATCTGCATATCTTGTTATTTATTTTACCAATTTTCACTCCTCCGTCCTCTGAGTGTAGCCCAGTTTTTAATGTTATTTGTTCTGCGTACAGATTAAACAAATAGAGACATAAAATGCACCCTTTTCTGACACCTTTGCCTATAGGAAACCATTCTGTCCTTCCATATTCTGTCCTACAGTGACTTCCTGTCCACAATACAGGTTACATATCAGGATGATCAAGTGCTATGGCACACCTGTTTCTTTTAGAGCAACCCAGAACTATGGAGAGACATTCCTGGTCCAGCCACATTCTTGTACTCAGAGGGCTTTTCCAAAGGGAACAAGGTTCATGATCAAAAAGTGAGATTTTTTTACTTTTCAACTTAAAATCTGGTCTTCCAAGCAATCCTCAGCTGCTCAATGGGGGACCTAGAGTTTTAAGATTTTACCTAAGAATTATTTGAAACTCAATCTTGAAGAGAAACAATACTCAGAAAGTTTTCGTAAAGGATAAAAATCCAGCCATTACTGTGACTAATATATATTCTACCTGAGTATTTCAATATATTAGGATTTACCTGTGACTTAAAGCAGACCTGCAAAGAGCTGGGTGCCTTGATAAGGTCAAATGATTTCCAAAAAGATAGTTTTTACAAAATCACTCTGTGATTTATGCAATGGCATCCATCTATATTGATTTTCAGTATGAGCAATGCCATGAATTGAAATGCACTGTCTCTAATACAGAATCTTCCCAAAGTTAAGCATATTGCCCTGTATTCTCTTTAGGAGGACATCAGTAGAAATATCTTTTTACAATATGTGTTCCAAGAAGAGTCAAAATTACTGAGACTTTAAAAAAAATCTCAAGAGCACTTGGACTTGGATAAATGACAAAGTTTCTGTTTTTACATTGGTTACTAAAAAATTGAGAGCCAAATGTGTGGCTCACTCATGGTAGATGAGTAGGCCATCATGGTATGCATCTTAAACCTTATTCATAGCTCTAGTTTGTCCCCACCCTTGTTTTTGTTCTTTTAATTTTTCTTTTTCTCAAAATAGTACTGTGTAATTTTTTATATTTCTTCTCTGCAACAGGAGAAAGAAAATAACTAAATAAAATATGTTAGAATATTATTCAAAATTATGTTTACTATACAAATATGTATATTTATAGCAGAATATTAGGAGGGAAATAAATATGTTTTGTTAGAATGGCAATGCTATGCCTAATTTTTTTCTTTGACTTTACAAACTTTTAGGAATTGTATTTATAATTTAAGGAGGAAAAGTGATTTCAACTTTGAAAGCTCTAGTTATTTATTCCAGAGGTAGAAGAAGTATGGGAAGTATGTGCCTGACCCCATGATTATGTTAGGGCAAGTGGGGGACTGTGGTAAAGTGAGGTCGGAATGGTAGATAAGAACCAAACTTTAAAGGCCATAATGTGCTGTTCTAAGGGATTGTATTATTGCCAGTGGGAAGATGTAAGCAGCTTTCAGTTTTTAATGTTCTTTATTGGAAGTTTTTTCCTTTTTATTGGGGTGACATTGATTAACAAAATAGGTTTCAGGTGCACAATTCTACAACATATCATCTGTACACTGTATTGTGTGTACATCACCCCAAGTCAAGTCTCTGTCCATCACCTTTTAGAGGATTAAGAGAAAGTGGTGATCAGAGGCAAATGAAGAAAGAAAAAAAAGGTTTCAAAAAAGGAGGAAATGGTCAATTCTACCAACTTCCTGATTAGTTGATTAAAATGAAGACTGAGAATTGACCTCTGTATTTGGCAATACAAATGTTATTGCTGACCTTGAATATAATTGTGGGGAGTAGTGAAAAGTGAAGCCTTGATTACAGGAAGAATCTGTGGGACTGATTCCTTTTAGAAGAGTGAAATAGGAAGTAGCAATGGTATTCAAACTAGAACAATCAATTTGTTAAGTTGAACAAAAAAGCAGGAAAACCATAATATAGCCATTCAAAATAATAAATATTGTTGCCTGGATAAGGCTGGGGGGGGGCGGGGGGAGGCGGAAAGGCAGTTCTAATGCTTTGACCCCTCTGACCCCTCTGAACTTATTCCCAATTAATTTTAATATTAGACCTTAAAGTTACATGCTATCATTTCTCGGTCATGCAGTCATGAGAGAGGTAAAGGTAGAAATAGTAAATGTAGACATCTGATGAAGGAAAGCACGAAGACAGGAAAATAGCTGAAAGGAAAAGGGAGGTTGAAAAAGGACTTGAATTATTTTTGAGGGGAAATGAATGGAAATAAAACAAGAGCAAGTAGACAGAGAAAGGTTAATTGTATACAGAAAAGGTTGGGTATTTGAAGGGATAAGATCTTGAGAAAAAGAGGAAAATTAATATAAGAATATCATATCTTTGTCTTAGATGGGAAGGAAATACAAATGTATTTCCACCAACGTAGTTAAATTTTCGGGGAGGCGGGGGAGAGGATAATTTAAAGGAGTTCACACCTAATGTCCTATTTATACTCAGAGAATTAGGCCAGGTCATCTGCTGAAGTAAAGGAACTTAAGCTGTTTGGAGAATTAAAAAGAGTTTAGAGTAACTATTATTAAAAATGGAAACAAAACTACACAGAGGAAGTAAAATATTTGTTTGGCAGTTATATACTCCTCTAAACATCTTATAAATATTAGCCCATTTATTCATTATAATATACTCATGGGATATGCTTGATTATTATCCCTTTTTTGCAGATGAAGAAAATGAGGCATAAAGTGGTCATGCTATTTTCCTATTCGGCACCCAAGCTAGTAAGGAGAGGAACCTCAGTAGTCTGGCTTCAGAGTCCATTCTCTTAACCACTTCACAATGCTGATGACAATGATATAGGACTTTATTTCGAAGGCTTGGGCATGCAAGTATTGAACTTCAAAAGATAAAATTTTAGATTCATTCAGGATAGGCGTTCAGAAGTTGAGTATGATGGACGTTAAGGGATTAGTTAATGACTTAAACCATGGAATGCAGACTAGATGGAAAAGGTCAGGCAAGCGGGAAGGAAGCAGCTTGTAGAAGGGCTCAGAGATTTGAATGTTTGCTATTTGACTAAGGTTTTAGATTCCTTATGAAGTCAAAGAGTTTGATAGAAGTGAGGAAGAAGGATAGTTGAAAGGATCCGGAGTTCATATTAAGACAGTACAATTGTAAAGTGTAATTAAGAGAGGTGAGGAGTTGCTGGATGACTAGGTAGCACTGGGGTGTGGCCCTGAAGTCTAAAGGCCTGTGTAGCAGCTGAGAACAAGAAATGATGAGTTTAGGGTGTTGGGTGGGGCATCTCTATAAATATTGAAGTCACATATGAATCACTCAAGAGGAGGCAGGAAGAGGGGTGGAGAAAATGGTTCCAGAAACCAGTGGGTTGCAATGTGAGTAAGATTAAAGACCAGGAGGCAGTGGAGTCATAGGCCACACTTTTTTGTAACTATCTGCCTCTGAGTGTGTTAGGGAAGCCAAAAGTGCCCATATCACTACAGTGCCTATACTGGCAGCATTTCTGAAGAGCTTTTCAAAGGGGTTGAATTATTGAAATGATTACAGCCTTAAATCACTCAGAGGTCCAACACATTAGCAAAGTAAATATTAACACACACTACTTTCTCTAGCCCACACAAAACCATTATCATCTAAGTACAAATAGGGCCCTAAGGATATGGATAAGTTTTAAAAGGTAGGGGAGTAGAAGGAGGAAGGGAACACAAGAAATGGAGGTTTGACTTGGCCATGAGTAATGTGAACTAACATAAAGGAGGAGAAAGGAACCAGCAGCCTCAAACATGGAGAGCCTGTAACGCATGCCCCTAGGAATAACGTGGAAAAGGGGAAATGTGAGGCATGTTCTTCCCTCCGTTCAGAATACTCAATAAAAAATTATTTTAATTATTTCAGATGCAGTGATATGGATATTCCCAATTCTAACAAAGTTAAGACCCTCAAAGACCAAAAATATTTTTTGAATGTTCCTGTCGAATTTTCCCAGCACCATTTATTAAAGAGACTGTCTTTAGTCCATTGTATGCTCTTGCCTTCTTTGCCAAATATTAAGTGACCATAAAGGTGTGTGTTTATTTCTGGGCTCTCTGTTCTGTTCAATGGATCCATTTGCCTATTCTTCTACCACTGCCAGGCTGTTTTGATTACAATAACCTTGTATTATAGTTTGATATCAGGTATTTGATACTTCTAATTTTATTCTTTCTCAAGATTGCTGAGGCTGTTGAGGTCTTTTTTTGGGTTCCATACAAGTTTTTAGAATATTTGTTCTAGATCTGTGAGATATACCATTGGTATTTTAATAGGGTTTATATTGAATCTATGTATTGCTTTGAATAGTATGGACATTTTAATTATGTTAATTCTTCCTATCCATGAACACAGTGTGTTCTTCCACTTATTTGTGTCTTCCTCAATTCCTTTCTTCAGTATTTTATAATTTTCCAAGTACAGGTCCTTTACCTCCTTGGTTAAATTTATTTCTAGGTAACTTATTTTTTGTTGTAATAGTAAATGGATTGTTTTTTTAATTTCTTTTTTGATAGTTAATTACTGATATATAAGAATGCCACTTATTTCTGAGTATTAATTTTGTATCCTACTACTTTGTCAAATTCACTTATTAAATCTAGAAGTTTTTGGTGGAATCTTTAGGGTTTTCTGTATACAATATCATATCATTTGTAAATAATGACAGTTTTATTTCCTCCTTTCCAATTCGGATGCCTTTTATTTCTTCTTCTTGTCTGATTGCTGTGGCTAGGACTTCCTGTACTATATTGATTCTAGACCACCATCTGACACTATATACAAGAATAAACTCAAAATGGATAAAAAACTTAAAACCATAAAAATCCTCGAAGAAAACATGGGCAATAAAATTTCAGACATCCCTTGTAGCAATATTTTGCTGATATATCTCCTCAGGCAAGGAAAACAAAGGGAAAAACTAAACAAATGGGACTGCATCAAACTGAAAAGCTTCTGCACAGCAAAAGAAACCATCAACAAAATAAAAAGGGAACCCACTGAATGAGAGAACATGTTAGCCAATGATACATCTGATAAGGGGTTAATTTCCAAAACATATAAAGAATATACAGCTCAAAACCAGGAAGACAAACAACCAATTTAAAAATGGACAATGGACTTGAATAGACATTTCTTCAAAGAGGACATACAGATTGCCAATAGACAAATGAAAAAATGCTCAATACCACTAATCATCAGAGAGATGAAAATTAAAGCCACAATGAGATACCACCTCACACATGTCAGAATGGCTATCATCAATAAATCAACAAACAACAAGTGCTGGCCAGGATGTGGAGAAAAGTGAACCCTCATACACTGTGGTGGGAATGCAGTCTGGTGTAGCCACTGTGGAAAACAGTAGGGAGTTACCTCAGAAATTAAAAATGGAACTGATTTATGACCCAGTGATGTCCCTTCTGGAAATATATATTAAGAAACCCAAAACACGAATTCAAAAGAATATATATATACCACTATATTCATTGCAGCATTATTTACAATAGCCAAGATATGGAAATAGCCTAAGAGCCCATTAGTAGATGAATGGATAAAAGAAGCTGTGGTACATTTATACAATGGATGACTACTGGGCCGTTAAAAAAAGGTGGGAAGGTCGGGGGGAGAGGTCTTACCATTTTTGACAGCATGGATGGATCTGGAGAGTATTATGCTAAGTGAAATAAGCCAGTCAGAGAAAAATAAATACCAAATAATCTCACTTATATGTTGACTCTAATAAATATACTGGTGAACAAAATAGAAACAGATGCATAAATATATGGGACAGAGAGCTGTTGGGGAGAGGGTTGGTGGACTGCTTGAGAAAGGTGAAGGGATTAAGCAAAGCCATATATATATGAGGGGTAGGTGGAGGTGGGCAAGGGGGGTAGAATGAGGAAAATAGATGGAAGAAGACTTCACTTGGAATGATGGGCATAAGATACAGTGTGCTGATGATGTTTTATTGAGTTGTGCACTTGAAATGTATGGTTTTGCTAACCAATGTCACCCAAATAAATTCAATTAAAAAATAAGAAAGTTTGCTAGGAAAAAAATCTTATCCCTGGATCAGAAGGCAGGATAAATTACACACTATTATAGAACTAACTGGCAAATATTAGAGGAAATTATGTTTTAGTCAACAAAAACTCAGATTTGCCTTGGTGACTTACATTGTCTGCCAAACCACCACTCCTCCACCTTCTTCCTTACCAACAGAATTCCTTTGATACCACTGGCTATTGGCATCTATACCTAACACTAAGAGACTGGCAGACACCATGTGACCATATGTGGAGCTAGCCTACAAAGAAAAACCTAGATGCTGATAAGTTTCCTAGACTTTGGAAATAGTAATGCAGGAACCCAGTTAAATTTGAAATTTAGATAACGAATAATATTGCACAGCACATACAATGTTCAACTAAAATTCAAATATAATTGGATGTCCTATATTAAATCAGACCAGCCTACATACCCAGGATGACAAATGGAAAGTTGAATAGATTTTCAATCATTGGTGAAGTAACTGTACTGCTGAATTAGCCAGCGCTGGGCACTCCTTAACTCAAAACATTTTAATATTGAGTATATGTTCCTTACTGTTAAGCCAGTTCTTGTTGCATTTTCTATTATTTACAGCCAAAATCATGTTAATGAGTATAGTTTTATCACCCCTCTCATTGAGCAAGTCAATAACTCATATTGCTATTCCCTAAGTATCAACTTATAAATGCTAATTAGTATTTTCAAAAGTTTCTTTGTATAAGCTCTTCACTATGAAATACATCTATATTTTTTGAATTCATAGTTGTAGATATTTGTGTGCTACATAAAAAATATTTTTGTGAAATGCATAACATGTAGCATTTCCCTCTGTATAGTTTAGCTAGATTGGATGATCTCTATGGTCTATTCTAGTTCACAAAATATTAGTTAATATGGGACAAATAAAATGCGATATAAAGATGGGTAAGGCACCTAACAATAAGGCCACACACCAGAGATCATCTGATGTTAAAATTAATTTTATAACAAGGGGTTTTATTGAAAGTAGTCACTTGTTTTAAGAGTTAACACAGTTATATTCATAGTACCACCACCATGAAAGCAGCAGTTCACAACTTCACATGGTGTTTCTTGAGTTATAAATCAAATTAGAATGAACTCCTTTATCCATATAAATAAATAGTTTTGATTCTTAATATCCTAAAAGTACAAACCTCAGTTAAAATAAAACAAGATAAATGATGGAAAATTTCTAAATAATTTTATTCATAGGCCCTGGAAGCACCAGAAGTTGACATTTTCCATCCATTTCCAATGGCTTATCAGAAGATCACATCAGTTTGTATGAGCTTCAAGTTCTAATTTCTACCATTGAGCATAACCTCAGTGTTTCAAGAACAGAATAAATTTTACATGAACTGACCTCCCCTGGGCAACGGGGAAATAGCGCAAGCTGACAGGTAGGAACCTTTTTTGCATGGTGATATACATTTGTGTACATAGGTGTGCAAATCTGCAACTGTATGCACATGTCTGTGAATGTGTGTGCACACTTAGCTTGTGAGTGATCCAGAAGTAATTAGATCAAAACCTCTGTCTTTTCCCCCATGTCTATCCTCTAGACCCGTGGTCGGCAAACTGCGTCTCGTGAGCCACATGCGGCTCTTTGGCCCCTTGAGTGTGGCTCTTCCACAAAATACCATGGCCTGGGAGAGTCTATTTTGAAGAAGTGGCGTTAGAAGAAGTTTAAGTTTAAAAAATTTGGCTCTCAAAAGAAATTGCAATCATTGTACTGTTGATATTTGGCTCTGTTGACTAATGAGTTTGCCGACCACTGCTCTAGACAGATTCAACTGCACAATATCAGAGCAGGGGAGGTCCTTTTTACTAAAGATTTCCAGGACTGATAAATGGAGGGGGGCTACCAAGAAAAAGTATATAATGGACATTGTTATCTGGCACATTAATACTCTTCAGAATTATGCTCTGGTCTAAAACTAGCCATCTCATCATTCTTTTACCTTCCTTTTCTTAACACAGTCTTATTTAAATGTATTTCAGTTCTTTTTCTAAGCTTGTATTCTAAGAAAAACAAAAACACAAAGCATACAATTTTAGAATACTGTCCAGTTACCACTATTCCATTCAAACATACCTCTTGACAGACTTCCCATGTACAACCCTCAACAAGTATCTCATAGTATTTATCCAACAAAACCAGGAACTTGGGAAAGAAAAAGAAATGGAAAACGGGGACATTTAACATTTCAATTGGGTGGTCTGAAGATATTGGAGATTAAAGAAATATATTTAGAAATTAAAAATCTTTTTGTAGGAAAATTTTTGAGATCTATTTTAATTAATAAAATAGAATGTGCTACTTTTTAAAAAATGGTGGTCTATCTGCTTCTTCCCTAAAAATTAATAATCATGCAATAAATTCTTTCTAAGGAACATTCACTGAATTGACCTTGGAAGGATATTTCTAGTTGACTAATTCCTTTTTTATATTACTTATTGATTTATTTATCCTTGGTAAAATTTTGTGTACATGTCTTTCACAGTAAAGAAACATAAATAAAAGCTAGAAATGAAAAAAGAACACTTCTTCAGGGTCATTTAATTCAAATCTTCCTAAGAAAAGTTCTTTGCTCAATTTTAATTGTCTAGTAATAACCATGATTTCTAATGTATCTAAATAATATTTCTATACTACCTTGAGAGTCTATTTTATTTCATACATCATCTCAAACAGTAAACTTACATTAAGCAAAAATTTTTAATTAGTATCTAAATTATTTTAAAAGGAACGATAAAAATGAAAAATTATAGTCATTATATAAATCTGACCTGAATTAGATGGAGTAGGGGATAGTGTATTCTTCCTAAGTTTTTATTTATTTATTAGAGGCCCAGTGCACTAAATTCATGCATGGGGGAGTCCCCTCAGACCAGCCTGCACCCTCTCCAATCTGGGACCCCTCAGGGCATGTCCTACTGCTGGTTTAGGCCAAATCCTGGGGATCAGGCCTAAACCGGCAGTCGGACATCCCTTTCACAATCTAGGACCGCTAGCTCCTAACTGCTCACCTGCCTGCCTGCCTGATTGCCCCTAACTGCCCCTCCCACCAGCCTGATCACCCCTAACCACCTCTGCCTACCGGCCTGATAGCCCCCAACTGCCCCCTCTGCTGGCCTGGTCACCCCTAACTGCCCCCCCTCTGCTGGCCTGGTCACCCCTTACTGCCCCCCTGCCAGCCTGGTCACCCCCAACTGTCCCCCTCCCGCCAGCCTGGTCACCCCCAACTGCTCCCCCTGCCGGCCTGGTTGCCCCATGCAGCCTGTGTTCGGTTGGTCATCCATCCAGTTTTTTTGGTCATAATGGCCCCTGGCCTTTTATATATTAGGATTTATTTATTTATTTATTTATTTATTTATTTATTTATTTACTAGAGACCCAGTGCACGAAATTCGTGCACTCAGGGGGGGGGGGGGCGGTTCCCTCAGCCCGGACTGCACCCTCTCACAGTCTGGGAGCCCCACAATTGATCACCCCAAAGAGGGAGGCCCCAACCACCCACAGCAGCGCCGCTGCCGGGTAGCCTGGGCCTCCCTCTTTGGAGCGATTGTGGAACCCCTCGATTGATTGCCCCGCTGGCCAGTGGTCTGGGCCTCCCTCTGCAGGGCAATCATGGGGTGATGGCCGGACCCACCACCAATTGCATCGCATCCTCCTTGGCTGGCCTAGCGCCAATGGGTGTCATAGCATGGTCGTCAGGACAGTCGTTCTGCTGTTCGGCCGTTAAGTCGATTTGCATATTATGCTTTTATTATTATAGATTGCCAACTAAATAGTAACAGCAGTATAAAGTGTCTATGTAGGCCTACTATTACATATGTGATTTTAAATCTGTGAAAGCAATCTAGCATCTTTTGAAGTATCATCTAAATTTTTCTACCAGTAATTTCATACAATAAAAAAGTCTCTTATATTCAGAATACACTGCCAGCCAACCAGCACTAAAGGCCTTCTTTTGTTGAATATCAGAAGTATGCCCTTCTGCATACTTTCAATTCAACATTTATTGCCTTTAAAATGCTTCCTCCATATAACCGCACTTTACCAATTCAAGCTGACATCCCCCTGGCACAACACTCCTCTCCATTTGAATCTTCTTTCTTTCTGATAAATATGCTCTGTTGTTCTCTCCACCAGGAATGCCATCTCCTTTATCTTCTATTCTTACTCAAGCACCTCTTTTCTAGAAAGCTCTTTCTAAGTCTTTTAGCCCATATGGTGCTCTTACTTTCAGTAAGTCCATTTAGAATTCCATTGTTCTAATTTTTGTTAGCTAGTTTATCCTTATGCCTTTCAATATGCTCCACTTGTCCCTGCATTCTGAAACACATTGGAAGTTTCTCTACTAGCCTGTATTTATTCATTGTTCATTTCTGTACAATTCAAATTTCTAAAAACCTAAGTAAACAGCCTAAGTTCAAGAAAAAAAAAATGAACAAGGTTTTAGTTGTATTTTAAAAACAACAACTATATGCAGAATCCCGTTTCCATTCTTTAGGCATGCAATTTCTAGGCATTTCCATGATAGCTACTAACAATGACATTGTTTCAGATTGGAGTCCGCATAATATTTCTCCCTCTTTTCTCCCACGTTACACAAGGTAATGTGGTGGTTTTCAAATTTGTTTTTTTAGGAACAGAATTCTTTTTTTCAAACTCATTCTTACCCAGAATTTCAAATATGTAAAAAAAAAAAAAAAAAAAAAAAAAAAAGATGCAGCAACTCCTGTTACAGAGTGCCTTGTGTGAGGGAAAGGTGAGGGTCCTACCTGCTTGGCCATTCCACAGCCCCAACAGTAGCTCCTGTGGCTCTTTGGAAGAATCCTGAAGGCACCTTAAAGAAAGAGCAGAAACCCTGGCCTTGGCTCTGCTCTCTTCTCTCTGGTCAAGGGCTCGAACAAGTCTTTTTCCACAGCCTTAAAAACAATGAACTTGATCTTCAGAGACCATTCATATAAACTACAAAGCCTCAATGCAAGCAGAACTTAAAACAAATGAAGAAAAGATTTATGCCTAAACTATTTTGGTGATCTATTATTTTATTGGGTCAGTATACTTAGGCACTTTCTTAGAAAAAATTGGTTGTTTGATAAAAATTAGTCTCGAGGGTTGATTAAAGATTTGAACAATCTTTTTGGTTTATTTAGATTCTGGTTTGTGAGCACCTATTATTAGTAGTAAATTTCAGTTTTTAAAATTCTACTTGTAGGTAGCATTTCAAAAAAACAGAAACTCAATTTTGTATTCAACATTCATAACTTCTAATCTTCTGTATTCTTTCAAGGAAGCAAGCAGTGTAACACTGTGTTCCTACATAGAAACAATCTGGAATAAATATCATTCGGATACTTGCTTTGGCAGGTGTTCATTTAATAAAATGTGTGAAGAAATACACAAACCCAGTGTCAGACAAATACCATTGAGGAGTACTGTCATTCCAGTTAGTAAATTATATTGGTGCAATTAGGACATTACATTTTTACTATATTTTAAAACTATTTCTGTGGGGCACTGATTCATTTATAAATGGGAAAAAAAGTCAGGCAAAACACCAAAACAGTAAGTTCCACTTGATTCTGAGCAACCTGTTAAATAAACTGTTGCTGCTTTTAACTGTAGAATACTTGAATATAACTGCCAATGTCTGTAATATTTTTTTAGAATTCCTGGTTTTTCCATCAGATAAACTTGACTAATAATATGATTGCCTTAGCTGTCAATATGGTTTGATCAAAAGGACTTTTGATGCTACAATCTTTTTACCAAAAATTTTTATTTAAAAAATATTTATAACATGAAAATCTCAATAAAACCCCCAATTTATCTATGTGGATGTATGCATGTGCACATATATCTGTATACAAGTATATAATTTTAAAATATGTATTGCTAAAGCTATTTCCAGTGAATACAACTTTGCAAATACAGTAATACATTTATACAATTTACTAAAAATTTAATTTTACCATAGTGTCCTTATTACTAAAAAGTTATGTAAGATTTTAAATACACTTCAATTAGGAATCATTCAGTCCATGCACATTTTTATTCAGTCAATAAATAGTTGCATTGTGCTTTTTATACAAGGAGATTAACTTGACCCAGATAGAAACTGAGTACTAAGATTTTGTTTCTGATACCCAGAAACCTGAAAACTAACGAGGACCATAATGAGGAACTGCATTATAAGGTAATTGTCATTTTAAGTACCGGCAAGTGTTTTAAAATGTCACTTTTTTAAAATGTTAAAAAAGTGAATGAGGTCTGAAATGTATCACAGGAGAACTATTTTGGCCTGGAAAAGCAGTGAGAGAGTCCTGGTTACACTTTCCCTCCTCCTACAGAACCCACACAACCAGCTTTAAAAGCACTGTTATTTATTTTTATTTTTTTTAAAAAGAAGTCTGGCATGGGTGAGAAGAGTGATTTTGACTTGGGAAAGCCTGAGGGAGAGAGAATGGGTAAAGAAGTAAGATAAGAAAGAAAGGGAACTAACGTTTATGGAGTGCTTAGCAATTGAGCTTTTATTTCTATTATGAGATTATGTTTCTTCTTAAAGGAAACCAGCTAGAAAGCTATCGAAACCACTGAGGTATAAGTAGGACTAGAAACTGGACAAATAAGAGTAAAATGTTTTTATCTTGACTCTATTCAACTTTGTCCCAATTGATCAGTCCTTGAAGGAAGGGTATCTAGCACCAAACTAATGGAGAATCTCAAATACGATTTTCTTTCAAACTGTATTCATGCCTTAAATTTAGTAGATCAACGTTTTTATGGGGTTTCATTAAGCTGTAAGTTACAAGGGAAAGTGAGTAAATAAAGATGTAACATATATTTGTGGAATAAGTTTTTTGAATAAATGCCACACACAAGCAGTTAAATATAATTGCTATTGATATGGCCCACAAGAAGTATAGTACAGCCATGAAAATACACTTGAAAGTTTATTGCATATTTCTATCTATCATCTATCTATCTATCTATCTATCTATCTATCTATCTATCATTTATTTATTTATTTATTTATTTATTTATTTATTTATTTATTCCTCACCTGAGGATATTTTTCCATTGATTTTTAGAGAAAGTGGAAGGGAGAGAGAGAGAGAGACAGAAACACTGATATGAGAGAGACACATTGGTTGCCTCCCACATGCCCCCAGCCAGGGCCCAGAGCCTGCAACTGAGGTACGTGCCCTTGACCAGAATTGAACCCAGGACCCTTCAGTCCACAGCCGATACTCTATCCACTGAGCCAAACCAGCTAGGGACATATTTCTTTTTAGAAAGATGTTGAATTTTAGTGTCTTTAAGTAAGAGATTTCATTACTTTTCAATAGTGTAAATGTACCAAAATAAAAACCAAAGCAAAGCATTCTACAATTAAAATGCTGTAATTTCATATAAAAAAATAATCTCTAACTTTAATATACATTTGTGTTTCATTTACCTACATTGGTTTTTTTATTTTATGCCCCCAATTAAATTACCCTCAAATTTCTAGCAATAATAAAGGGAAGTCTGTTTTTCCAATTTCTCTACAGTTAAACTTCTTCAGAGTAGGAAAACCAGGGGCAGGCAATAATTTAAAGTTATGTATGCCTTCTAGAAAATCTATATTTAGTTTATTTAAATGTTTGGTGAGAATGCATTATCATTGGTACAATTTTATTATATATCATAGGATTATAGCACATCTTGTCTGAAGAGGATGTTTTTTTTTTAAAAAAAGACAGATATTTGTACTCAAGTGTAAAATTCCCTAATAGGAAATGTCTAAAAATAAGATTAAAATAGCCTTAGTGCATATTTTAAAGCTGTAAAAATTACTTGGTAATTATTTCTGTTAAGAGCTAGCTAAGGCAAGCTAAGCTGAAATATTAATAGGAATGGAATTGCATGCCAAACTAAATTAGAACTATATTAGGTTCCCTTTAAGAGGAGACTTTTTTGCACTTCTCTGAGTGCATACTAGTCACATCAGTGAGTCAAAATTTCCCTAATTATATTCCTGTCAACATGCACATTTTTATATTCTGCTTCCTATATTATAAAATAAAATATTAACACTAAATGCAATGAAATTCTATATTTCACCTCAGTAGTATGCAGATGTTTCATAAAAAATGTACATATAATGTATCACACATTATTAATTTGACATCATTAAGTAAGCAAAAGTTATTTAAGTGTGGTTATTTAAATATGGTTCTTAAATATGGACATAGTAGGACAGAGTAAGGACATTTTTGTTGTTGTTTCTGTTAAGAGGCCAGTTAGTAAATGTTCTGGGCTTTGTGAGTCCTCTGATCTCTGTCACTACTCAGTTCTGCCATTGTAGCACAAAAGCAGCCATAGGTAATATGTAAATTAACGAGCAGGGCTGTTTTCCAATATAACTTTATTTTTAAAAACAGATGGTTAAGTCAAATTTGGCCTCTAGGCCATAGTTTGCTGACCACTGTTATAGAACATACAGATTTTTTACATTTTCTTTGTTTAACAAAGATGATTGAAGCACACTTCCTACTCTCTATAGTTATTATATACTAGTGGCCCGGTGCACAAAATTCATGCACATTAAAGGGGAATTAATTAGAGGAAATATTTTAATATTGCTATTCATGTCCCCCAGCCCGGCGCTGGACGGGGAGGCAGCCTCATGTCCCCGGCCAAACACCGGGCTGGGAGGTAGCCTCACATCCTGGGCTGGCGCAAGTCCTCGCCCACCGACGCTGCAAATCCCCACTCACCCATGCCTGCCTTGCACACAGCCTCCTGATCTTTGGTCATTACAGTGGCATGGCATGATGACCATTTGCATATTAGCCTTTTATTATGATGATTACTAGAAGCCTGCTGCACAAATTCGTGCATGGGTGGGGTTCTTCAGCCTGGCTGGCGATTTGGGGGCCAATTGGGGCTGGCCGGCTGCGGGGAGGTTGGCTATGGGAGCGCACTGACCACCAAGGGGCAGCTCCTGCATTGACCGTCTGCCTTCTAGTGGTCAGTGCGCATCATAGTGACTGGTCAACCAGTCGTTTGGTCGTAACTGCTGCTTAGGCTTTTATATATATAGATATCTTGTTATATTATATTGTTATATTAATACTAGAGGCCTGGTGCATGAAAATTCATGCACTGGAGGTGGGGGTCCCTCAGCCTGGCCTGCCCCCTCTCACAGTCCAGGAGCCCTCAGGGGCAGGAGGCGACCAGCGATCAGGGGAAGGCAATGCACCCATCACACCTCTGCTGCTGCCACTGCTGGCAGCACAAGCCTCAGTTGGCCCTGGTTACCTGAGCCTCAGGCAGCCTTGGGCAGCTGGGCAGCCGCCATCTGAGGCTTGCCTGTGCCTTGGGCCAGCCCTGGGTGGCTGGGGGGCTGAGGGGACTGGGGGACACTGGAGGCAGGCGTGTGGAGCAGCTGGACCCACCTGGAGGTGGGTCTTGCCATGCCACATGCCTGCTGTCTAGCGGGGCTGAGGGGACTGGGCGCCACCACCTTGTGGCTATGGGTGCTGCCATCTTTGAGGGTGTGGCAGTCAATTAGCATATTCCCTCCTTATTGGCTGTGGGCGCTGTCATCTTTGTGAGGGTGTGACGGTCAATTAGCATATTCCCTCTTTATTAGATAGGATAATATAGTATATGACATATTGGTATTTGTGAGGATCAAAATAAAAATTCATGGGAAATCACTTTAGAAACTAGAAGTAAGTAGAAGTAATGAAATAATAAAGATTAGAGTGGAAATAAATGACATAAAGACTTAAAAAAAAAAAAAAAACAGTACAAAAGATTAATGAAACCAAGAGCTGGTTCTTTGAAAAGAGAAACAAGATTGACAAACATTTTACCAGACTCATCAAGAAAAAAAGAGAAAGGACCCAAATCGATAAAATAAAAAATGAAAGAAGGGAAGTGAAAGGCAATGCGATAATAAATATGAAATATTCACATGTAAAGTGATACCTTTTCTAGTATTATAATGGATGAAAATTTTTTCATGTTCCTGTTAGTTGGGGATATTTGGAAATATCTATTATTTATGACCCTCTATTCTAGTTAATTCTATTATAAATAGGAAATTGTATGGTGTGTTTTAAAATTACATTTTAAATACATGGGACCTCCACTATTTTTTTCTATACTAAAAAAGAGGAAGTTAATATTTTTTAAAATGAAATATAAAGTACATATCTAATAATCCCATTAATTTACTATAAAATCAGTGTCACTGTGATATGATTATTGGTGATGGTGAAGTTAGGAAAAAAATATAAGTTAAGGAAGTGACAGTAACAGCACTGTTGACAATGGAAGCTATTGACACCTTCACAAGGAAAAATAAAAGACACTAAGCCTGAAATTCTCCATGTAAATTGTGAACTATAAGTTCTGACCCAGGCAAGACAAAAGATTCATTCAAATCATTTTAATGTAAAGATTGTTCGGTTAAAAGCTGTGATTTATCTATAATAAATTATTCATAATAGATTAAAGAACTCAGATTACAGTGACAAATAGTTCACAGATTCACATGGAAACTTTTCTGCCTCAAAGGCAACAAAAATATTACTTCACAGTTTTAAAGAAATATGTTTTGTAGCTTTCGGTCTCATAAATTATGATATCCACATTGTGTTCTTAGGAATACTACCATACTTTAGGTAGTGACTTGACTTTAAATTTATTTTATAATGTAGTACATAATCTAAGGAAACATTTCTAGTTAAGCAGGTGCATATTGCATAATTTGCATTTTTAGAACACTTATAAGGGAGACCGGGGTGTTTTAAAAGATAAGGGGACTAACAATTCCAGTTTAACATTGTCACTCATTTGAAGAATGATTAAACACAAGTTCGTGCTAATCAGATGTTTTTCTGACCTATATAAAATGATTCAACCTTCCCATATCCAGTTACAAGAGAAAAAAAAAATCACTAAATTACTTAATTATCTTTTATTTTCCTCCAGGTTTGCCGATGTTCTCTCTAGATTCTCAAGTGTGATGTAGATTTGACGCATACTTCTATGTTAGTACTTATATTACATCATGGAGATTTTATGTTTTAAACCTATAAAATGAGTTATTTAAGGGCAGAACTTTATCTTACTCATAAAACCTCTAGTACTTAACTCACAATATCCCTGGCACTTAGTCATACTTTATTGGTTAAGTTGAATTAAAGATTATACCACCAGGAGTCCACTGTGATTGATAGTGACATTGTTAAGATGGATGCTTTCCCAACATGCTTGCATTGTACAAGTAACTTTTCTGCAGGGAGGCATTCGATGGATAAAATTGTCTTATGGAGTAAAGAAGGTACTGTGCTGAAATTTTCTCAGGTGCCTAATTAGCTTATATTTTAATTACTTTTTAATAAATGTTTTTTAATAAAAACTTGCACTGACTATGGAAATCCCCAGTTATTCTGAGATAATCTATTGTTAGGAGTAGAATTTAAAAACAAACTTAAGCCAGCACTTCTCTGTAAGCCCATCTAAACATAGGGCATTGAGTGTAGCCTATTCTATACATTATTTACTACTGTGAGAATGGTAAGATTAACACTAAAAATATTTTTCACACCGGAGTTCAGCAAGATGCTTTTCCATTAGAAACAAAGGAATCTGAATATGTAAGTCTAATGTAGATAAGTTTCCTTAGGAAAGAATACCTGGAAGAGGGAAGTTCGGGAGATTTCTCTCAATTGTTAATGAGGTTATTTTCCCTAAAAACTATACAGTACCTATAGAGACAGCCGACCTCCCAGGCCTGGGACAAACATTATATTTAAAAGGATCCTGACCTATGCCTCAAAGTAAATGAGCACCAGCCTGTACTTCAGGTACTGAGTGTTTGGGGCCAGTGAATATACATCGTTGTGTACAAGCATTTGTGCTGCCTCTTCTTGGCTTGTATTTTCATGGCTGGCAGAGGAGAACTGCTTCAACTTCTTCCCTTCAAAAACCAGGCCTCCGCCCTACCCTAAATTCCACTTTCCAGCTGAGCTGATCTATTGTAAATACTAAGTGTTGTGTGTCCTCTCACTGCCCTGCACCTTTGCAGGCAGAGCATCCTCTCCACTCCTTTGCCTGCTGTTTCCTCTGCTTGGGACACTCTCCACCCCATCTAAGCCCATGATCTAATTCCTGTCCACTTCAAGACCTGGTTTAGCTGTAAACTTCAATGGAAACCAATCCCAGGCCTTCCAGCCTGGATTAAGTGTCTTTATACCAGTGCTCTTGGAGTGCCTATACAGAATTGTCCACTTACTTGTTGTTTTTCTCCCTTTTTAAAGTGTTGTTCTTGTAGACAGGGCCAATGTCTTATTCATGATCATATCTCCTGGAATCCAAAACCAAGGAGGCAGTGTGGAGAAAGAGCAAAGATTTGCAGTTGCTGAGGCTCTAGGACTTAGTAGTGGTGTTACTTTAGGCAAGTCCCAATCTCTCTATGTCTTGGTTTTGTCATCTACTAGAGGCCTGGTGCATGAAATTTGTGCACTTGGGGGGGGAGTCCCTCAGCCCGAATTGTGAGAGGGCCTAGGTCGGGCCAAGGGACCCCACTGATGCATAATCAGGGCCGGGGAGGGACATGGTAGGTTCGCCAGCTGGGGAGGGACTGCGGGAGGGCTCCAGGCCATGTCTGGCCCATCTCGCTCAGTCTGGATCTGCTGGACCCCAGCAGCAAGCTAACCTACCGGTTGGAACATCTGTCCCCTGGTGGTCAGTGCACATCATAGTGACTGGTCAACTGGTCGACTGTCTGCCCCCTGGTGATCAGTGCATGTCATAGCAAGTGGTTGAGCAGCCTTAGCATATCATTAGTATATTACACTTTGATTGGTTGAATGGACAACTGGACGACCAGACACTTAACATATTAGGCTTTTATTATGTAGGATAAAATAGATATACTACTGTCTACTTTCTAAGCACTTTACATGCCTGATCTCATGTATTCCTCAGCATAAGCCTATGAGGTTATTACTCATCTATACTAATAAAAGGGTAATATGCAAATTGATCAGGACACCCTCACAGTAACAACTGAACAGCAGGCTGCAGGGAGCAACAAGACCGGCAGGGGGGTTAGCGAGGGACGACCAAAGGACTGAACAGCAGGCTGTGTGGGGCAACCAGACTGGCAGGGGGGTTAGTGAGGGGCGACCAAACTACTGAACAGCAGGCTTTGTGGGGCAACCAGGCCAGCATGGGGAGGAAGTTGGGGGTGACCAGGCCAGCAGGGGGGGGCAGTTGGGAGTGACCAGGCTGGCAGGGGGGGCAGTTGGGGGCAATGAGGCTGGTAGGGGGGGACAGTGAGGGGCAACCAGGCCAGCAGAGGGGGGCAGTGAGGGGCGACCAGGCCAGCAGGGGGCCAGGGAAGTGAGCAGTTAGGAGCCAGTGGTCCTGGATTGTGAGAGAGATGTTCGACTGCCAGTTTAGGCCCAACCGGCAGTCGGACATCCCCCGAGGGGTCCCAGATTGGAGAGGGTGCAGGTTGGGCTGAGGGGACACCTTCCCTCCTCCCCGCCCCCCGGTGCATGAATTTTGTGCACTGGGTCTCTAGTATTTTATAGGTAAGGAAACATAGAAAGATAAGTAGCTTGCCTACAGATAGCCAGTTAATAAGAACATAACCAGGATTTGAACCTGGGCAGTCTGACTCCATAGCACTTATAAGTTCTATACTACATTTCACTTTCTTTCCTAACTTCTAGTGCCTGGATAAAATAGTTGGATTGAGTTGACAGTTCCATTCTGTAGCATAAGAATATTGTATTTGAGGATCTTCATTTTCATGTATTTTAAGAAAGTCTCATGAAGCAGTACTTTTGCTTTTTATTTAGAATAAATTTAAACTAAATTGTATAGATTAAAAAAGGATTGCATTTATCACTATGAACTTCCCTCTTAGAACTGCTATATCCCATAAACTTTGCTTTGTTCCATTTGCATTTGCATTTGTTTCAAGGTATTTTTTGTTGGTTTGTTTCTCTTTTGATTTCTTCTTTGAACCACTGGTTGTTCAGTAGATAATTCCTTCTCAAAATGTGTATTTTATTTCAATTGGAGGAGCAATATCAAATAGAATAATTACAGTTTTCTCACCTTAACCCATAAGTCTTTCTCTTAGACTTTAACACATTAATACATTAAATTCTTGCTTCACTTTTAATCTGACCTTGATACTAAATGCTCTCATTTAAGATATTACCTCCTTAGACTCCCAAGGCATTCTAGTGTGTCTAGGAGGCCCCTAAGCTCACTCAGACAGAAACTCAAACCCCTCTGTTTTCTGCCCTTCTATTCCTTTTGTTACTGTATTTTTTCTAAAATTCTATTTTCAAAGTTGTTGGTTCTTATTTATGTTTGCAGAGAAAGATTGTTTCCCAACAGACCTGCAGATAGGAGATTTGACAAACTATGCTAAGATCAAAACTCCCCTTCCATTAAAATGATCAGTTCTAAAATAATCCTTTTTCTTTTTCAAAACATAGCAGTTTAACTTTTCTTGAAGAGATCAGATAGTTGGGAGTGAACCTTGAATGTAAAGGGTTTAGATTTCATTCTGTAGTCATTGGAGAACTACTGATGATATAAGTAAGGTGCAAAATGCTTTCCAAAGATTCAGCTGGCAGGTGTTGAGGGATTTAGAAGGGAGTAAGGGAATTGAGACTGAGGCTAGTAGACTGTTGCAATATTGAAGATGCAGGTGTTCTCACTTTGGAAGGGGCAGAGAGAATGCAGAGGGATCTTTCTGAAAATAATGTGAAGCAAGAATCCATGCAATGTTTGGCAGAATGTAGGCATCCAAGGGAGAGAGTAAGGAAAAAGCCATTGGTTCCTCTGTTTTAAAGCTGGGTGACCAAAGAAAGGATGATATAACATAGATTGGGGAGAGCTGATTTCAGCAGCAGGCATAGAAAGTGGTTTAGGGAGCTGGACAAGAGAAAAAGAAGAGGATGAGTAATTTCGCTACAGATATGTTTCACGTAATGGCAGTACATCTACATCTTATATTTTACATACAAGGGCAAGATTCTTTGAGTTGAAAATTAATATATTCTCCAGACTCAAAAGTCTTATTCCTGAATTCTGTTTCTTCTAAGTAATTTTCTAAATTATAAAAAACATGAGTCATTAACTTTTAAAAAATAAGAACCAAGATGGTGGCATAGGTAAACACCTGTGCTCGCTGCCTCTCACAACCACATCAAAATTACAACTAAAAGACAGAACAACTATTACTTAGAATTGCAGGAAAGCTGGCTGAGTGGAAGTACTACAACCAGAGAGGTAAAGAAGAAAGCGCATTGAGACTGGTAGGAGGTGCAGAGGCGCGGAACGGGCTGGCAACTGGGTGCGCTGCCTTTTTAATTGGGAGGGAGATACAAGCTCCTGCTTGCTCTGAACTTCAGTTCCGGGCAAGACTCTGGGGGACCCAGACACATATGGGAGAAATTGGACTGTCTGGCATCAGGGCAGGAACGCGAGCGCGGCTTTCTTTCAGACGGAGGTGCTTGCAGCGGTCATTGTTCCTGCACTGGGACCTCTCCGGTGCAGGGCTGACTGGCAGCCATTGCTGTTTGTTCTGCCCTGGTGATTCCCTGAGACCCCACCCCACCCAATTTACAACCCCAACCAAGCTGTATGCAGCGGCTTTTGCATATGAATGGCTTGTCCTTTCTCAGCCTAAAACTTGTCAAACAGGCAGGAGCTGGGTCAGAGAGCCCCAAAGCTATTAAAATAAGACCCATGGCCTGCAGCAGCAGCCTGCTTTGCTTCACAGCTGGGCCTTGTATGGGCACTTCCAAACCTGATACAAAGAGGAGGAATCTGCAGATCTCTCTGTAGCTCCTGCTGGGTGGCCCCAGGCAGTGGATGACTTTGCACCTCCTTGGAGATCCAAGAGCCAGTGTACCCAGTGGTCAGTGTGAGACCATACCCGATTACAACTCTTCACATCCATAAGTGACACACTCAAAGGGCAGACTCAGTGAGCACCAAAGCCCCACTAAAGCAAGTCCTGCCCTATAAGGGTGTCTCCAGCACAGCAGCTCTTCATTGTAGACACAGCTGGTCCTCGCAGCCAATTGGCCTGGAGGTCAATTCCTCCCAGTGATACCAACAGCAATCAAGGGTTAATTACAACAAGACTGTGCACACTGCCCACAAAAGGTGCACCAAGAGTGTCCACCTCAGGTGATTGGGGAGGCTGAGCCACTGGGCCTTATAGGACACCTACCACACAAGGTCACTCTATCAACTCAAAGAGACTTAGCAACTACCCAACACATAGAAACAAACACGGGGAAGCAGCCAAAATGCGGAGATAAAGAAACATTTCACAAATGAAAGGAAAGGAAGAAAGCAAAATACTGGATATAGAGTTCAAAACCACAGTTATAAGGTTACTCAAGAATCTTCTAGAAACCTTTGAGGAACTTAGTGAGACCTCCGAGGAACTTAGTGAGAATGCCAAAAAAAAAAAAAAAAAAAAAAAAAAAGGACCAGTCAGAAATTAAGCATACACTGACTGAAATAAAGAATAATATACAGAGATTCAACAGTAGACTAGAGGATCCCAAGAGTCAAGTCAGAAATTTGAAATACGAGGAAACAAAAAACACCCAACCAGAAAACCAAAAAGAAAAAAGGATCCAAAAATATGAAGATAGTGTAAGGAGCCTCTGGGACAACTTCAAGCATACCAACGTTCAAATTATGGGGGTGCCAGAAGAAGAGAGAGAGCAAGATATTGAAAACTTATTTGAAGAAATAATGACAGAAAACTTCCCCCACCTGGTGAAAGAAATATTCTTACAAGTCCAGGAAACGCAGAGAACCCCAAACAAGAGGAATCCAAAGAGGAACACACCAAGACACATCATAATTAAAATGCCAAGGGCAAAAGTCAAAGAGAGAATCTTAAAAGCAGCAAGAGAAAAACAGTTAATTACCTACAAGGGAGTACCCATATGACTGTCAGCTGATTTCTCAACAGAAACTATGCAGGCCAGAAGGGAGTGGCAAGAAATATTCAAATGATGAATAGCAAGAACCTACAACCAAGATTATTCTACCCAACAAAGCTATCATTTAGAATTGAAGGTCAGATAAAGAGCTTCACAGACAAGAAAAAGCTAAAGGAGTTCATCACCACCAAACCAGCATTATATGAAATGCTGAAGGGTATTCTTTAAGAAGAGGAAGAAGAAGAAAAAGGTAAAGATAAAAAAAATTATGAACAACAAAGTGACAACAAATACATATCTATCAACAAGTGAATCTAAAAATCAAATGAATAAAAAATCTGATGAACAGAATAAACTGGTGAGTGTAATAGAATCAGAGGCATGGAAAGGGAGCGGACTGACAATTCTCAGGGGGAAGGGGGTGTGGAGAGGTGCAGGAAGAGATTGGACAAAGATCTTATACCTATGGACGAAGACAGTTGGGGGGCGAGGGCCTGGGGTGGGGTGGGAACCAGGTGGAGGGGAGCTATGGGGGAAAAAAGAGGAACATCTGTAATAATCTGAACAATAAAGATTAAAAAAAAATAGGGCATCTAATTTAGTCCTATGAAAAACTGAGAGTGCCTATTAAACCCAGCAAGTACTGAGATATATCACATAACACTTCTTTATAGAAATGACATACTTAAAAAAAAAATCCCTCAAATAGTCCAGTGGCCCTAAAATAGCCCATTCATAGTCAGTGCTCTATCTAATGAATGACTGAATGGATGAGAATATAGCCAGTGGCAGTCAGTTAAAAAATAATAAAAAGAATAAAGATATTAACTTTGGAGCTGTCCAGATATTAATGAGAATTCGTCAAGAAAACCCTAAAGGAATGAGATCCAATACAGAAGAGCAAATGGTCTAGGAATATATCTTGTATTACAACTAAATTTAAAGAATGGAGAGAAGAATGAGATAAATAAGAAATTGCAAAGTATAAAGAGTGGACTATAATGGTAAATCCAATAAAAGACCTAAGAGGGAGAGGGCTAAAAAAAGTTGCTGATTATGTGTGCATTCTAGTGAAAAAGCCAGTAAGTGGGAGAGGGTAGAAATTGTGCTAACATAACAAAACTGGATATATGTGTAAAGAAACTGTTGTACAGTTGGGTTTTTGGCATTTGTCCCATACCCACAATTTACAGCATTGGTTTGGTTCACAAATACAGGTAATTGCAGATCAGCCCTCACCTTCATTCTGCACCCTGACAATATATAAAGTTTGCTTAAATTCTCAGTGCAGCTGACCATGCATTATTGTGCCAATCACAATTCAGGAACCTTTCTTTATTTGCCAGGTATTGTTTGAGTGTGAAAAAATAAAATCAAGTGACGCAAGTAGCTTTTCTGTGGCTGTATTGTTTGCCCAAGCTATGATTGGATAAGTTCCAATAATACTTTTAGGATAGGCCCAGGCATAAATAAAATAGCAATGTGTAGCTTGAAAGAAAGTTCCAGAAGTATTACAGGACTTTATAGCTTTAATTGACCTTAGAGATCAGAGCCTAGGCCCTCCTTTACACTGAAAAAATTTAAGGCCAAAATAGGTCAGATGACCCACCCAAGCTCACCAAACTAGTTATTGGCAGAGCTAGAACCAGGAGTCAAATGTAATTCTTATTCCCAGGACCCTGCTTATTTTATAAGCCATATGGCCTTCATGCTAATTCACAGAAACTCTAGGTGCCAATAGTTTTAGCTCTGATATATTCTAAAAACACTATATATATATATATATATATATATATATATATATATATATATATATATATCAGTTTAGTTGCAATTTGCAAGTCCATTTAGTGTCTGAGACATTTTGGAATAACTTTTTCTACTATTCCAAACTGAGTCATGATAAGCAAAATTTTAATCAAATCTTTAATATCAAATGTTTAAAACAAATTAGTTCAGTTGAACAGCTTCCCAGATCTTATCTGCCTGTTGTTTAGTTTCACAGGTTGGAAACTAGAAAACACTTTACCTTTCTCATGAGAACTTTGAAAGGGTTTTAATGATTAACACAGTTTACATTTAAAAACTAATACCTTTTAAAATAAACATCATTTTATAGTAAGACACTATAAGGAACATTAGATCAAGTTCTGTCAGGGAAAGCTAGTTAACATATTTTCTCTCTCTGCCTCTTTGTCTCTGTACATGACAAGCGAAACAATTCCCCCAATACATTAAAACATGTAACAATTTTTTAACTGATATCTCTAAACCATGGCATTCACTATGTTATCCTATGTAAAGAGGCTTATTGCTCATGGTAGGAACAATATCTGATGTGGGTTTGTTTGGTTTTTATCAATATTTACAGTTTAGATTTCATTTTATTTTTTACAAGACCTTTTATATCAGTTCAAACTAACATTTAACACCACCTTAGCAAAACAGCCCAACGTTGTTACAGTACACCCCCCAATACACACAGGCCCCCACATATCACCTACATACCCACCCACCCCACCCCACTCCCCCCCACACACACACATTCTACAGGCCTTTTACAAATATTAGAAACCTGCAGATAAAACAAAATGGTCACCCGATACTCATTATATTACTGAGGATTCATCTCTCTGGCCTATCTGAACAGAGAAACCAGCGTAAGTATTATAATACAGTGACAGAGAAGGCATTTTAGAATCAGATCTAATTTATTTTCTAATTATTTTTTAAAACTCTTGGGGCTTTCTGCAGTTTATTGATTAGATGGTTTTGAAGTTATGCAAGCAAAGAAAACACACAAAGGTGTCTAAACTAGCCAGGTAGGTTCTAGAAGATACCATACTTGAAGAGCCTCAGGAAGGCCATTGGAGGTAGACACAGGCTGGGAGGGGCAAAAAGTTGTTATACTTTAGGCTGGAGTCCAGGGAAGTCAGGCAAGGCCAGGCATAGCTGGCAAGTGCCATCGTTCTAGATATCACCAAGGTTCCCAGAGTCCAGGAAGTCAGAGCAAGTTGGAAAGAAAATTTCTGGAGAACAGGTGACACTTTGTTCTTCCTGCTGTGTGTGGCCTTGACAGGTCCCTGACTGTTGACTGCTACCAGAAAGAGGTCAGAAGTCCTCCTGGGAAGTCGGCCTCTGGCCGAGGCAGAGGAACCCAGAGCTTTGCCATGTTAGATCCCAGATTACTGAACTGATCTAACTACACTGTTAGCCTTGAAAGGAAGTTACTGACTATATGTACATTTCATATTCTTGATATGCCAATTAAAGCTAAGGAAATTTAAATTTCTGACACAGATAAATATGAGGGAATAGAAATAATAAAACGACAGTAGTTGGTAGGTAAGTCCATCATTTGACAAGCTGTGTGTTCCTAGGTAGGTTATATAACCTCATGGATTTTCATTTTCTTCACCCATAACAGAAGATTTCATGCTATATAATATACAAAATACTAATCAAACTAAAACACTAATCCCTGGGCCATAGTCAGTACTTGATATAATTACATTAATTTACATATTCTTTTGTTAGCCAACAAAAATTACTAATGGCCTACTATGGGCAATTCCAGATTCTTGGTTATGGACACAGGTCAGTGAGCCATTGAGATGTCCTGTCCCCAGGGAGCTTGCCCTCTTATACACGTCCTCTGTTTGTTTATGGATGCCAATTACCCACTTACTTCTTCACAGAGTAATACAATATTAGAGAACATGGTTAGGAGATAAGGAAACCCACAAATAGTTATAATGATAATGATCCACGGTGTTGATCACTTAAAATATCTTGCCTCATTACGAATTATGGCAAATTGGATCACAATAGATTAAACTCACTACTTCAAGTTATCCAAAACGATTAAATACAGTATTAAACCTGAGTAATTCACATACATATATCTGTAATATTTGTTCAAACAACTGATTCGTTTTACTTAGAATTGCTTTACTGCATCTTGTATACCTCAATGGCATCTCCTTTTCTCTACCCTCAAGCCTTTGACTTCTTCACCTCCGAAATACAAACACAAGCTGAAGCATGACCTCTTAAAAAATTAAAAGCCATATCGACACATAAAATGATTTTTTCTTATTCACATGCTTCATTTTGTTGATTATGACTTTTCAATATCACCATACCCCAAAAGTAAATTTAGTTAGGGCTGCAGTATTTTTTGTTTAAAAGACTAAAGATTGAGCTTCAACTCTCAATTGCCATGAGGTTAAGGAGATGAGGTTTTAGGAGAATTCCTTCCAAAGTGCATACAAGAAGAGCAAGGGCACTCAAGAGAAGAGGATGTGAAGCCACCAATGAGAAGGGAGGGACTCGGCGGAAGGTGGCATCTAGTCAGCCCGCTGCTAGGTTTTGCTCAGCAGGAGATAATGCTGCTCATTTCCCCCCAGTGCAGAGCAGTGCAACAAGGAATGAGATGAAGTTGATCCTTCAGTACACAGATGAAGGAAACTTGACAGCTTTCCAGGCCTTTCTGAGAAGGGCTTTAATCTCATTATTGCACAACGTATCATCATTTGTTTGAAGTATTTAGATATCCACAGTCAACTAATTATTGTAGTACATCCAAAGACAAATGTGTTGTATTGCTCATCCTTTTAGATCATCCATAAGGTTATACCTCTCCTTTAGATAAGATAATCGATATGTGATTTCATGCTAAATTTTCTATATCTTTAAAAGATATATAGGCAACAGTGCTTGGCATACACACACATATATATGTACACCCACAGAGTATGACTCTTGGACCAGAGCAAGAGGAGGCTCTGTTACGGACCTTATGCTTAGAGAATCTCTCTGACTATAGACCTATGCCCAAGATAAAGAATCCAGAAACTGAAGGACTGTGCCCACCCAGAGCCTGAGTCATGCCCCCTTTTTTTATGCCTCTCTGGTGATCAGGAATCCCTGAATTCCCCATCCAAATGGCCACGAGTCTGCTTTATCTTCTTCCCTAAATATGTTCCCAGGCATTTATTATTCTAACTGTATGGCCGGAGGGATGCCCAAACCAGCAGGTGTTTGCAAGGGATCTGATGCAAATATGTGAATAGATGTGGCCACAGGCATACTCTAGAGACCTCTTACCTTGTGGGATGGAGCTGGGGATGGGAAGAGAAAAGGGACTAGGCTGTGGGATTTGGAGCAGGCTCTACTAATATCTTCACTTTTTAAACATGAAGCTCCAAGATATCAGAGGACTTTCTATTTGAATTTTTCCTGAAGGTGTACTTTTTAAGGTAGGAGGATGGAGGAGACTTCATTTGAAGATATTTACCATGATTGATAACTTGGTATATTGTATGTGGGCCTTTATTTATACTTTTTCAGGTCCCACAAATGTTAGGAAAAGGACAATATGTATATAATAAATAGAGTTAGTTTGCCTAGCATTTCTGGTATATGAATTTCTAAGAGAATGGCAAAAAATCTTTAAATTTTATAAGGTGTTTCAGACTAATTTCATACTGAGTCCACATTACTTTGGATTGCTTTTCCTAACATGTCTCAGCAAAACATTAGACAACCTGGTTAAACAAAGCCTCATTCCCACACAGCTCCACCTTCCTTACTTGGCAAAGATTTAATCTGGTAACACCCTTTATAGACCATTATTCTAGCCACATTTAAAAGAAATAGCCATTACAATTCAATACAATGTTCTGTTTTGTCTTAAGTTTAATTCTATTTCTGACCACAGGGCAGGTAAAACCGAAGAAAAATATCCCTAGAAGAATAACATACTTTAAACTTTTCTTCCCATTCATACTTTCCTATTTATTTTTAACCAAAGCCATACAAACTAAACAAATAAAACTAAAAAAACACACACAACAAAATAGAAACATGGTTAAACCCCATGGGGTCTTTCTAATATTAATTTCCCTAATACTTCCAAGCCACAATAATAACACACTAGTAAATATTTATTGAGAATCCTCTATAGCCATAGGTTATGCTCCTGGGTGTTGGCAGTCAAGGAATGTATAGTATGTACAAGACAGTGTGGAAAACAAGACATAAGAAATGCCAGGCAAGTGAAAAAAGTTTCAATGTAAGGTCAGAGGCAGGAAGGATTATTTTATTTTAGGCAGTGGGTAGGAATTAAATATATTTGGCAAAAGGCAAGAGGGCATTCCATAATTGCATTGTAATTTAGTTCAGAGCCTTCTGGAATGTTGCAAGTTTAAGTATTGAAGGTGTTAAAGCATCTTTCCTTCACATATCCAGGACACTTAAGATTTGCCAGCTGCCTAAGGTGATCTGACATAAAGACCACAAACATGGACAGGGAGAAATAGACAAAGGTTGGGCAATGATTTTCAGGGTATTTTTTCTGAAAAGTGATGAGTTTTTAAGAAAAGTGATGGCCGTAAAATACATTGAAAATTTTATCTTCTCATTGGATATTGATATTCAGTGGAAATCTATAATAATAAAAAGGTAATATGCTAATTAGACCGGATGTCATTCCAGACGTCCGTCCTGACGAAGCTGGGGCCAGAGGGAAGCCAGCCCAGGTCCCAGGTGCGCCTGCTGGCAGCCGGAGGAGGGAAGCCCAGGTCCTGGGTGCTAGAGGGAAGCCGGTGCCAGCAACCAGGGGAAGGAAGGTCTACTCTTGCATGAATTTTCCTGCATCGGGCCTCTAGTATAGTATATAAGAAACATCTGATTTTCTAACATTAACTCCAGTGAGTCATTGAATTACCACAGCCATATATGGATAAGTGATGAACTGACCCCATGATGTACACCTGGTAATTCATAGCTGATGACACTCAAGGTAGGCTATTCATAAACCATCCAGATTCCTCAACATACAGCATCTTGGAAGTAAGTCAGACCAGTAAAGTTTACTACATTCTGTATTGTCAGAATACAAATATAGGTATCATAAATTCCTTAGGCCTGACTATCTTTCATTATGCAAACCATTGTGAAGTCCCTGGTGAAAGTTCTGAACCATAAATGTAGCCCACAAATTATGATTTGAGAAATATCACCATAGGCATTCAATTAAATTTGTTGAATTGGATTGAAGTTACAACATCAGAAATAATGCTTCAGCAATAAAGCAAAATGTAATGGAAAAAATAATTTTTGTTTTTATATTAGTTTTAAATTTATCTAATTTTGAAACATTTTCTAAACTGAATCTTTTAGGTACGGTACTATGTCTAATCCATTATGGCAAAATATTTTTGAAAAAGGAACTGTGATAAAATTTGGAGGTGTACAGAAATTAAGCTGTTTGCATTAGAAGTACAGAGGGAAAGGGAAAATTTAAGCTGAGCCAAACACATTCCACCTCAGGTCATTGCACTTGCTATTCCCACTGCATAGACAATTCACTGCAATTCCAACTAAATGTTGACTTGTCAAAAAGATCTCTGACCATTCTATATAAACTGGCAATCCCTTTCTGCATCAGTCTCTATCCTCATATTCTGCTTTAATTTTCTTCTTAACATGCATCAATACCTCACATAGTGTACATTTATTTGTATACTTTTTTTTTTTTTTTGCTTTTTCTCTCTAGAACATGTTCCTTGAGGACATGGTCTATGTTTTCTTCGTTACTATATTCCCAACATTATATCTATAGCATATAATAGATACTAAATAACTTTTTCTTGAGGAAATAAATGGATGAATTGTTAGCTTTATGTAGGTCAATGTTAATTACTTATAACAGTTGTCACCATTTTTACCTGAAGTATAGTAAATGCTATCTTTGCTTTGGAGAAGAGAAATACAACTGAACATCTGAGATAGTCAACAGAACAAAACCCACAAAATATTCAGAAGCATGAAGAGATATAGAATGTACACGAATATACAGGACCAAATACTGATTTCAGAGGTGAATTTGCTTACTAAGACAGTCAGTGATAGGCAGCTGACATAACAGGTTCATAGTGTGGTTGAAAAAACGCATGCAATTTCAACAAATGATGATGGATATCTGGATATCTACATGAAAAAGATTGAAGTCAGACTCTGACTTCATTCCATATACAAAAATTAATCCTAGAACTAAAAATAAAAGCTAAAATTATAAAACCCTTAAAAGAAAACATAAAGTAAACCTTTGTGTCCTTGGGTTAGGCAATGCTTTCTTGGATATGACTCTCAAAGAATAAGCAACAAAAGAAAAAACAGACAAATTGGACTTTCCCAAATGTAAAATTGTTATTCCTCAAAAGAAACCAACAAAATAGTGAAGAGACAAAGCACAGAATGGGAGAAAATATTTGCAATTTATGAATCTGACAAACACCTTATATCCAGAATATATAAAGAACTCTTACAACTCAATAATAAAAATATAACACAATTAAAAATGGGCAAATGATATAAATAGATATTTCTTCAAAGAAGACATATAAATAGCCAATAAGCACATGAAAAGATAATCAACATCATTAGTCATTAGGAAAAGGAAAATCAAAAGTATAATGAGATACCACTTCACACCCACTAGGATGGCAATAACAACTGTTGGCAAAGATGTGGAGAAATTGGAAACCTCACACATTATCGGTGGGAGTATGAACTGGTGTAGCCATTTTAGAAACAGTTTGGCAGTTTTTCAATATGTTAAACAGAATTGTCATATGACCCAGCAATTCCACAAAGAGGTATATGCCCAAGAGAATTGAAAACATATGTTCCCACAAAAATGTGTACATTAATGTTCAAAGCAGCGTTATTCATAATGGACAAAAAGTGGAAACAACCCAAATGTCCATCAACTGATAAATGGATAAAAAATGATGGTGCATCCATATAATTAAATATCACTTGGAAATAAAAAGGAGTGAAGTATTACAATACATGCTATAACGTAGATGAATCTTGAAAACAGTATGCTAGGTAAAGGAGGCCAGTAGCAAAAGATCACATACTGTATGACTTCATTTATATGAAAGTTCCAGAATAGGCAAATCTATAGAGCCAGAAAATATATGATTTGTTACCTAAAGTCAGGTTGGGGTAGCAGGGTGAGAATGGGGAATGACTACTGATGTGTACAGGATGCTGAGAATATTTGAAAGTTAGATAGTGGTGACAGTTGCACAAGTCCGAGTTTTACTAAAAATTACTCAGTGGTACACTTTAAATGGGTAAATTTTGCGACATGTAAATAATATCTGAATAAAGCTATTTTTTAAAAATGCACGTGGATGATTCAAGTAAGTAACCATAGCTGGACAGGAAATATCAGCGTTGGTGCACTGAATTGTGCTACATAACAAGTTATCCAGAATAGCACAAAACCCTCTCCTGAAGGGCGCAGACTATACAAAGGCAATAGAATTCTTTCCTTCAGGGCCAGTTCTATTCCTAGGCCAAGCAAGAGCCTGGGGTTTTAGAGATTTTCAAAAGCCCATTTGCTCAAATTTTCTCAGCTTGTGGCCTTGGGGTCTGCAATGACTTTCCTAGGTCATCCTGTGAAATAAGTCATGAAGGACCTAATTAAAATAGAAACACTGTATGTGGAAATGCATAGTACATTAACTTATTAATACCCATAAGAATAAGCTTATGAACTTACTTAGGCAGGCATTTCAGTAAGGCCCTAAAGGGATGAAATCTTAATTAAAACTAAAGGGAAGAGGGAAAGATTTGGTACCTGGCACAGAGCCCAAAGCACTGATTTTAGTAGTAAAATCTGAAAAATATAAATAGAAAATGTGAGATGGCTCTAAGGACTAATTTTTTTATAGGTCATAATTTACCCATCTTGCCTTACCTTTCCTGCCATGTAAATCTCTGACTATATAGGCTAGATGTATATGATTTGACTCTTTTGTTCTTTAAGCTTTAGTAGGCATGTGGTAAATCTGGGATTATAAATCATAATCCTTGGCAGCACAAAGTCACTGAACTGTTTTTAAGAAATGGAGTCTCATGATCTGGTGTTTCAGAAATATCATTGTGGTTGCAGCATGGAGAACAGATTTGTGGAACAAGACTAGATGTAGGGAGATAGTATAAGGACCAACAGCTCACCAAAATGGTATGAAGATTACACTCCAAAGTGAAAATATCTGCAGAAAGAGATCTGCTCTGAACTTCCCTTATCTGACGAAAGCAGGACTTTATGAGAGTTAGGGAGGTGACTGGCCTTGGGCACTGGGACATTCCAAAAAACTGTGTCAACAAGCCTCTTCAGAACCTCCCATCCTTTGAGCCCTGACCACATCCCCTTCATTGAGCTGGTATAGTAACCCTACTCCTCTCTGTTCAGGGAATTACTTCTTACGGGGTGCTCCCACATGAATGTGAAAATAGACTTTTCTCCTGTCAATCTATTTTCAATTACTTTGAAGGCCCCAGGGCACTCAGACCTACTAGTAAGTCGGTAGAGGCTATATTTTCCTCCCAGCAGTAGGTTAGGAAGCTGTTACACTAACCCTAGTGAAAAGGCAGTGCTGGTTTGGATTAGGGTAGCAGCAGAGAGAAGGAAGATGTATCAAGTAAAATCAACAGGACTTGGAATTTGGATATGGTTAGCAGGGATTAAGGAAACATGGGAATGAATCCCAGATCTCTGTCCAGGGCCCTTCAAAACCTAGTACTCTGCTGGCTGAATGGCCTTCAAAATGTAAAATGTGCTACAAAACCTTGTGTGTGTGGGGGCAGGTGGTGGGGCGGGCAGGTAACTCCAAAGCAAGCAACAGAATTCCTCATGGGAAAAAAATGCCTTGTTTAGCAAAAACATCTTGGTGAGCCATCTTTGATTCTGCATTTGGAATTTGTCTAAAATGAGCTAAAAATTGGACAAAAAAATATTGCCTGCATAATAAGGTAAGAACAGTGCTCTGCTCCAGCCAGAGATGGATGCTTCAAGTGTTCCAAGACCAGGAAAAGCAGTGGGGCCTAATGGGAGTTAGGGAAGTTGGTCCAGCAAGACATCAGGAGCTCAGTCCTGAGCAAAGCGTGCCTAGTGGCAAGTACTGCCAATGAACAGGATGGCCGATGTTCACTTTACCATTATTTGCCCTGCTGTGCTGTAATATAATGTCCTCGTATTCCAAAATATACACCCAAATATTTAACTCAACTGCTTGGTGTGAATGTGTTTCAGGGAAATAAATAAAAACATGTGTTTCATAGTTGGGTCCATGCAGAATGGATAAAAGAGGGTGGCTGTAAGAGGAAGGATGTGGGAGAGATAGTGGGAACTGAGAACAAAGAGGAAAGAAGGAGGACAAACCTCCTGACATTCACCACATCTACTGGGAAGTGGAGTGGAAGATGGGAAGTAGCAGCAGGGAAACAAGAAAGTTATTTTTCATGCTGAAGGAGACTCAGTGTAGGGGCAAAAGCAGGGCATTTCTGGCCAGCTATTGTAGGACAAGGCAGTTCTGAGCAAACTGGATGGGTAGGGCCACCAGGCAGCTGATGCATGAGTAAACACCTAAATGAGAATCTTTTAAGTTATCTTTTCAGAAATCTAACTTCTGAATTTCCCCATTCTTTTCCTTCATTTCTATGCAAAAATGAAAGCACTTCTCTACGTGGGAATGTAGGTTATCTCAGATACACACCTAGTATTCAGAGTATTAAAATTGCTATTATCTGTATCATGTCTGAGATGTCCCGATCAGGTGGAAAAGCTGAGTGTTGGAACACAGGATAATAATACTGCCTGGAATAGAAAATGATACTGTACAATTTTTAATATTATGACTTCTTAATGCTCAGCAAGGTATAGGTTTTTTTCTTAATTAAGACTCCTGAACTAATGAAAATGTCTAAATTCTAGTATAAAAAAAATTTACATTCTTACCTGGAATGTCTAATAAGCAGTAAAATATATTGTGAAGAAAAATACATTAGAATGTCTTACCTAATTTTTTAAAGTTTGTGTTCTTATTGTTTGAATTATTCCCCAAAGAGACCTCCTGGAAGCAGAGCAGTTTAAGAGATAAATGATTGTACCTGGAAATTATCCTCATGGGCTAACTTTTTAGAAATTATGTCCTTCATTTGTGATTTTCACAGACATTATTGTATTTGCTATATTACTGGCTCTATGGTTACCCCCAGCAACTCTAATGAAAAATTAGATTGTTTTCTCCTCCTGTTGAGATCAATGTGATCTGTAGTATTCTCTTAAATTTCAAATAAGACTTACTAGAATATACCGTAAAAACAAACTGGAAAATGAGTGGCTTTTTTTAAGTTTAAAGTAGCAGATGCTTGGTTTAGATTATCCTCTGAATTTGTATATTCTACCAGTAAAAGGTATAAACCTATTTACATTATGTTGATTTTTATACCTTGGATATGATTTTTTTAAACTTTGCATAAATCAGGTTTTTATAGGTTCTGTGGAAATTTTAAAATTAAATTTACTTTTTCAGTTGTGATAGAAAAATACAAACATGAGCATTGAAGTTAGCTACCAGCTCTTCTTGCAGCTCTTATCTGTCCGTGCCCAATTGTGTGCAAAGGCCCGTGGTGTCAGTGAGCTAACCCAAACCTGTCAGCCTGCCCTACTAAGCAGGTGACAGTTGAAATGAAATTGAAAGATTTATCTTGTCACCAAGGCTGATTCTAACATCATCTAATAGAAAAGACATGCCCCCCGATCTTTCCCAGGAAACCAAGTCTACAGTGGCAATTTGGTATAAATTTAGTAGCCTTTCCACCTACAACTTTAAAGTAAAACTCACATCTTTAAGATGTTCATTCGCAGATAATTTTTGCAATAGCTTTACGAAATGGGAAGTAGATAAATGTTTCTGTTTTTAGACATAAAAATTCAGGAAATGAAACATAACTAGTCCTTTTATATTAGCTCCTTTTCCCAGTCTGTTAATTGCACTGTCTAACCAAAATTTGGTATTTCATTATCAGAGCTCTCCAATGGTTTTCTCATATCAAAGTTCTCTCTAGAATTTGAGGAAATCTCAAGAATAGCAATAAGAGGTTTATCAATAAAATATTCTCCTCCTTTCTCTACCCTCAAAGCCATAGATAAGGAGTTGGACCCTAAGAGAAAATATTCTTTTTGTTTGTGTATGGAAATGAATCATTAAAAGTAAATCTTTAGTAATATTTTCTCCCTGAGTATTTTGAAATTTGGGGGTGGATTTCAAGGAAGAATTTTTAGAAAGAAATATTGGGCATTTGCAGGAGTAAGCATGTTTATCACAAAAATTTAGGAGAAAAAAATGAAAAGTTATATTTTATTAATTAGAGGGAAGACATCAAAACTAATTAATTTCAGTTAGCTGTTATTTCCTAAGAAACTAACACATGATATTATTAAGCATTTTATTCTAAAATAAAACAGGTTCCAAGTCTTGAAACTGGTAAAAAATGAAAAAAAAAATAAGATTATAGCTTAGATTCTCTCTCCCTTTCAAATACATAAGCTTTGTGTGCAACTTTACCCAAATAATTAAAATAGCTAATAAAGTTTTAAGTCACCAATTTCAGTCATTTGTAGCATTTGTGGCAGTGGGAGAATTGAGAAAAAATTCCTAACGTGTTTCCCTCCCACTGTCTTTTCTTCATAATAAAGGTCACAATTTTGCTTTATAATAGATTGGATTATAGACAGTAGGAACTAAAAGTGACTCTTTCAGTCATCTAGACTCAATTTCTTGTTTTATACAGAAGAAGAAATTGAAACCCAGAGAATTTAAATGACTTTTCCAAGTTCACAAAGCTAAAATAAATAAATAAATAAATAAATAAATAAATAAATAAATAAATAAAAATTGCGCGGTGCAGGGGCGGTGAGAGTAGCTAGAAAATATAGAGCAGGGATGTTTTCTATGTTAATTATTTTTTGTGATTGTTAGTTCAAATATGTTGGTCCTATAAGAGATGAATTCAGGTAAGCCAACTAAAAATACTTGATGTTTCTCAATATAATAAGGATAGAAGACAAAATCTAGAGCATAGGAAAGAAAAGAGGAACTGACCCACAGAACAAGTGAGACACAACATAACATGCTTTGGTTTTAAAGCCTCTGGGCCAAAATTACACTTATGATCTTGGTAACCAGAAAGAATCTTGTTCCTGGAATGCCTGTAGAGACCTGAATTAGTCATAAGCTTCTTAGGAAAGAATTCATCCTTTGTTTGATATTGCAATGATTCTTGATCAGAAAGGCAAGCAAGCCTCTTTTATAGTTATGGGCCTAGTCATACTGCAATTGCCCGTATAACAAATCCCTTGGAAACCTTTGACTAAAGAACCATCTATTTTGAATGACTTTAGCATATATTAGGTGATCTCATGAGGTCTCTCCCTGCTCTATCATTCTTTCCCTCTGGGTGCCAACACAACAAATCTCACATGCTTGTTTCAGAGACTTAGAATGGCCAGCCATGCTAGAATTTCTAATGGTAGGCTTATTTAACTGAGGAAATAACCATAGAAATTATTCCTAAGTATTGCCAGAATCATTATTCTAAACAGTTAAAATGAGGAAGACTCAAAGGCCAATATCCAGCACAAAACAAGTCCAATGAAGTCATGGCTTTGGACTAAATATTTGGACCATTTGATACCTAAAGTGATAAGCCTGCCTCTGGTTTTCCTCAATCCTCAACCCTCCTCATGTCCACACATGTCAATCTGTTCCCGCCTGTAGCTGGAGGATAAAAATTCCTTTCTAATCTACTTTCACAGGTAGGAGACTGACCAAAAGCTCCATTCGGTTCTTAATTAAAGTTTTTTCTTTTAGCTAAAAGATAAGAAAGAAGCACTCTAATTTTGAAGTCTCTAGGAACAGCTTTAGATTGATATTATATTAAAATACAACATTCAAAATAATATCTGGCATCTTCTTGACATTCCAGAGGCATACTTGAAATAAGTGATGCCGAAAGGAGCTAAAAATGGTAAAGGAAATTACAGAAGTGTTTGACTATCATCCAAAAGATTCTAACAGAGGAAAATTCCCCTCCTCCCCACAGCCATCTTAGGGCTTTGTACCAAAGAATGCTAAAGATTTTAACTAGCTGGCAAAATGCATAGCAGGTGGCAAAATATTTTGCACGTGGTAGGTGAACCTTTTCGTTTCATTTATGCCATTTTATAAAGAAAAAAAACAGTAATTGAAAAACAAACAAAAATCAGGAATAATTTCTATGGAATAAAATTCATTCTGTGTGAAGGAAACAGCAAGGTTCTTCCACCTTTCACAACGAAGAGCAACTCTTCAATGCTCAAATTTGATTCCCTGGCCTCCCGTTTCTCCCTGCTGCAGTGAAATACCGTGACCCACTGTCACATTTATTGTTATGAATCAACATGAAATTTGACAACACTTTTCCTTCCTCATTTCAGATGTGACTCATTAGTGGCTCTTGGTTTAATCCCCCAAGGACCAGAAGCTCTACTTTAAAGTAAGGAAACAACAGAAGCACCTTTAATTGAAGCTGCTTTACCCAGAGAACTCTAATAGTTATTATTCACTGACTTCTTAAGTACACATTGTAAAGCTAAGTGCTTGAAGTGTCCTCTCTTCTGCTTTCCCTGGGGAAACCAATGTAGAGAAAAGCTGGAGAGGTAACCTGACTGATAAATCTTCGACTTGAAGTTTATCAGTGGTGCTATTTAACCACCCATTCTCTCTAGGATGCTATTGGATTGTAGTGTGGGGAGCATTTTATTTCATTTTCAAGATTTTGGATCATCTTCCCTCCAGACCCCTCTGACTTTGCACACAGAAAGTAATAGATCTGAGCTATTTCTTGAAAAGCCTTTTGAATTTAAAACTTGACCCATTTTCCCTGTGTGATAAACCACTACCCCACCTTCTCAGTCTCTCTCAGAAAGTGCTGTAGGGCTCAATTCACTGTGGAAATCTTAAGTCATCTAGAAAAGCCTGTGGTCTCTCAAACAATATTCAAATTAGAAGGAAACAAAAAGAATGTGACACTCAAAGCAAAGTTCTACTTACCCTTACTTGAAAAGAGGAAAAAATAAATAAAAAGTTGAGGCCGCTTTATTTTTCTAAATCCTAGAAATATCTAGTCCTAAGAGAAACTGTTTCTTGGTTTAGAAGTTGAGGAGAGTTGAAGTTAAACAATGATCCTTTTTCCATTTCTTAAAAAAAAAAAAAAAAAAAAAGGCCAGCAGAAGCAAATGCTCTGTTGGACAAATTGTTTCAGCAGATGTTCATTATCCCAGGGAGAAAACAGCTCCTACTTTGCAGCTTAACACTTGCACATTTAGAAACTTTAATACTTTTAACTTGAAATGGCCCATGTGGCATGAGTGAGATGTAAACAGTATAATCATTTATATGAACAAATGAGCAAGTGGTTGCATTTTATATTAAGTCCACAGAATGCTGGCACTGTTGTTATATCATTATATGATGACACAGTGAGTGTTGCCCATCTGAGCTTTATGAGCTTCTTTAAAAAAAGAAAAAGAAAAAATATATATATTGCAGAGAGGAAGGGAGAGGGAGAGAGAGAGATAGAAACATCAATGATGAGAGAGAATCATTGATCAGCTACCTCCTGCTTACCCCACCCTGGGGATCTAGCCTGCAACCCAGGCATGTGCTCTGACCCAGAATCTAATAGTGACCTCATGGTTCATAGGTCCCTGCTCAACCAATGAGCCCTGCTAACCAAGCTATGAGCTTCTGTAGATTTTTTCTTCAATCATTTACAATGGCACCCTGGAAGAATATTAATAACTAGAGGCCCAGTGCACGAAATTCGTGCATGGGGGGTGTGTGTCCCTCAGCCCAGCATGCACCCTATCCAATCTGGGACCCCTCGAGGGATGTCCGACTGCCCGTTTAGGCCTGATCCCAGTAGGATTGAGCTAAACGGGCAGTCGGACATCCCTCTCACAATCCAGGACTGCTGGCTCCCAACTGCTCGCCTGCCTGCCTTCCTGATTGCCCCTAACTGCTTCTGCTTGCCAGCCTGTTTGCCCCTAACTGCCCTCCCCTGCAGGCCTGGTCCCCCCAACTGCTCTCCTCTGCTGGCCTGGGTTCCCCCCCACCTGTCCTCCCCTGCAGGTCTGGACCTGAAGTGGTGGCATTGGCATTTGAATGTAATAGGTTGACTCTAGGACATGGGTGGTCAAATGCAAAGGGACAAGTAATAAATATTTTAGGCAATAGAGTCTGTGTTACAACTCAACTCTGTCTTTGCAGAAGGAAAGCAGCCTAAGACAATATATAAATGAACAAGCTTGGTTCTTAAAAAAACTTTATTCATGGACACTGAAATTTGATTTTCATATATTTTTCATGTCACAAAGTATTCTTCTTTTATTGTTTTTCAACATTTTAAAAATGTAAAAGCAATTCTTACCCTATGGGTTGTACAAAACCATGTGGTAGGCTGGATTTAGCCCACAGAATAGTTTGTTGACCTCTGCTCAAGGCTCTTAATGACTAAACTATTTTTCTAGTGGTATCTTTTTATAATTCTTTTAAACAGCCAATACATTTACATTTCAGCATTATTAAGTTATGTCAGACTTTTATCATATAAAATTATGTTTGGGAAAATAAGATTTGTTTTTTTATAATATATATATATTAGGTTGGATCATATGAAATTGGCCAATATTCACCAATTTATTACCTAATAATTGAGGAATCCTATATAATAAAAACCTAGGTGGCGTTGTCACACAATGGCCACCACGATGTTATCACAAGATGGCCGCCCCACATCATCACAAGATGGCCACCACAAGATGGTCACCACAAGATGGCTGGTAGGGGAGGGCAGTTGTGGGTGATCAGGCCGGCAGGGGAGGGCAGTTGGGGGCAAACAGGCCAGCAGGGAAGGGCAATTGGGGGTGACCAGGCCTGCAGGGGAGGGCAGTTGGGGGCAACTAGGCCTGCAGGGGAAGGCAGTTGGGGGGGAACCAGGCCAGCAGGGGAGGACAGTTAGGGGTGACCAGGCTGGCAGGAGAGGGCAGTTGGGGGCAAGATCAGACCAGCAGGGGAGGGCAGTTGGGGGTGACCAGGCAAGCAGGGGAGGGAAGTTGGGGGCCATCAGGCCGGCAGGGGAGGGCAGTTGGGGGCAATCGGGCCAGCAGGGGAGGGCAGTTGGGGGTGATCAGGCTGGCAGGGGAGCATTTAGATGTCAATCAGGCTGGCAGGGGAGCGGTTAGGGGGCGATCAGGCAGGCAGATAGGCAGGCAAGCAGTTAGGAGCCAGTAGTCCCGGATTGTGAGAGGGATGTCCGATTGCTGGGAGTCGGACATCCCCCAAGGGGTCCCAGATTGGAGAAGGTGCAGGCCGAGCTGAGGGACACCCTCCCCCCCCCCCCATGCACGAATTTCATGCACCAGGCCTCTAGTAAATTATAAAATAAGTAAGGAATTCTAAAGAAATCAACAGAGTCAGAGATATCCACCAGAGGAAAATAATTACTCAAAGTTAAACTAGAAATATTGTTTCCTTCTTTTTGTTATTTCTTTTCCTTTTCCATTTTCCTTTGACTTAGCAAATAAAATAGATTTCAGGCACAATTGGTCTCTTCCTCTCACAATTTTCCATCTTTACTTTTAAGTCTTTTTCTCCCTAAATGCCAGACACTTTTCATACTAACATCATTTTAATTCATCAAATATTCTCTTTTCATTCATTCAAAATTTACCTCAAAGTCAGTCTTCTCTAGAATGCACACTGAGCAAGTTAAGAATAGAGACATCTACCAAAAAGTGAAGGTTAGAAATAAATGAAGTTCTGGCAAGTTTTACTAAGTAGCAATCAGCCCATGGACTAAAAGGTCACAGGTTCAATACCTAGTTAAGGGCTCATAACTTGATTGCAGGTTTGCTTCCCACCCCTGGTGGGGGCACATGCAGGGGGCAACCAGTCGATGTGTCTCTCTTACATCAATGTTTCTCTCTCTCTCTCTCTCTCTCTCTCTCTCTCTCTCTCTCTCTCTCTCTCTCTCTCTCTCCCTCCTCCTGCTTCCCTTTCATTCTCTCTAAAAATCAATGGGAAAAAGATCCTTCGGTGTGGATTAAAAAAAGGAGAAGAAGGAGGAGAAGGAGAAGGAGAAGGAGTTAATGAAAAGGTTTTGAGCATTCAATCAAAAATAGAGGGTTTACATGAAAACAACAACAAGCTTTTGCAACTATTTATAATGCACCAGATTCTTCTGCTTTGTTTTGTTTTGAGCATATAGTAGACCAGGATGAAAAATGGTTGAAGGAAGGGGATTTTGGATCTTCTGCTTTCCACTAGCATGCAATCACTACAAAAATAGGGTTTCTGTCTTAGTCACTGCTAAATTCCCAACATAAAACATTTTTTGGAATATGATGGGCATTGAATAAATAGCTCTAGAATAAATAAATGGTTATTGAAGAGTGAGTTTGGACATGAAATCAGGAGCACAGTAATTAAACATAATAGTATTGTCTTCTCCTAATGAGCCCTTCCTTAGCCACAAGTGAAAGCAATGAGGGAAATACTCAATGAGTCATTTAGACTAACCTTTACTTAGTAATATGACGTGACATGAGCTTAAAGATAATGCTACCATTGTCATTTTGGTACTAACAATCAAGGATGGGAAAACTGGAAAATCCAGTAAGATCATGATTCCTAGACTTTATATAGGCAGATTCCAGAAAGGTCCATCAAAAATTAGGCCAAAATTATAAACAAAAGGAATGAAGGCACATGAGATTTCAGGATTTTCTAAAACAAAAATTCTAACTCGTAATCATGCATTTGGCCATGATATAGTACGTGCGGCCTGTGAAGCCGGGTTTCTCAATCTCGGCATTATTGACATTTGGAGTCTGATGGCTCTTTGTTGTGGGGCTGTCCTGTGTATTGTAGGATGGTTAGCAGCATCCCTGTCCTCTACCCACTGGATGCCTGAAGTACCCAACCCCCTCTGTTGTGGCAACCAAAAACAATAAAAATGTCAGACATTCCAAAATTGAGAACAACTGTCCAAAAAGAAGGAACAGAAGAAAGATTACATTTTCAGGTTTTAAAAATACTTATAGGTAAATGAGGGAGAGGGGCATAGTTTACCACCTCAAAATGTGCCTTTGGGGAGATCTTAATTATTTTAAGCTGGTGACTTTTAAGAAAGGAAAGACTCATGACGAACCTTTCATCTCCCCACTAACTGCCTAAAAGAATGTAGATGGAGGACCTGCTCCAGGAAGGGAGCTATCATCACAGATAACTGTAGTTTAATATGAACTAAGTGTGATAGGGAGGAACCTAGCAAGGCCCATTTGATCAAGGTCCTCTCTGGGTCCCACTGTTAAAGATGGCCCAGCAAACATGTATTTACCAAATATTTGCTTTTCCATCTCCATGTAAATTGCCTTCCTCCCCTTTGAAGTCCCAAACCACTAACCCCCACTTTTCTTCTTAGCTCAAGATGGCAGATAAGCCTCAACTGCCTCATATTTTTATGGAACCCCCATATGTACATACAAAATTAAGTTTGGCTGTTTTCTTCTCTTAATCTGTCTCATCTCACTTTATTATTAGACTAGCTAGCGTAAGTAAGAATGAAAAGAGGGAAACATTTTCCCTTCCCCACACAAATGTAGAAAAAGGAACTTATCAGAATAATTTAAAAAAAATCATATCGTTGCTGTTGAGGAGATAAAAATCCCACATTAACAAAAATTTTAAGGACAAAAGGAAATAATGTCCCTCGGGGCTCACAGAGCAAGATAAAGTTTGGTGCTGACTGTGTATAAATAAACAACAGAATTAAAATTACTAAAATATTTTGTGAATATATTTTCCATGTAGACATATGATCTAACATTATAAAGAGTCCATTTTAATTAAGAAGAGAGTAAGAAAATACTTTATTATTTTATATATTATTCTGAACTCCTAAAGTTAGGTAAATTTCATATCAAAAGAGTATGGGAAAAATAGCAATCAAAAGTACAAAGTTTTTAGAAATCTTTGATATGTTGAAGAGTTGTACCATAAAATAAGTAATACCAATTTAAAAAAAATAGGTGATGTTAAAAAAATTGATAAGCTACTTAATAAAGATCCCTAAAATAATTCTACAACAATGAAAGAAATGGGGTAAGAGATCAACTAAAGGACTTGTATGCATGCATATAAACATAACCAATGGGCACAGATGGGGGCGGGGAGGCGGGAGGGCATGTGCTGGGCGTTGGGGGCAACCGGGGAGAGGTCAGTGGGGGAAAAAGGAGACTTATGTAATACATTAAGCAATAAAGAATGTAAATTAAAAAAAATGATGAGTGCCTGCAGTAGAATTGACTGTCTAAAACCTTCTGAGATATGCAAATCAATCTTCTATTCTACTAGGTTTCTTGAATTGTAGATGAGAACATTCCTATAAATATAGTGCATCTTTATTTCCACAAAGGAAATACTCTTTGGCTGTGTTCTTGCAGACAAACTCAAAAAGTATGGGCTGTTTGAAATAGTTTATTTTCCTACACCACCACTTAACCATCTCCCCCCACCTTCACACACTCACCATTGTTATAGGTCTCCTCAAAATAAAGTTTCAAAGCCATTAGATTCAGTAATCAATACGTGACTTTACAAGTCTAACATTTCATGGTATTGCAGTCCCTGAGATCTACAATCAATGCAATTCAGTATCTTCTTAATTAAGGTTGAACAAAAATTTTATAGACTGATTTTCATACTAACCTAGATGGACATCATTCTTTTTGCATAATTTTTAATCCACAGAGAAGCAAATCAATATTTCAACAGATACCTAATATTTGTTTAATTAAAAATAGTAATCAGATAAAGTCAAGATTTTTGTTCACTACTAAATATTTCCTTTATAGTTAGTGAACATGACACAGAAGAAATGGTGTGCTAGGTCTGTTCAGAAATCTGCCTATAAGATACTGTATCAGTCTGACTTTTGCTCCACTCCACCCATCCCACATATTCACCTGCCACTCTGCTCCAATAATTGCAAAAATGACTAAGCAAAAATTTTACCAGCATAGATATTTTAAGCACCATAGTACCAATAATATCAAAGTATATTTTGGGCAAAGGACACTTTTTTGACAAGGTAAAGAAAGGACTGTAAACCAGAACAGAATTGTTTAATTATACCTTACCTGGAAAGAAATACAAAGTTCCAACAAAAATGGTAATAAGTCACACCAGATATTCATAACTACAAACCACGCACTTATTTAAATGGGCTGCTTCAATGTTACTGCTACGTAAATAAAAATAGAGTGTCATGAATTTGTGATAGCTGATGATACTGTGATTCTTTCGCTTAATTAAAAAATATACAGGAATTAAAGGAGACTCCAGTTTGACAAGTTAAAAATGAATAGATGGATTGCATGTCATATTCAGCTATTACTTCATTGACATTATTCCACATAATAGTTTTCTTACCAGAGCATTGGTTCATTGTGGAAAACCCAAACCATATTATCAGGTAAAGGCATGCTATAATAATTTCTTCCCAGCTTCAACCAGGATTCATATTACTCAGGTCATATTTATACTCATGTTTCTTCAAACTCTGAACAAATGGAAACTTGCCTAATGAGACAACAAATATTTGACCTGACTTGTGTCCATTTTGATGATCTTCCTTGTAAAGGAAATATATTCCTAGGAAAGCCAGAGCCAAGGAGGAGAAGAGGTAAAATATGACTGAGAGAAAGCGCCAATAACAGCACTCCACTAGGTTCAGCTGCAAACTGGGAAACACTTGTTTTCAACATATAGTCTATATAAACTGTGTGATGTTGTAAGTGTACATTCATGGGGTTGCAGAGTTCAACCTAAGCCTATGTGAGTAGGAACTACTAAGAGTGGGAGGATGATTTGATGCAACAAACATCTTACAAAGTCCTTTTCAAGCACTTGCCCCACATTTTTATTTAGAATGAGCCTTGCGTTGGTGAGCCTAGGAGTAACTAACTGAATCAAGAAATGCTATTTTCCTTCCTGAGGAAGAAGAGTGGCTTTTTTGTCTGTGTGTATACCTGGTGTGACTTATTACCATTTTTGTTGGAACTGTGTGTTTGTTTCCAGGTAAGGTGTAAGCTTCAAGAACAGAATACAAGGACCCTGATTTATCTTCATCTTCAAGACGAAAATAATGAAGAAAATAGCCAACAGAGATAAATATAGTTATTGTTTTTTTTAAAAAAAAGAGAGACAAGTAATGTAGTTCTACATAAGATCAACAAATTTTCCTTAAGAAGTTAACAAATATAAAGCTCATTTCTCAGTTGAAACTAGTCAGACAAGATTTGAAAATTTTGCTCCAAATAGAAATAACATTTACTTCCACAGCAATGATTTGCTATTTCAACCCTAAACACACTCACAATTTCTTGCTTTGCATGTATTTACTACTCTGAAATCAAGAAGAAAAAACTCTACAGCCAGTTTCACGGATGTCTATTATGATCTTTACATTTTTTTCCCCTCAGAACATTCAGCTGGAAAAAAAAAATCAACTTAGAATGATTCTACATTCTCCCAAGTAAAGCATCATTTTAGATATACTCATTCCACTCAACATAAAAGCGTTTACATGATTTAGGAAAAGTTAAGCATGAGGAACAAGGTAGTACTTTCAAATCCAAATCTTACCTGGTAAATTGAAATGGAACTACACACAACACCCCTGAAAGTGTCCTTGATTTGCGCTCCTCTCCTCCAGACAGAACTAAACCAGAGCCGCCTATATTCTTAAACTCTCAAAGAAAAATCAGGAGGCTTGATCTGTGCGCATAATGGCCTGCATAATGTAAGAAAGTGCTGTTCCTTGGCAACAAGAAAACAATCCTTTTCAATTAACTCAGCAATTGGCCCACATTTGTTGTTAAACACAGAGTAAAGGGAATTTTTTAAGAACTCCAATGAACCTGCTAATAGCTCAGTGAGAATGTCAGATCAGTGTGTTCATTTTGAAAAGCATTTTTTATTAATTGACTATTCATTCCAATTGCCTAACCCAAGAACTTTTATCCACATGCCTGTCTCACTTCCTCGCAGCATATTGTTTACTTAAAGCTCCGATCCTAGATAGTTGCATCCATTGTTGCAGAAACACAGTAAAAATGTGAAAGGTAATTATCGCAAGCCTGTGGCATGTAATGTTATCCTGGTCTTGGTCATTTTGCATACCATATTTGGCTTTCTAAAATATCAGCATGAATGTAGCACTGGATGCTCATTAGGATGCATAATTTGAAACACTTATATGCTCTCTTAGCTGTTAAAGCAGACACTAATTTTAGAGCATATGTAAGAAGTGCAGATGGGCTAGGCTCAATTTGTGTTGTTTTGTGGGTTCATATATACTTATGAGAATACGGTGAAATCTTTGGACAATGCTTAGGGTTCTATGCATTCTCACATATATATTAGGAATTTCATACATCAATTAGAATGCATATGTGAGACATCTATTTAAGAATCTTTGTTCAAAAAGGGAAGTGGTGAGGAAAATATACATAATTTTTGCTGTTAGCCAAGTTTTACCGTTGCAAATAGTAAAGTTTTAACTATCTGGTATGGTTCTATCTCCCAGATGAGAAGACAGCTTAAAATGGATAATTTCCATCTACTAGTATAGCTGAAGCCAATGGGGTGAATTGTGTCTTTACCACTTGCCAAGGTTAACCAAGAGTGTATGTATATTGTGTTATTTGCCTTCAACAACTCTTTTGTTTTCTCCTTTTATCATCAAAATCTGCCTAAAATGTGTCAACTTTGTCTTGCTATCATTAATGGGCAATTCTTAGGTAATATTTTTAAAGATACAGCCCTTTGAAGGCATTGTCTTCATACAAAGCACTCTCTCTATTGGTGGGAATTTGAAACAGTGTTGTAAACTGTTGAAGGTGATGTATTTGGTTAGACCTTCTGGCACCTTCAAATCACACTCTCAACAGCTGTGTACACTTTTCATGGATAGAACTGGCTGGGATAATTTCACAAGTGTTTCTTCAGCTTTTGTACGGATTCTTCCACGTGCCAGCTCTGACTTCAGGCAGATTTGTTAAACATTTTGTGTCTCAGTTCCCTTATCTGTCAAATGAAGTGAATATTTACGTCATAAGCATTCATTCAGATCACATAGGTGAAGCTTCTTAAAACAGTGCCCAGCAGATGGTAAATGCGCAAAGGTTAACTATATCAGTAGCATTGTTGTTGACTGCGGTGTTCCTGAATTAAATAACTTTCACAGTTGTTTTCAGATTTAGGATTTCCAAAATCCAATATAGTCCCTATATAACGATTTAAAGTAAGGTAAACAAAGCCTCTTGAGGTACATAATAGAAAAATTTTTTTCTTTTTGTATAGATTAATCTTCATTTACCATCTAATACATCTAATATTTAGAGCTTTTATATGCCCTTTTACTAACAAAAATGTGCAATTAGTTTTTAAAAGTGAAAAATTTATTTATCTTTCTGAAAAATACTCATGTTAAACACATTCACTTAAACAATTTAACCAAAGGCATAGAGAAACAGAAATTCTGCAAGAATTTCTTCTATTATAAGACATTTTGTTATGTGCAACGTAATTATTAAAAGATTCACAAGCCTTTCTTCTCATATCCTTAAAATGTATGGACTATTATCTTCAGCTTTTGGTATCCATTTGTATGTATTTTTAACCAGCAGCTGCAAACCCTAATATTTGAGAGGAAATGCATGCTTTTGAGTATTTGTTGTAAACACAGTCCAGCCAGAATGGGCCATAAAGACTCCATCTGATCCTTTCCAGCTTAAAAGGCAAGTTTAATCTTTGGTCTCAGACAAATCCATTATGCAGCTCCCTCAATCAAAATACCACACCCTCTCTCTGCTAGGAAAGAATTTTAAATTATTAGTAAGAGGCCAAATGAACCGGTCTTCAGAGGGATTAGATTCAGCTACACAGGTAGATATTTATTATTATCTGCTTAGTACAAGGCAGTGCCTCCCTTGTTCTTTATTTCCGACAGTCTTATTTGCTTCAGTATCTTAAAATAGCAAATTTGGGTACAAGGAAATTAACCTATGAAATCTGCAAAAAAATGAAAGGACAGTATTTGTTTTAAAGCATCGAACTCTGGAGTCTGTAACAGAAATACTCTGGGAAACATCAATCTCGTGTCTCTTCACAGAAGACTGGGCGTAATGTGAGAGCAACACTGCACAAACTACTGGGAAATGTGGATTCCTCGCCACAAATTCTGCAACAGTCTAAGTCACAGACGCATTTTCCTTCCATAACACTGAGAAAGTTCTCAAGTTCAGTGCTACCAACTTGAACATTTGAAAACGTATATGACATTTATAAATAACTTTGGGGTACCTTTCTTTCTAACTCAAATATAATGTTGAAAATGATTCATCTTGGGAAAATTAGAATTTAAATAAAAATAAAGTCAGTGCTGTTAAACAAAAATACATAGACGTCACAGATAATCCTTTCACAGTTTATAAATTTGGAAACCAGATATCAAGTCTCATAAGACACAAGTGGATGAGGAGTGTGCAAAATGGTTCTTATGGATATACTTAAATGATGAAATATTTCACAAAATAAAGCATTTTATAAGCATTGAATAAAAAGATAAACCAAGTTTAGCAGATGATAATCAGTCAAAATATAGTAGAACCAAACGAAATATTTCTAAGTTTCTATATTTGGAGCTAAGAAAAAAAAAGAGTATAATTTTATTGGATACCCATCAGAAGGCTGCTGTTACCATGATCTAGGTTGTAATGTTTAAGCCTTATATTAAGAAAGAACTGACCTAGGAAGTGTTTAAACATGCAGATTCTTGGACCCCAACCCTAGCGATCCTGATGGAATTAAGTGAGGCCAAAGAATCTGCATTTTGGTAGGTTCCTGGCACTGACACAGGCAAGCTCAAGTCCACTGTTGAGAACTGCTGAGAAACACAGGTATCTGGTCTCTGCTTCTCTGGCAGGGGGGTGACACTTGGATCATTGAAAGAGGGGGAAGGTAGTCAAAAGGAAGAAATATGATTAGTGATGAGGAGAAACAGGAAAATACATTTCAGCTTCCCCGGGTCAGAGAACTGGATGGACAAGAGTGGTGAACAAATCTTGAGAGACAAGCAGATGTAGACATACCTATAATGGCTTCTCATTTCATACTTATAATGCCATTTAATGTAATGGCATAAAAGCCAAAGTTCTTATAGTAGAATCCCAGACTGGCCACCTCTTCTCATTTCTCACTACCTGCCCTTGACTGACTCCACTTTGGCCTGCTAACTGTTACTTGAAACATGGCATCCTCCTCTACTTCCTTCACATCTTTCCTTAAATGTCATCTTCTCAAGAGCCCTTCTCTGACCATCCTACCTGAAATCACAACCCCTGCCCAACCCCACTGACACTCCCTAGTCCCTTCCTGCCTTAATTTTCTCCTTATCGTTTATCACCACATTCTATATTTATAAATATTGGTCCTCTTCTGTCTCCTCCCACTGGACTGCAAACTCCATGATGGCAGGGATTTTGGTGTTTTGTTTTCTGGAACATCCCCAGCATTTAAATGTTACATGTCACGTTGTAACTACTATACAGAATCAGAGAGGTTCCCCATTAGAAAGTATGATAATGTTAACATTTTGAGACAGGAAGAACTTTATTCAGCCCTGAAGTAGAGAAAAAAATTTATTTAGAAATTTAGTTTAATTCTTCTGTGCTCTTCCAGGAAAAAAGAAAAATAAGAAAGAGCTGAAGTATAGGAATCTTTTCAACTGTTACAATGCTTCAAAGTATATTTGTTTTCTATTCTTCCACAAAGGTAAGCATAGGTGGTTATTGTTTAACTCTATCAAAAGCTAATAATTGTGTCACTTTAGCCTTAGGGAAATGAAGAACAGGAAACATTTTATTGAAGTGCCTAGATTCATAAGTAATATTTTAAAAGGTTATTTGAAGGGTGTTAGAATTGCTTTCAAACAGACTTGTGTTAAGGTAATATGCAAATCTATTTTTTTTTTCAGAAAGCATTGAAAAACCCAGAACTTAAACAAAACCATTATATAAGTAATCCTTAAGCAATGGAAATTATTATTCTAATTAATAATGCCAAGATTACTGCATTATATCAGTGAATGTATTTTTCCCCCCAAATGGCCCAACATATAAAAGTTAAAAATATCAATGACCTGCCCAACCGGTGTGGCTCAATGGTTGAGCATGGACCTATGAACCAGGAGGTCACGGTTCAATTCTGGTCAAGGACACATGCCCGGGTTGTGGGCTCAATCCCCAGTGGGGGGCATGCAGGAGGCAGTCAATCAATGATTCTCTCTCATCTTTGATGTTTCTAACTCTCTCTTCCTCTCCCTTCCTCTCTGAAATCAATAAAAAATATTTAAAAAAAAGAAATGACCTTACCAGTTCATTTAAAAAGGAAGGAAAGGCCTTGCACACCTCAAAATCTTTCTTTCACTCCTTCTCCAACTCTTGTTTCTTAGGAAAGTCCATTTTTATTTGTATATTACACTGGACTTTACTCCCGTAATAACGTGAAAATACCTCTGTTATTTGTAGTGACATCATTATGGCCTGCTGGCTTTCCACCTCTTTCACCTAGTGGACAGCTGAGTCTTGTTCAAAGGACAGACCTCCGACATTGGGTGCGAACAAGTGCTGGAAGGGGTACGAAAGTATAGTTGAAATGGGAACAGAATGGGGAGCAGGAAGTGGGAAATGTTTCCGGCTTTCTGCTTTGTTCTATGTATAGGAGACAAGTGACTGTCACAAAGTAACATAAATCTCCAAATGTTTCCTCATATTCCATTCCTGTTCCATTCCAACATGTGCAACATTCAAAATCCCTTCATCAAATAAATTCGCATCAGCAAATAACCATCATCACATCCATACTATGTTTCTAACAAGGTTCTCTATACACCCTTACCAAAATATTCTCTCTCCCTCTCCATCATCTCTTTACCTTTCTCACCCTCTCTCCTCCTTCCTTTCTCCCCTCCCTCCTTCTTTCTCATACACATACACACACACACGCACACACACACACACACACACACACACACACACACACACACACAACTTATCAAAAATATATGCTCACTCTTACCTGACTTGTTAACTGTGCAGCTATTCTGTGCCAAGCACAGATAAGTGGATTACTTATGTTATCCCATTTAACCCTTAAGCCAACTCTAGATGGTGAATATTTTTATCTCCATGTTACAAATGAGGAATATAAGCCACAGAGAAGTTAAGTAAATTTCTTAGTCACACTTAGTGACCAGTGAGGCTATAACAGATCTGACTGACTCTAAAATCTATGCTTTTAACCACCACATATATGGCCTGTCCTCAACCCCTGCCATGTCCAACAAATGATTGTGCTTGAAAAATTCCCTGACTTTTGGGTGAAAAATAATCACATAAATTAGAATGCCTGACACATGTACTAAGGCCTTCTGAATGTTTTTTTTTCCAGTCCAATTAATATTTTTTGGCTATTTATAAAATACCATGAAGTATTTTAAGGACAAAAGAAACATTTTCATGCAGTCTTATGTAATGATGTGCCATTTAGACCTAATCCTTTTAGCCCTAAGATGGAAGACTGACACTCTAAACATAACTCATTGTGTTCTCTTGCGCTGCCATAACAAAGTATGTAAAGGATGGAATTCTGGGGGGCAGATGGACTTCTTGGCATCACTATACTTGCATCACAGAAATTTTGTTTCAAAGAATTCAAACAAGATGCCTGACATTTCTCAGAAGATATTTCCCCTTATAAATATGGTAACTTGTTAGGTGGAGATGCTAAGGAACAATAACCAATGTTTTTAAGGTTTTTTATCTTGTTTATGATGTGTAAGAAGGGAATTTACTGAATCTAATCCTAGCTCAGAGTCTAGGTAGTTGGCCTTGGTATATAATATTCCTATAGCTCCTCCCATCTATATGAAGAATTTCTCTGTATCATGTGGCACAAGATAATGAACACACTCTATACGTAAAATAACATGGAACAGAAAAAGATGTTCAGCTGTATATCTGTGTTGCTCCCTGGGAGAGCATCCATAGTTGTTCCAGATCACTTTATTGCCAGATGTTTCTTGAGATTGCTATAAGGTTATCATAACTCTACATACTTTTGGAGTATGGGAACCTGACTATTATTCAAAAATTCAAATAAAAACTCTAGTAATTTTGAATTTCCCTTGGGCCTAGAATATTCAAAAAATGAAAAGGACCAAAAAAATATACACAATGTCATCCCTTTGCTTTTAGAAAAATGAGTGCTTACATCACCCCAAGTAGCCACTAGTGTCTCTTCTCTTCTTGAAGATCCCAGGGATAAAGACCTCAATGTTGCCTCACTAGTTGTAGGATCATCCACATAATTTCTTGCCTTTCTTTACCAAAATCCATGATTTTTCAACAAACACTTATAGAGCACCTGTGTTTCTGGCATTACCATAAGGGGTGATGATACAAGAGAAAGCAAGACAGCAAAGCCCCTTCTTGTAGGTTTTTAAAAATGGCTGCAAACTTCTTAGGCTCGCCTCACATTGAGAGGTGGGTATACATTCCCTCACTTTGAATCTGCATGGGTTTGTAACTACTTTGACTGCTAGAGTACAATTGATGTTATGTGACCTCTGAGACCAAGTCACAAAAGGTGATTACAGCTTTCACCCTGCTCATGAGAACACTGACATTTGGGGTCCTGAGTGTCCATGTAAGAAATCCAACTATCCAAAGTTGCCTAGATATTGAGGAAGCTATGTCATATGTAGGGGCCACCTCTTCTGGCTGACAGCGGAGCTGGGCTCCCAGTGGATAGCTAGCATCAACTGCCAGCCATGAGAGTGAGCTTTCTTGGACATCTAGCCTAGTCGAGCCTTCAAATGTCTGTAGTCCTGTCCAACATTTGACAGCATCTACATGAGAGACTTCAGGTGGGATCTGTTCACCTGAGCCCTGCCCCAAATTACTGTCATAAAAAATTATGAGCAAAACAGAATATTGTTTTTTACTGAACGATTTTAGGTGAATTTGCTGTGTAGCAAGAGTCATATTTTGTTACCCTAAGTAGGGTGTTACCACAACCATTGAGCCGCAATATACCTATCAGTGAAGGCTTGAAGGAGAGTAAGAGAAATGTTATTGGGTGCTAGAAGATAGAAGATATTGGATATATAGTGGTGGAAAGTTTGGGAAAATCATCACCTGCAGAAAATAGAAATGTCTCTATGAATAAATTGATCTGGCTAAGGATATTTCTAGGCTAATTTCTTTTAGCTGCATGTCATAAAACAAAGATAAAAAGATATGAGCTAAAGAAGAAATTAGAGAATGTAATCTAGTGTACAATTACTAGGTTAGCAGCCTGTACTGACATTCCATTTCCAAGCAGAATTTAGGACAAATAAGAATGGCCCTTGTTTGAAAATAAGATTCGGAAGACTCTCAAAAGTAAGAAGGAGCCTTAGGGCAAAGATCAAATCCAGGGTGCTGTCAGGAAACAGGTAAATATGAAGGGTAACTATTTAGGGTAATGTTATGTTAAATATGAAGGAAGATAAAGGGAATTTAGAGTAAATATGAAGCAAAGTGTATGACTGCAAAACCCTTTTTAAAGACATTGGAAGATTTAAGGTGATCTTTTCAAAAAGCCTTCTATGGGTATTCAGAAGGTATGCCTCGTAGACCCTCTATTTTCAATTGAACAATAGCCTTTATAAGAATCTTAAAGGAATAGATCCACAATAGTGTCATAAAGAATCCAAAGTAGGGATCTACTCTGATTTTCAGTTTGTGCAGAGAGACACACTGTTCAAGATTGAATATTTTAAGCAAAAAGCAAGGTATTTTGGCTTATTACATAAGCCAAAACCATCCAAGTCACAGGTGAGGGTTGTTTTTTTTTTTTTTAAGTTTACCTCAAGAGATTCTAAAATATAACATTCTCTTTGGAAGGGGAAGCATGTACATGGCCATTGTGATTTTGCTGACCCAAGGCCCCTACCAAGCTCCATTTGTTGATACAGAATCCCTCAGATGCAGGACATCTATGGTTGAAGCAGTTATCAGCAAGCATCGGAACCCTCAGTAGAGGCTGCTAACCTAGTAACTGTACACTAGATTCCATTCTCAGGTAGTCTGATTTTAGTGAACACACAGGGAATTTTTGAGTTTAAAGAGAACATGCTGCATAGCAGTAGTGGCAGGTTCCAGAGGCAGAGATGTGAAGGAGATTAAAGTGTATGGACTTGGCATTAATAGGTACACATGACCTCAGTCCTGTCAGAACTTCATCTCTGTGATGAAATACTTGACAGCATCGTAAAGCGCACCTGATAATGGTGGAGAGTTGCTGGGACTCGCACATCCATACTCCCACCATGCACCAACAGGAAGCAGAAAAGTTCCCTGGAAAATGTGTTAATACTAGAGAGTCTTTTGCAATGAGCTAAATAACAAAGTGCTATTGAACAGTTTGGAAAATCAGATTCAGTTAAAGCATGTTATTACAAGAGTAAAATACAGTAAGGCATTATTCAAGAAGGTTTTTAATTCACAGATCTAAATTGTCCTTCTTAGCAAAGCTTTAGTTAAGAAGAGAAAAAAAGAGGTGACAGATGTCTTTATGGAACCCAACGAAATGACAGAGTTGAACTGGAGGCCTTAATTGAGACTTGGAGAGATGTAGTTGATCATGCTGGTTTATCAGCTTTCCTAGTAAATCAACTTTTCTGCAAATAAGGTCACAAGAAGTGGTCTCCAACCCCCATTTCTGATCTGAAACCCAGCAAAAATGGGAGCTCTGGTGAGAGACTGTGTCCATTAATTTACCTTTAGTGTGTGAAGTCTGATCTCAGAGCAGCTGGGACCAATCAAGTACAAACCACCTTTAGGACCTACTCATGTATGTGGTGTGTATTCAATGCATTGGTTTGCCCGGTGAAAGGAAAGTACTTCCCACCCCGCTCCTCTTAAAATTTAGTTATAGAAAGATGGGTATTTTCTAGAAAACAACACTTGTTATGGGAGACTTTCCTTAGCCATCCAAAAATAAAGATCAGAAAACAAGGAGGAACCAAGGAGACAAGTCATCCTTGCAAGCAAACTTGCCCAACAGATACTCTAGCTCCTTCATGAAGGAAGCAGAGATCATGCATGTCGGGGTTGAAAAGAAGTTGATGCTCCTTCCTTGTACAGACGTACCTCGTTTGATTGAACTTCATTTTATTGAATTTCATCAAGGTTGCATTTTTTTTGCAAATTCAAGGCAAAAGATTGTGACTCTCTTAATTGCGATTCTCACTTTATTATAGTAGTCTGGAACCAGACCTACAGTACCTCAGAGATATGCCTATATGTAGAAGTCATTAACTCAGAAGTAAGCCTTGATTCTGAGAGTGAAAGAAATAGAAGACAGTGGTGAGAATTTTTTCTCAGGGTCATATTCTCTAATGCTGTGATCTTCAAGCTAGGAACAACAGTGTACTCCCAGGATGCCATAGTCCATGGAGAAGTCTGCTGATGCAGGGAGACCCTGCCTGATGAGGCTGGAGCAGTGGCTGTGTTGACATGGATGACTAGCACTGTGTGAGTGTGAGAAACTTTTCCAGTAGCCAGGAAACAGGAGTCAGAAATAAATACCTCAGGTGCCAATTCAAATCTTCAAAGAGCAAATGGAGTTTGGGGGCTTAAAGAGGAGTTCAAGGCTTGTGTGCTAAAAGTGAATTTCATCTTCTCTTTTCACCCATACCTCAGGAACAGGATTCTTATAGAAGGTGAGCCAGAGACTGCATTTTTCCCTCTCAGGGATGCTGTATTTGATGCTGTCATATACTATCCAGATCCCCTTTTAGAATTAAAGTAGTCATTCTCCTAGTTGACCACCATTTTGGATGCTGATGGATCACATCTGTGTCCTTTAAAAAATGATCTTGGTTCAAGGTTTGTCCACCTTGCCTCCATTCAAGACATCGCCAAAGGGCCACTCTGCCTTCAGAGATCCTCATGGGTTGACTGTGGCTGTTCTTGTAATTACATCACAGATCAGCTTTGCTTCTCATATGTCCCAAATAAGCGACAATTTTCTTCAACAACCAACTTAAATATGAGACTAGCCGCTATGAAAATCAAAATTATGACATTGTCTCTTGACTTGGAGGACATTTTAAATTATAGAAATGATAAATGACTCCAAAATATAATACAGTGTGGCCTAAGTATAAGGTGCTAAGGCATTCATTCATCAAATCTTAAGCATCTGTATGTGCTTTAAGAATAAAGATGTGTGCCCTGCCAGTAAGGATTTCAGTTTGTTCAGGGAAAGAAAGACCTGTTCTTGACAGGAGTTTTCTCGTGGAGACTCAAATTTGTTTGTTTAAGTGCTCACTTCCAAAAATAATTTATTTGAGTTGGATTATAAGAAGTAATTAAGTATTTCATTGAGGGCTGGAGTATGATGGGGTGGGAGGAAAATTGCAGATTGAAATAATAACGTGGAGGTAGTAAATAGAACATTTTCTTACAACAGTTTCTGATAGGATCTTTTAAAGTTATAACCAGAGGAGGATATTTCACAGGCAAATGGAGTCCAGAGTGGAGAGAGGTCTGTAGACCAGGGTAAGGATTTCTGATTTTGAACAGTAGCAAGCATAACATGTTTTATAGTTTACCTCCTATATTTATTTAAAACCTTATTGTCTAGCTCACAGTCCCTTTATCTCACGTCCTGCCATTGTTTGTTGGTGGTAATATCACAATCACTATTGTAACAATCTCATTTCACGGCTCTCACCTTCATTCCACTTCACTTGACTCCATTCTTAACCATGTTTGTCATTTCTCTTTAAGAAATAATTAACTGTTGTTGTTTTAAAAACAGTTTGGGTGGCTTGTTACTCAACAGTAGATAAACAGATATATTATTTGGACTCACACAATGGCCTCACTCAGGGGTGGCCTTGAAAGACAGCAGTGAGGGGCAGTCTTCCCCATTGGCAGAGGTCTGGGTAGTGTGCATGATCATCTATTTTGTGTCAAAAAAGAAGTACATTGATATAAGCTTATATGTGGACTCTTTAGCAGTGATAAATGGTTGGACTTATTGGTCAGGGGCTTGGAAGGAGAAAAGTTAGAAAGAGACAGAAGATGTCTGAGGAGGAGACATGTGAATTGACACATAAACATAGGCATGAAGTGTGAATAGCTTTGATTTTACATCATAATGCCCACTAGAAAGAATCGGCTATTGGCTATTGAAAGGGCACTAAATTACCACATAGAATAACCAGTTGACAATAGACAGTCTTTGTCAAAACTCACCCCAATATTGCACAAAGGGTTTATTCAGGAGAAGTTATGGATTCAGGAACAAAGGTGTGCATGGGCCCGACAATATGACCCATCTCTCACCAAGGTGGACCTAGTACTGATGCTGCCAGTCATCTAACCTGCCAGCAGCAGGACTAATGCTGACCCTCTACTATGGCACCATCTCTTGAGCAGACCAACTAGACAAAGTTGATTACATTGTGCCCGTTCTATCTTGGGAGACAGAAATTTATTTTGAGAGGAATTCTCTATGTGATTGGCTTTCCTACTCATTAGGCAGCACTATTATCCAAGAGCAGACACAATGTTTGATCTATCAACACATGGTCCTACATAAATTGCATTGAATCAAGCATTGCAAACAAGGTGTGACAGTAGAAACCTGATCATGAGACTCACTGTTCCTATCACATATCCTACTACCCTCATTCTGCCAGCCTGATAGCGTGATGGAATGGCTTTTTGAAGACACACCTAAGGTGGCAACTTGGATATTGTATTTTGCAAGAGTATGGTGCACATCTTTATCCTCCAGGATGAAGAGCACACCCTAAAGCATCAACTATTACATGATGCTGTGTTCCCCAAGGAAGAATACATGGATCTGGTGTATCACAAACACCCAAAACAGTGCCAGGCATATGTTTGTTTAATTCTGTAGTAAGCCCTTTAGGATATTTTTTATTGCAATTCTCATATTTCCAATTTTAATATAATTTCATAGATTTTTTTGGCTTCTAAAGTCTGGTGTTTATGTAATTAAATATGGAATTCATAATATGTACGGAGGTTGGCAGCATGTACGTCTCTGCCCTGGAAATTTTATATCAATGTACACATGCATAGTTAATCTCAGGAAGGAATCTATATTTTGAAATGAGTTTGTGTCTCAAAAAATGTTTATTGACTGTGTTCACTGATTGTGTTCATAAGACAAATTAAAGGTTAAGGTGTACCTGGGAACCGACTCCCTGTCTCTTACTCAGAGCCCCTGCAGAGCCCCTTCCTAGCTGTGCAATTTTGAACATGTGACTTAACATTCTGAGCCTCTGTTTCCTGTATACATTCTGGATGTTAATACTGACCTCATTGGTTCTTTGTGAGCACAAAAAGAAATGATACATGTCCAAGGCAAAACAGAATATGAAACTTAGTATTCAAATCACAGTTATTACAGTTGTTAATATTTGTAAAATCCTGTTTTTAAATCAGTTATTTAAAACTCAGTGGTTTTCATTTGTAATGTTATCCACAATGAATGAATTCTCAGACTATTTAAGAGAGCATGCAGAATATATTTAAAGTACATCCTACACCTTGATTGACTGTATAAAATTGCCGTAATAGAAGAGAATTGAATTCCCATGGGTGGGGGGGAGTGGAATATCTCTATTCATTCACGTAACTTATAATTTTCATCACCTTCTTTTTGAAAGGTACTGTAGTGCTAATTTCCTTCAGGAAAATATATAGTCAGAGTCGTGAAATCCTTTCACACAGAAGCTCTAAGTAGACCAGACACTTCCTGTTACCTGCCAGGTGGTTGCCTGTGGGCATCCTCGCCTCCTGCCATTGGACATAGTTCCATGACTTTAGCAAGGCCTATACCCAGAGATACTTCTCAGACTCAAGCTGGTTTCTTACATTTGTTTCCTACCGACAATATTTTTTACTACTACTAACTTTCTTCCTATCACTGTCTTGAACCACATAAGATAAATTATATTCAATTTCTCCCCAAAGTTAAATATCTCCAAAGAAAGTGCCATATCTTTTTTTTATTGGTAGCAAGGGGGTGGGTGACAGGCAAGGGCCAATAATAACAAGAGAAATGTCCAAAATACTATCCCCTCCAAAAGCCCTTAAAAATAAATTATCCTGGTAGTATAACGGAATCTAGTACTGAAGTTCGTGGTTTTTCCTTGATTTTAACTACAGCTGCATTTTTGTTCTTGAAATTCCTCCACAGAGTAAATGACAGATCCTATTTCCTAAGGTTTGCCCACAAATTAATTTAGTTTTTAAACCTACCAAAAATGATTGACAATGAAACAAGATTAAGTTTAGATTTCTTTAAAAGGGCCAAATGGGGAGCTTCTCATTGGCATCACCTTTCAGGCAATAATAAACTAACATGCTATTTAAGTCTGTCTCAAAAATGGAATGCCATATACAAGTACCCGTTTTTCACTGTGAGAAAGGATTGTGCTTATTCTGACCATCTAGAACCAGTTAAAATCATACTAGAATGCCAATCAGCATTTCATGATTTCTCAATCAGCCTGTGTTTTCTGTCTAAAGCATAGTAAACTTTCAGATTTCATTCAGAGTCACTTCACTGGCTCTGTGAAGAAGTTAAACAATGCTGTATTTAACCTTTCAATTAGGACCCTGAGAACACTTTGGGCATGAGAATCTAAGCTGTCAAATTTGCCTTCTGGGATGCTTTTCTTTCACAAATTAGTGTTTCTCAAAAGCATCCCATAAAAATAATGACACTGATATTTTAGATAACTAAAGCAGCTGTGTTTCTTTCAACAGTTCTCCTTGAGCTAGGAGATACAATTTTACAACCATAATTACATAACAGGCGTCTTTCAAAAGCATTTTAAAAAGCTAGCATTCTGTGCCTGTAGTTGATGAAAATAGGCTCCACTGTTGAGAAACATATACTTGTGAATAATTGTTTTTAATTCTCAGAAACATACTTGATGGCCAGATAAAAATGATGAATTTCTAGGCACTTATTAAAATGTTTTGTCTTTCAAAGCACATGTTTGGAAACGGAAGCTATGCCCCTCTGAAACCCCTACCTCATCTCTTTTTTTATCTGCTGCCACAGCTATCAAGTATGAAAAGAAATTTATCTCCATATAACAGCTGGAAATCAATAAATGATATTCGGTATGCAAAGCTCTGTGTTATACAGACAGAAAATATGAGCCATAGTTTCTATCCTATATAATAAAAGGGTAATATGCAAATAGACCAAATGGCAGAACAACCAAACAACCAATCAAAGCGTAATCCTTTATAATAAAGAGGTAATATGCAAATTGACCATCACACCCTTGCACAAGATGGCCTCCACCATGTGGTCACAAGATGGCTGCCACAAGATGGCCAGCAGGGAAGGGCAGTTGTGGGCGATCAGGCCAGCAGGGGAGGGCAGTTAAGGGTGACCAGGCCTGCAGGGGAGGGAGGGCAGTTAGGGGTAACCAGGCTGGCAGGGGAGGACAGTTGGGGGGTGATTGAGCTGGCAGGGGAACAGTTAGGCATCAATCAGGCTGGCAGGGGAGTGGTTAGGGGGTGATAAGGCTGGCAGGCAGAAGCAGTTAGGGGCAATCAGGCAGGCAGGCAAGTGAGTGGTTGGGAGCCAGCAGTCCCGGATTGTGAGAGGGATATTTGACTACCGGCAGTTGGACATCCCCCGAGAGGTCCCAGATTGGAGAGGGTGCAGGCTGGGCTGGGGGATAACCCCCCACCCCCAGTGCATGAATTTCGTGCACTGGGCCTCTAGTATGCTAATGATATTTTAAGGCTACTCAGCCACTTGCTATGATATGCACTGACCTCCAGGGGGCAGATAGTTGACCAGTTGCTATGATATGCACTGACCACCAGGGGTCACATGCTCCGACCAGTAGGTTAGCTTACTGCTGGGGTCTGGCCAATCGGGACTGAGCGAGATGGGCTAGACACACCCTGGAGCCCTCCCGTGGTCCCTCTCCAACCTGATCGTGCACCGGTGGTGTCCCTCAGCCAGGCCTGCACCCTCTTGCAATCTGGGATCCCTCAGGGAATGTCGGAGAGCCGGTTTCAGCCCAATCCCGCAGGCCACTCCCCTTGGGAGGGTGTCAGACACAGGGCTCATGGCTGGTGAGCGCTGCTATGGCAGTGCGAGCCTCTCTCATTCAGGACTGATTGGGCACGAGCCCATGGCAGGCACAGTAGGGCGTGAGCCCATGGCAGGCACAGTGAGTGGGAGTGGCAGGTAGGAGCTGCAGGCGGCGTTGGACTGCGGGTTTCAGCCCGATCCCTGTAGGCCACTCAGAGGGACCCCACCCATGCACGAATTTGTGCACTGGACCTCTAGTATATATATAAAAGCTTAAGTGACCATTACGACCGGTTGACCGGTTGCTATGCCACACACTGACCACCAGGGGGAAGATGCTCAATGCAGGAGCTTCCCCTGGTGGTCAGTACACTTCCATAGCCAACCTTCTGCAGCCAGCCAACCTCTCGTGGTCCCTCCCTCCGGACTGGGCAAGACGGCCCCAATCAGCCCTGATTACAGGCCAGGCTGAGGGACCCCATCCATGCATGAATTCATGCACCGGACCTCTAGTAAGTAAATAAAGGAGAAGAGACATTGATGTAAATAACCATGCCGTAAGGAAGAAAGTTCCCCTTAAATACTCATTTTATTTTATGGTAGAAAACTGAACTATAATCTGATGTAATGTTTAAGAGACTCACATAAGAAGAAGCTTTGGTCTTCTTCAATGCCATTTCACCTTACTTGGTCCCTTTCCCATTTCCTGTATTTTTTCCCTGTCCCTCCCACAAATAAATACAGGCTCCAAGCCTGAAGATTTGCTTTCCACATGGGATATGCTTCAGAATTTATTCACAGCCACGTTGGCTGAGGCCCTTTCCATGCTAAGTATAACAAATTCTACAGCTCAGATACACATCTTGTTTCTTATTCCTCTCAAAGTGTTGTAGATATTTGGTCGCATTTAATCTTGACAGCAGGACATCAGTAGAGATTGATTTATTAAGAGAGGCAGTGGAGACACACATAGGCTGCTATTCCAATATTTCAAATATCCCATTAGTTATGAAACCGGCCTTAGGATCTGGTTTTCCATAAGCTCTGACCAAAGAAATTTTTAATTAGGCTTTAATGATAGTTTATAACAATAATTAGCAATTCCTAGCTATCCTAGAACAGCTGATCTCACAGAAATGGCCCCTCCACCCTAGCAGGGAAGGGAAAATCAAAAGGTACAAAGAATTTAGGGATACAGAGGCTCAGGACACAGTCCCTGCTTTGTCTCCTCAGCTGCCCCAGGTGAGTGAGGAATGATTGGAGGCTCTCAGGACCCTCTTCCTGGCCATGAGCTGGCGACACAGAGCTGCTATTGGAGAAGCCAATGGTGTGCACAAATTGGATCCAAATCCCTAGATTTTAGTTCTATTTTTCTTATTATATTGCTTTTTTTTTAGTCCCACAGAATATACCACTTTCCTCAAGTAATTAACTCATAAATATACTTTTGCTTCCAACTCTGAGTGCCACCCCATTTCAGATCTCACCTTTCTTTTCTCTTTTCCATGCTCAGACACCCCATTATTCACTCCTCCTGATACATACTGTGAGCCTTTAGAAAACAGGCCAGGGTGGCAGGGGGTAGGGGGTGAGGTGGAGGTAGGTGCTGCCACAGAAAGAACATTAAATGCTACAGTACAAGCTGCTCTTTCAGGCTTTATTGACTTTAGACGTCCTATGTTCACTTCTGACTGTGAAAGGTAATCATTTCACCAACTCAGAACAATACATCAAAGCTGTAGCCATGTTCCAGGGACTGTCTAGCACTTCGTCTCTCCAATGTCTAGAGAAAATGCCTACTGAATCTCACCCCAGGCTTCATTCTGATACCCATATCCCTCAATATGTTTCTGTTCTTTGTAATTATATACATTTCGATACAGAAACCTCTATTTTAGAAAATAACATGGTCGAAATAAATTTCAAACAAGCTTGGATCTTCCTGAAAAAAATGTAAGTATTCACAAAACAGCCATTAATATCTTTCATGGATTCATACAACATTTTCTTCAAAGTATCCTAAAGAACAATAGTGAACAAAATCCCAAATTCTCAAGTGAGCATTAAACTGATACACATATTCAAAACAAGAGCTGGTGAAAGGGCATTTGTTTTCATAGAATTCCAAGTCCCAGTTAATTATATTAATAGCAAAACTTTCATATTAAAGCAATTCTTATTCGACATCAGTTTTCACTAATAAAACCCAGCTAACAAATACAACAAGCAGTAACATCATGCCGCATTTACCTCCAAAGTTAAAATTGTAGATGACTCCCTATAAGCCAACAAGTATTTCCAAGTCAAGTCTGTTCTTGCTGTAGATTGCACGACACCAGATGATTCTTCATTGCACTGAGTCCAGAGGGTATCCAAAATTCTACATTAAACCGCAAAATAAGAAGTCAAAATTGAGGGAAGCGGGCTCTGGTTCTTGTCATTTTCACTCCATAATTTGAGACTATTTTTTTTTAATTAAGTAACAGTAAATTCCTCTACATGACAATGTTGCCACTGACTTCTCTGAGAGAGAAATAGACGGATGTGTTGGGGATGGGTTGAAACTCCCTCAATCTCCTCATTCCTTCTAACCAATTGAGTTGCTTCACATTGAAAACTCTGGTCCTATGATAACATAAATGCAGTTATCTATGAAAGATTTCCAAGAACAGAGTTGGCCTTTACTCCTTAAAGCAGAATCTCCTCAGGATTCAAAAAATCCAAACTCAAAACTTCCCACATCCCTAAGTGCTGCTCTTTGCTACCTCTTAGTTACAGTTTGCTAAACATTCTGCCAAGATTCCCTTAGGCAGTTTGAGAAGAAATAAGAACTTTGAGAAGAGTGAGAAACAAAGAAAAAGTCACTGAAAACACAGATGTTTCAGCATAGGCAACTCCTTTTCAGTTATCTTTCAAAGAATGTGCTGATGCTATTCTCATTGCCAATGTTTCCTTAGGTTATAGCATTTTATTATAGGGCAATAACAGAATTTATGGGGTTCTATTAAATCAGTCCCCAATGCCATGCCCAAATTGGTATTTAACATATAATTTTATTTTTTTCTATTTATTTATTTGCAATTCCTGTTGACATTCAATATTATATTAGTTTCGGAGGTACATCCTAGTGGTTAGACATTTATGTAATGATTCCCCGAATAAGTCTATTACCCACTTAGTACCATACATAGTTATTATAAAACTAGAGGCCCAATGCACAAAATTCGTGCAAGAGTAGGCCTTCCTTCCCCTGGCTGCCGGCACTGGCTTCCCTCTGGCACCCGGGACCTGGGCTTCCTTTGCAGAGGGAGGCCCCACCCACCCTCCACAGCCCGACGGTCGGTGGCCTGAGACTCCCTCTTTGGGGCAATAGTGGAGCCCCCCAGTTGATCGCCCCGCCAGCCGGTGGTCTGGGCCTCCCTCTGCAGAGCGATCATGGGGCGATGGCCAGGCCCCCGACCAATCGCATCGCACCCACCTTGGCTGGCCTGGTGCCAGTGGGTGTCATAGCGTGGTCCTGGATGGTCATCCGGATGGTTGTCCGGATGGTCGTTCCGTTCGGTCAATTTGCATATTACACTTTTATTACATAGGATTATTGACTATATTCGCTATATTGCTGTATTTTATATTTCCATGACTCTTTTGTAACTGCCATTTTGCTTTTAGATAATACCTGCTCTAACCCAAAGGAGCTAAACACATTATAAACTAGGAGGGTACTAAGCAAATTTCATTTCATTTACTTTTACAAATAATTTGAATTGCAGAGTTTTGTAGGTGTCATGGCCACACATGGAATCCAGGTCTCTTTTCTAAGGTGTCCCAAGTTCAAAGCCACATTGTGCTGAAAAACATGTTTGCCTAATCTTTTGGGAACTGCTGCCATGCAACCCTTCTGTCAGTGGAGTGTGCCGTAGGTACATTGCTATTTTCTTCTTTAACCACTCTCCTGACTTTTCACCCTTTACTTCTCCTCTTTACTTCTTCATTGTTATCTCTAGAGAACGCTGCTAGAAATCTTGAAGTATTAGTGTGTATCTTTGAACTCTTAACAGTCTTGACTATATGCATCTATATATATATATAAAAGCCTAAGTGACCGTTACGACCAAATGACCGGAACAACTGGTTGCTATGACATGCACTGACCACCAGGGGGCAGATGCTCAATGCAGGAGCTGCCCCCTGGTGGTCAGTGCGCTCCCACAGCCAACCTCAGATCAGCCCGCTGACCGCTCGCTGCGGTGGCGGCGTGGCAGCGAGGGAAGCAGGAGTGGGGGAAGCGGGGAACTGCACAGTGGCGGGGCGCTGACGATGGCAGCCTTGGCGTCTGGCGTCCATTCCTTCTGCGCCTGGCCCGCCAACTGTTGCCTCATCTCCCAACCCTGCCAGGGCCTTCAGGCCCCAATCGGCCAGGCCCCAGTCAGCCCTGATCGCCGGCCAGGCCTAGGGAACCCATGTACAAATTTCGTGTGCTGGGCCTCTAGAAATAGAATAATTGTATATAGTGTTCTATCTAGTTCATGTGGGTTTAATCTCCCCAACTATATTGGAAATGCTTTAAAATCAGAGTCTAGCCCTAGCTGGTGTGGTTAGAATGTCATCCCTTATACCAAAATGTGACAGGGGTGGTGGGTTTGATTGTCGGTCAGGGCACATACCTAGGTACTCTTCGATCCCCACTTTGGTGTGTACGATCGATGTGTCTCTCTCTCTCTTTTCATTCTTCCCTCTCTAAAATCAATTGAAAGAAAGAAAGAAAGAAGTCTCTCTCTCTCTCTCTCTCTCTCTCCCTTCTTCCCTCTCTAAAATCAATGAAAGAAAGAAAGAAAGAAAGAAAGAAAGAAAGAAAGAAAGAAAGAAAGAAAGAAAGGGGGGTCTACATGTTATTATTTTTACCATCTTCTCAGTGCTTTCCCCATGATGAACACATAAGAAGACAAAAAACACCTTCCAAGTTCCTATCTCCTGCAGAATAGCTGACACCCTTATGTGCACTGCTACTGTAGAGATCTCAGCCCTGACATGTCCTTTCCTTACTTCTGTTTTCCTGCTACACAGTGAAACGTCCTGTCCTCATAGCCCAAGTTGATAAATAGTTCTAGAAATAATCTTCCATGATTATGGTGTTTCACCAACGGTGAACTAACGACAAGCCCTGCCTCTCTAAACTGATGATGAACCAGGATCATGCCGAATTAATGTTCAAAAGATCTGGAGACATGCAGGGTTTTGAAAACCCTGAAATTATATAAAAATTACTGAAAATTATATAAATTAGGTGGCCAAGGACTCCAGCTGGACATCAGGCTAGATTTAGTCCCCACATCTGATCGTTCAGCATGTTGCCTGCTTAAGTTACTTCTTTTTGCTTCAGGGAAGCTGTTAGAGCAAGTGTTGATCAAGAATGAAAATGATCATGATGACTTTCAAAAGCATAAAGTGCACTGTAGGAAAGAAAAAGAACAGGTGAAATGTTATCTTTTTTTTTCATGGAGCTACTATGTTTGACAGATTTAAAGACAGAAAACAGAGCTCTGGAAATAGGATAGAATACACATACAGGAAAAAAGTCCCCAGTGTTTTTAAAGCGCTGATGAACCAAGAAAATCAGAAAGTAAAGTAACTAAAGATGAGTTAACAAAACTGGAGAAAATTTTGAGTTTTCTAGAAACAGTGTAATTTAAACAGTCACACAATGCATTAATCTTAATTTTCTCACAATTGAAAACATGATGTTCAAGTGTGTGAGCAATGAAGCAAGTGAGGGAAATAAAGAAATTTGTAAAAGTGTATTATCTTCATGTACTATTTGTGTGTTTTTTTAATTTAATAAATCTTTATTGTTCAGATTATTACAGTTGTTCCTCTTTTTTCCCCCCATAGCTCCCCTCCACCTGGTTCCCTCCCCACCCTCTGCTCTTACCTCCCCACCACTGTCCTCATTCATAAGTGTACGATTTTTGTCTAGTCTCTTCCCTCACCCCCCACACCTCTTTCCCCCCAAGAATTGTCAGTCCACTCCCTTTCTATGCCCCTGATTCTATTATATTCACCAGTTTATTCTGTTCCTCAGATTTTTAATTCACTTGATTTTTGGATTCACTTGTTGATAGACATGTATTTGTTGTTCATAATTTTTATCTTTACCTTTTTCTTCTTCTTCCTCTTCTTAAAGAATACCTTTCAGCATTTCATATAATACTGGTTTGGTGGTGATGAACTCCTTTAGCTTTTTCTTATCTGTGAAGCTCTTTATCTGACCTTCAATTCTGAATGATAGCTTTGCTGGGTAGAGTAATCTTGGTTGTAGGTTCTTGCTATTCATCACTTTGAATATTTCTTGCCACTCCCATCTGGCCTGCATAGTTTCTGTTGAGAAATCAGCTGACAATCGAATGGGTACTCCCTGGTAGGTAACTAACTGTTTTTCTCTTGCTGCTTTTAAGATTCTTTCTTTGTCTTTTGCTCTTGGCATTTTAATTATGATGTGTCTTGGTGTGGTCCTCTTTGGATTCCTTTTGTTTGGGGTTCTGTGCGCTTCCTGGACTTGTAAGTCTATTTCTTTCACCAGGTGGGGGAAGTTTTCTGTCATTATTTCTTCAAATAGGTTTTCAATATCTTGCTCTCTCTCTTCTTCTGGCACCCCCATAATTCTGATGTTGGTACGCTTGAGGTTGTCCCAGAGGCTCCTTACACTATCTTCAAATTTTTTAATTCTTTTTTCTTTTTGCTTTTCCGGTTGAGTGTTTTTTGCTTCTTTGTATTTCAAATCTTTGACTTGATTCTTGCGGTCCTCTAGTCTGCTGTTAGGTCTCTGTTTAACCTTTTGCACTCGGATGTCGAGTGTGACTCGACACGGTTAGCATCGGTAGCAGTAATTCAAAATTACTCTTTGAATATATCAATAATTTGAAATATAAAAAAATCCAAATAAATAAGTTTGTATGAAAAGAAACTCCAGTTTTTTATTCTACTGCCATGCTTAGTAAAATCTGGGGTATTTAAAAAATTAAATCCCGAGTAGAATAAAGGAATCGAGAAAAAAGCAAGCGAGTGCAAAGGGTTAATATTTTTTTATTTCAGTCAGTGTATGTTTAATTTCTAGTTGGTCCTTTTTCATATCCTCGAGGGTCTTGCTAAATTCATCAGCCTTTTCTAGAAAATTCTTGAAAAACCTTATAACCGTGGTTTTGAACTCTATATCCAGTCATTTGCTTTCCCCCATTTTTTTTTAAATATATTTTATTGATTTTTTTACAGAGAGGAAGAGAGAGGGATAGAGAGTTAGAAACATCGATGAGAGAGAAACATCGATCAGCCGCCTCTTGCACCCCCCCCCCCCCACTGGGGATGTGCCCGCAACCAAGGTACATGCCCTTGACCGGAATCGAACCTGGGACCCTTGAGTCCACAGGCCGACGCTCTATCCACTCAGCCAAACCGGTTTCGGCTCCCCCATTTCTTTAATTTGTGATCTGTTTCTTTGTCTCCACATTTTCGTTGCTTCCCTGAGTTGGTAGAGTAGCTTTGTGTGCTAGGTGTCCTATAGGGCACAGTGGCTCAGCCTCCCCAGTTACCTGAGGTGGACACTCTTGGTGCACTCCTTTGTGGACTGTGTGCTCAGCCTTGTTGTAGTTAAGTCTTGACTGTTGTTGGTATCACTGAGAGGAATTGACCTCCAGGCCAATTGGCTGTGAGGATCAGCTGTGTCTACGCTGGGAGAACTTCTGTGCTGGAGACACCCTTATGGGACAAGACTTGCAAAATTGCAAAAGCCTCTGTCTCAGCTTGGATGGGGTGGAGTTTCAGGGCAGAGCAGACAGCCTTGGTTTCCTGTCAGCCCTGCTCTATGAGGCCCCTGGGTCTCAGTGTTCCTTGGTAATCACTGCAAGCACCTCTGAGAGAAAGCCGCCCTCGGGTTTCGCCTGCTGCCAGACAGTCCAGTTTCTCCCCGAATGAGTCTGGGTTCCCAGAAACTCGCCCGGAACTGGAGTTCAGCACAGTTGGGAGCTTCCTTCTCCCTCCTGCTTTAGAAAGCCAGCCACGCACTCAGCCACCCATGCATTCAGCCGTCCATCCTCTCCGCGTGCGCGTCTCTGTACCTCAGCCTTTTGCAGCTGCTCTGAGTCTCAGTGGGCTTTTCTCTTTCCTTCTAGTTGTAGAATTTCCACTTAGCCAGCTTTCCTGTGGTTCTGGATGGTGTCTGTTTTGTCTTTTAGTTGTAGTTTTGATATTGTTGTGCGAGGCAGCAGGTTAGGTGTTTACATATGCCGCCATCTTGGTTTCTCCCTTCATGTACTATTTGTATTTACAATATTATTTTCAAGGGTCTCTGGAAGAAAATTGATTAATTTATAAAAATGTTTTTTAAGGTTAAATTATATCCTTATATTTCTTCAAAAATTTCACATTTTATCCAAGAGAGCATACAGTTAGAACCAGGCTATCCATGAGTAGCTTATTGAAGGGGTAGGGCTGATTTGTGATTTGCAATTATTAGTCTATAATGACCACTATTGAAGTATTTTATTATTTGGTGAAAAGTCTAGTTTCTTAATGTTAGCATTTCATCGCACCATGTTTATTTACTTGGTAAATTTAACCAAGATTGATGGCAGTATAACTAAGATTCAATGGAGCAGGGTGACTAGTATTCAGACTTTAGTTCACTTTGATCTCACTAGCTGTGTAACTTAGGTAAGCTACTTGATTTCTCCATGCACCATTTTCTCATCAGTAAACAAAGTTACTAATAATTTCTACCCTGTAGGATTATTGTGAGGACTCAGTGAAAGAAAACATGCAAAATACTAAGTATGGGTCAGCTATAAAGCAATTATTTGATTAATATTAGTTGTTTTCATTCCTGTGTTAATACAGATACCAAATCTTAAAACAGGACATGTACAAAATGTATTAGGGAAATATTTCAAAATTCAGCAATTAGTACCAGCGAGCTATTGTTTTCAGAAATTCTATCTGTGATATATACATTTTAGAAATTTTCTTTGAGCCTTTAACAAAAAGTAGTAGTGGATTTGGGGAGGGGGTGGTAAAATTAGCCATACTAAACTATTGACTGTCATTAGGAAATTCTCAAATTTACAAATTTTTCTCATAAAATATTTCTGAGCAAATTAATTTTTTTCTATGTATCAAAGCTTGCCATGGTTTGGGCCTCTCTTTTCTTAAAATAACACTTTAACACTTTATTGTCTCTCTCATAATATTAACATGTTCATCAAATAAGTTGTTATAAAATTTGTAATTCTTCCTCTTAAATTGCATTATTTTCAACATTAATTGTAAGCTAAGTATGCAGAAAATATAATGTTGGGATGTGGGAAGTGGTAGAATGGAGAGGTAAAAAGAACATTAGGCTGCGTTTTTATAGATCTGTATTCTAGTCCTGGCTTTGCCACTAATAAACCATGTGCATTTTACAAGTATAATTATTTAACAATATTAGCAACCAACATTTACTCAGTCTTTATGTGCCAGACACTCTTCTAAGTTCTTTATGCTTATTTGCTTTACTGAGTTTTTATAGAAATTTGTTGTTAAGAACTAGTAAGGATCTGAGATTCTACTGTACTTAGAAGCAAATGTATTAGCCTGGCATAATCTCATCGACATTGGCAGAAGACAATAAGACTCCTGGGTCAGAGGCAAAGACCTTTATTACTTACACTAATGTTCATAGCCAGAGTGTCAGCATTTGTACCAGTTCTCTGAGAGCCAGGTGATACCTCTACACTCAGTGGGCCATGTTACACAGTAGGAATCCTAAGATTAAGGGACCTAAATCTTTTATAATTGGCAGTAAGCACACCTCACTTTTGCTCCAGAGGGAGACATTATCTTTTTGTTGTTGTTGTTGTTGTTGTTGTTGTTGTTGGACGGTCAGCAAACCTTCCCTTTGCTTTGGAGGCAGACACTATCTTATCTTTCAAGCCTGTGGCCTATACAAACATTTTTGAAAAAGCAGTACAGAACAAAGGTGTTCAGTGTCTCTGTTCAAAACATAGGCAGAAACACAAGAAGCCTATGGAGAATTGTCTACCAACACTCATGAATAGCTATTATAATGAGCTGACTTCATAGATGCAGAAACTAAGGAACTGAGAAATTCCTAAGTGACAAAATAATTCACCCAAGGCTTGTGTGGAACTGCATTCAAACCCAGTCAATTCCAAGAGCCTAGTGTCTCAACCGATGTTATCAATTGATATTCCCTTGAATGTAATTATTTAAATATATAGCGGCATGCAAATGAAATTCTAAGTGCTATCATTTCTGCATCTCCCTTTCCTCCTCTATAACGTGGTCAAGGGGCCAGGGGAAAGAGGGCTCGGGTTAGAGGCTCTTTGAAATCCTTTCACATTTAATATGCCATAATTCTAACGAAGCGATAGCATGTGTAAGTGGATGCGATGCAGATTGGAAACACAGAGAGGAAAATAAGAGCATCTATTTCATTCTCAGTATACATTTTAAAATTTTTATTAAGACCTCTGTACTCCTTAATTAAGTTTTATGAGATTCTTGAGAGAAATGAGTATTGGATTACTACTTAGGGTATTTCTGGCCTTTCTAATAATAGCTCATGACTAGAGTAAGCAGATACTTTATTTTCCCACTACCCCTATCATAAAACTTCCTTTTTGTATAATATGAGTGAGAATATTATCTAAGAATAAGATGAGGGCCGTCTTCAAGCTGCTCACGCCTGGCATGTTACCAGAGAAGCATGTCCCGGATAGAGCATTACCAAAGAAGGCAAGGAAAAGGAAAGAAACTGTAATAACATTAGTGAGATAGTCAGGCCCCGTGTCCTCTTCACTTCCAGAGAAGATCAAGAGATTTTTGTTTTAGTTGGAATCTGGCTTTAAAACTATATTTAGATATTGACTGACACTGTAACCCAGAACATAATATTAGACTCTATATCTTATCATCTCAAGTTAGACTGTGGTCACATGCCGTCAATTTCATAAAACCCTTTAAAAATCTTTTTTATTTTTGGCGGGGGTGGGGGGGGGGCAGAGAAGTGCAAGAGTTTCACATCTACTTCCAGGGCTTTTAAGACCATTAAATGCTAATGAGTCCAAAGTCTTTATCTATCGTTCTCTTGAGTTATGCAATCAACTTTCAGTTTGACATCTCTACTTGAATATGTCAAGGATTTTTCAAACTCTACCTGTCCAAAGGGAACTCAGTATCACGACTTGCAAACCCACTTTTTTTCTCCTTAAATATTTTGTATATCATTTAAAGGCCCACCCATCCACTCAGGCTTCTACGCCAAAAACCTAGTCATATTTTACTTCACTTTCCTTATCCAATTAATCACCAAGTCTTGTTAATACAATCTTTAAATGTTCCCATGTCCACTGACATCTTTGCCGAAATTGCTCGTCATTTTGGCCTTGACCATTGTATCATTTTGTAAGTGGTCTTTGGAGCTAGAATTATCTCTATAAAATGCATACCTGATCATGTTAAACCTTCTGCATAAAGCCTCTTAACAGCTTTCCAGCTACCTACTGGATCGAGTCTGAACTCCTAATATGACTTACAAAGCTGCTGTAATTTAGCCACTGCTCTCCTCTCCAGCCTCATATTGACCAGGTATCTTTATTTGAGCCATGCTAGTCTATTTTCAGACCTTCAGATCAAGCTCTCTCTTACCATCCCTCACAGACTATCCCTCTTGCCTTGGACATAATTTCCATTATAAAATAGCCATTCCCACTCACCCGGCTCTGCTTACCAAATCACATACCAGAGAGAAGAACTTCCCTGACTCCTAGACCACTATAGGTTTCCATAGTGCCTTGAGCTTCTTCTATCGTTAATACTGGTTCCATTTTATAGTAATTGCTCATAGCAATGCTATCTGCCTCACTGGACTTTAAGCCTGAGATGGCTAAGCCTGGCATGGTAGTGAGCATGCTTCAATCCGTAGCATCTGGCTTTGAACATGGCACTGGTAGGGACATAATAAAATCTGATGAATGAATGAAGAATTTGCCAAGCAAGAAATTTGCCAGGTGCCATCTTTTTGACATGAAGGTCTGGAGTTACCTCCTTTTAGATCCCTTTCCTAATATGTACTAACTAGTAGATGGTAGAGCCTAGATAATTTCTTGGACCAGGGCTCAAAGTGCCTTTGGTTTCTTAGAAAGTCAAGATTTAACAGCAAAAGTTAAAACAGTCCTCAAAATAAGAAAGAGGCAGTGTCAGATTTTGTGTGTGTGTAGTTTATACATTATACATCTTTCATATTTAAAAAATGTAATTTTATAAAATGTAAAAGTATTTAAAATTGTCACATTTTTATTTTATATCCTCCATTTAAAAAGGTTTCTTTCCTCAGGAGCGTAGCATGACTATTTGTTTCATTAGGACCTTAAGGCAGGGTGCATAACCACATTCCTGCCTCCAAATTTACATGGTGTCTTGAATGCCATTAAGTATCTCACCAAAGTATATTTTGTATTAAACAGCAATAGGAAGGAGGAAATGCTTTCTAGATCCTGACAAGTTTAATTTATAGGGCTGCAAACAAAAATTTATGAAATGTCTTCTCCCTACTCTTCACCCACCAACTCTAAGGACACTTCTGTGAGGTAGGAAGTGGGAACTATTCTTGTGGGTTCGAAGCATTGTGTTGGCTGCTTAGGCAAGAAGTAAAACTAGGTTTTCCTTCAGCTCAGGGAGGAAAGTCAGGAGAATAGGGGAAGAAGAAAACTGGGTCATACACTTTCCTTTTTCTACTTAGCTACTTACCACAAACTATGTTGTGCTCATGATCCAGTGATAAATAATTGTGAAGTGTCTGAGAGGAACCTTGGCCAACAACAATAAAAAATGTGAGTGATTGCAAAATTATGATACCAAGAGATAAGGAGTTTAGACTCCTTCCTTTTGCCCCATCAACAAAGCAACATGACTATAATTAGAGTGATTACACCTTCAGATTTGTTGAGGACAATCCTTGTTTAGTCTGCTGTCCTGGGCTAATTATTAATCATGATGCTTTTACTCTAAAAAAATGTCTTTGGAATATAAATTGTTATATGGTTATCCTAAACATAATAGGCATTTAGCATAACACAAACTCATTTGGATGTTTTAAAATTCTTTTTCTAAATTAAATGTATCAGGGTGATGTTTGGTTAATAAGATTATACAAGTGTCAAGTGAACAATTCTATAATACATCATCTGTATGTTGCATTGTGTGTTTACCACCCAAAGTCAAATCTACTTTTGTCACCATATATTTTACCTCCTTTACCTCTTACTATCTCCCCCCATTACCCTTCCCTCTGGTAACCATCATATTGTAGTCTGTCTATGAGTTTTTGTCTGTCTTGTTTGTTGTTGCTTTCAGTTTTATATCCAAGAGCAGTCAGTAAAGATAAAGGAATAAAGACATCCAAATTGAGAGTGAAGAAGTAAAGTTGTCACTTTTTGCAGAAAACATGATTCTTTATATAGGAAACTCTAAAGACTGCACACACAAAAAACTATTAGAAACAATAAAACAAATACAATAAAGTTGTAGGATATAAAATCAATGTACAAAAATACATTGCATTCTTACATATTAACAATGACTAGAGGCCCGGTGCGTGAAATTCGTGCACTGAGGGGGGGGGGTGTCCCTCAGCCCAGCCTGCACCCTCTCCAATCTGGGACCCCTCGAGGACATCCCTTTCACAATCCGGGACTGCTAGCTCCCAACTGCTCGCCTGCCTGCCTTCCTGATTGCCCCTAACTGCTTCTGCCTGCCAGCCTGATCACCCCCTAACCACTCCCCTGCCAGCCTGATTGATGCCTAACTGCTCCCCTGCCAGCCTGTTTGCCCCTAACTGCCGTCCCTGCAGGCCTGGTTCCCACCAACTGCTCTCCACTGCAGGCCTGGGTCCCCCGCAACTGTCCTTCCCTGCAGGCCCGGTCACCCCCAACTTCCCTCCTTTGCCGGCCTGGTCACCCCTAACTGCCCTCCCCTGCAGGCTTGATCACCCCCAACTGCCCTCCCTTGCAGGCCTGGTCCCTCCCAACTGCCCTCCCTGCTGGCCATCTCGTGGGGGCCATTTTCTGTCCACATGGGGGCAGGATCTTTGACCACATGGGGACAGCCATCTTGTGTGTTGGAGTGATGGTGAATCTGCATATTACTCTTTTATTAGATAGGATAGAGGCCTGGTGCACGGGTGGGGGCCAGCTGGTTTGCCCTGAAGGGTGTCCCGGATCAGGGTGGGGTTCCCTTGGGGTGTGGGGCGGCCTGGGCGAGGGGCCTGTGGTGGTTTGCAGGCCGGCCACACCCCCTGGCGACCCAAGTGGAGGCTCTGGTATTTGGGATTTATTTATCTTCTACAATTGAAACTTTGTAGCCTGGAGTGGAGCCAAGCCTCCTGCTTGCTCTGTGGTGGCAGCCATTTCTGTTGGGATTTATGTATCTTCTATAATTGAAATTTTGTAGCCTGGAGTGGAGGCCAAGGCAGGCCAGGGCTTCAGAAGCTTGGCTTCCTCCATCGCTGGGGGCAACCCTAGCCTCCTGCTCGTTCCAGTTCCGTGGCTGCCGCCATTTCTGTTTGGATTTATTTATCTTCTATCATTGAAACTTGGTAGCCTTGAGTGGAGGCCTAGGCCGGCAAGGGCAGGTGGAAAGCTTGGCTTCCTCCATTTCCAGGGAAACTCAAGCCTCCCTCCTGCTCTCTGTGGCAGCAGCCATCTTGGTTGTGTTTATTTGCATATTCACTCCTGATTGGTTGGTGGGCGTGGCTTGTGGATGTAGCGAGGTACGGTCAATTTGCATATTACTCTTTTATTAGATAGGATAGTTCAGTAAAAGAAATGAAAAAACAACAATCCTTTCTGAAATTGCAACAAAAAAATAAAATACCTAGGATTAATCTTAACAAAGATGTGAAGGACCTATACACTGAAAGATATGACATTATTTTATTTTTATTTTTTTGAGAGCCTACTATGTACCAACTGTGAAGGCTTTCTTTTTCATTTATAATCTACTTTATTTTTCACAATATATCCACTAGGTAGATGATATCACTCTTCAAAAGACAGAAAACTATAATAAACAAATATTAAGGCGTTGCCAAAGGCCATAAAACAAGTACATGACAGCCACAATTTAAACCCCTTCTGGGCAACTGGGAAACCATTCTCTTTTAATTACATTATGTGCAGGGTCAAAATTGAGCCTTCAAAACACTCTCCCTCCATTTCCTATAAATAAATCAAACACATAGACTGAAGCAGCAAGCAACCTGGAGAGTCTAAATTCGAGACAGAGTCAGGTTTACTCCTGGATGACGATTGAATCGGCCACAGACACTGTAACAGATCATAAATTCTAACACAGCCCCAATGTCCTGAATGTGTTCTAGACCACTGCATATGTCTGGGGGCTCCCTTGAATAAGAAAAGACTCTTGCAGGACAACTTCCACTATATGTGTCTCACTCACTTTGAAGCACTAAGAACAGAACGGAACTCCTCCCTTGCCTGCTGCCCACTGCTCCCAGTCTTTCCCACACCCCAGATATGAAGAGAGATAATAAGGCCCTCAAATAGAAGTTTCCCGATTGTGAGTCATGGCTTACTCAGCCTTTGTTATAGGGAACCTGGCAGCCTTTGACACACACTGTTGATTTTGGCACTCTTAACTCCCCGTGCTCTTATCAAGAAACAAGTTACATGACTAATTTGCTTGAGAAATCACCTCTGTAATGAGTATAATAAGAACATCTTATGTTAAAGGTCTGGTGTTTAATATATGGTGTTTAATGTCTGTATATATGAATATGTACTCGTTTCCTTGAACAATGCTTCACAGCTAATAGTTCCTCAATAAATATCTGTTATAATGAATAAAATAAAAATACCAAAAAAGCTAACAGTATTATAGGGTACTTAATATGAGTCAGGCATCATTACATTAAGAGCTTTATGGAGATTATCTTCTCTCTCTTGCCTTTTTAAAAAAAAAAAAAAATATATATATATATATATATTTTATTTTTTTTTAATCACTGACTGGCTGCCTCCTGCACACCCCCTACTGGGGATCGAGCCCGCAACCTAGGCATGTGCCCTTGGCCGGAATCGAACCTGGGACCATTCAGTCCACAGGCTGACGCTCTAACCACTGAGCCAAGCAGGCTAGGGCAAAAAATATATATTCTTATTGATTTCAGAGAGAAAGGGAGAGGGAGCGAGAGATAGAAACATCAGTGATGAAAGAGAATCATTAATTGGTGCACATCACCTACTGGGGATAGAGCCCGCAACCTGGACATGTGCCCTTGACCGGAATCGAAGCTGAGACCCTTCAGTCCACAGGCTGATGCTCTATCCACTGAGCCAAACCGGCTAGGGCCTCTCTCTCTCTGTCTTTCCATATGTACATATACACATCATATATATATACTATATATTTATGCACCTGAAATAAATGAGCAGTATGTATTATACAAGGGCATGTTATCAAGAAAAATGAAGTATTGTAGTCATTTAAATTATGTTAGACAACATGTATTGTTATATAATAATGTGGTATCCTTATCTGCAAAACATAGATAATAATATTACCTAATTATTAGGGTTTCCAAGTAGACAGAATTAGATAATGCCTTTGAAGTACAATCCCTGGCATATCTCAAGTACTCTATAAATTAATGACATTCTCTTCATAACTCCCATGAGACTTTGCATATAGACAGGTACCTATTTTATTTAGGAGAAAAATCTTATTCAATATTATGTGTCATTGTAAATATTGTTACATTGTTATTAATATGTAAACTTAAAATATTAGCTTTAAGGTTGACTTGGGAAGGTAAAATATTATAGCCTACAATTTTCCAAAGATAGATTCTGAAAATTTCTCCTGAAAGGAGACATTTTATAAAATGTACTTTGATCCAAAACAATGGAAAGGAAGATAAAATAGCAAAGTTCTCCTTATCTAAAAACTACAATTCCTGCACTTCAAGGTTAGTCCTTGATTAATTTTAGAGGCATGCCATACTCCATGACTACTCAGGAACAAGACCTAAGCCAACCAGCAAACAGTGCTGCCCTGCCCATTAGTTTTTTCAAGAAAGAAGAGGTGATCTAATTTAGGTCGTGACCCAAAGAAACATTCTAAAGGCTTTGGTAAAGAAATTCCCTTGTTCTTGCAGAAATTGTTGAAAAAGCTGAGTTCTTTTTCGTTGCATATTTGTGTGCATAGTTTCAAGGCTTAAAATGGCTGCAGTCATCTTGCCAGTGTTTGAAGGTTAGGCAGACACTCAGAGGAGATAACAGCTAGAAAGAGGCAGAGAAATAGAGCTGCCTTAAGAAGCCCCTGTGATGACTCGGATGCAGACTAATGTTTGAGAACCACTGGATTAAGCCAGTTTGAGTCATATTTTCTACTACTTGCAGTTAAAATATATTAAATGTAACATATAGACTTGTAAGTGTATACCGATCATTATACTTAATAAAAAAAGAGATTGCTTGAAAGTATACTCAAGTTGGCTAATGATAAATTAAAATGAAAAATTAAAAAAGGGAAATCCTGGTATAGATGATAGGACTGGAAGATTGCCCTGTGTAGGCTAATAGTAAGACACAAAGGCTTTCCAACAAACCGCTGGCTTTATATTCCAGCTTCACTACTTACTAACTGCGTGGCCATGGGAAAACTATGTGAGTTTCGTCCTCTGCAACATGTAAATACCCTGTGCTGTTTTGAGCGTTAAATGAGTTAATAAATGGAGAGCAATGAACTTTTCCTGACATACACCAAGCACTCAATAAATGTCAGCAATTATTATTATTCTTGCCATCAACAGGCCAACTAGTCGCCACATCAGAGAAGTCCTGAGTAACTAACCACACCTCACTGCACTGACCACATTAATATTCGTTCAGTAATGTGGAGTTGTTGGTGCCAAATTACTCTCATGGTGGCGTTCGGATTCAAAGTCAGTAGTTTTATTACAAAATTTATGTCTCACTATGGGGATGGCATTATAATTGTTCATTAAAAATTCCTCTGGAAAAAAAAATAGCTCTCAGAATCTAATTAAATGTTATTTTTAATTTACTTAACAAATGTTTACTAAAGGCCAAATTATATGGCATGAATATTAATATTTTGTTATGTAAAATGCACACACACACACCTCTAGTAAAAATAGAGAAGACTGGATGTTAATGGACCTGTTGCAGTTTTTGTTTTTGAGTAAGGGAACTATGGTTTGTATTTTCCTTTCTCTATATTCTGTGTTTTAAAAGTACATATTTAAATTGCCATTTAATAAAAATACACTTCTAGAAAGCACGTATAAAAATTACTTTTCTTTGAGAGAATATCCCAATGGTCAATCAATTCTATAGCATTCTGTTCCCAAGTTGTAGGTTTGTTTTTGCTCTTATAGCCAGATTGGGTCAGAGTTCACTGCCTGGGCCAAGTCATGTCCCTGAACTTCAGGGCAGAAAACCAGTGGTGGATGCTTTAGGGCAGAGCACAGGCACACAGACATGCAGTTAGTGGGCCAATGCCAATGAGCCAGCCCATTCTGTCCAAGAGTCCTGGGGCTTTAGTCTGGGAACACACAGAAGGAAGCTGACCAAGTGTTCGAGGTTACATATCGCAGGAAGATTCTTGAGCCAGAAACCAGCCTAAGGTCTCACCCACACTTTCATTCGCCGACAGCTACATTCTCCTGGCTAGACTCAGCGATGCTAAGAATTACGCACTTATGAACCATGGTAGTGAGCAGCCATAACCTAGGACTCCAGAAAACAGCAATTCACAGCCAACAAGTAGAAATCACATTCTAATCACGTTTTATTTACTTTGTTGATTTGTAACCATTCATTTTCCTCCAGTGCTTCTTTGTACGTTCTAAACTGAACAGGGGAGGCAGAGCATGGCAGCCATACAGCACAGTTATTAAGAACTTGACTCTGAACTCAGACAGTCCTGGGATTGAATCCCACTCTATACCAAAGAACTGTATGACTTAACAGACACCTAACCTATCATTCCTATGTCCTTAACCCTTTGCACTCGCTTACTTTTTTCTCGATTCCTTTATTCTAATGCTAACCATGTTGAGTCACACTCGACATCCGAGTGCAAAAGGTTAAGCTGCTGTGAGGGCTAAAATAATGCATGTACAATGCTTAACTTGATGTCTGATACAGAGGAAACACTCAGTAAAGGCTAATATATATATATATATATATATATATATATATATATATATATATATATATATATATATTAGAGAAATATGCTAATTAACTGGGACGCTGTAATGGGTTAACCCGACAGGAGGAGGTTGTGTGCACAGCGTTGGGGGCGGGGTGGCAGGGGCCTCCACGTGCCTGTGCTGGGGGAGGGCCTGATCAGCAGCGGCCGCAGCTGCTTCAAGGGCCAGAGAGGAAGGCAGTGCCAGACCGGCAGCAGCCGCGGCTGCTGGGGGGCCCAGGGAGCGAGGCAGAGCCAGACCAGCGACTCGAGGGTGGGCAGCGCTGCGCGATTTCGAGTCGCGCGCTGGGCTCCTAGTACCTAATAATGTTGTTGTTGTTCTAGATACCTTGTTCTTTTATCTGTGTTTTCTGCTATTACCACAGAATGGTGTAGAAGCAGTACATGCCAGGGAGATAAAACCCTTCAAATATATATGTGCTTTTTTTTTAATCTCTATAATGAAGAGAGAAATAAAAATAAAAATGTATGTAATGTTTTTCAGAACGTGAAGCTTTAGTAATTTCAAAAATGCTAGGCCCCTAGAGAACAAATGGCTGCAAGGACATGAGTATACTGTATATGGCACAGTGTTACTTAGTGGCCTGCTGCCCAGGCTTTCTTTGGGCAACTCAAGGAGAGACTGCTCAGACTGATTGCCAAATGCAAGGGTCCCGAGCTTGGCAGCTCCCTTGTAGTAACGCTGAAATTCCTAAGAGCTATGAGCTTCTTGCTTTCCCCTCTGACACCCACTGTGGTTCAAGTTGATCTCATCTCGGTGTGAAGTGAATACTTTGGGCCAAAGCCCTGGCAAAATCTAGACCCTCTGCTCTCCATCCCTGGTGTCTGTATTTAAAGCAGGTAGATGCCAGGCTCCCCTTGGACTTCCAATGGAGCAAGTCACTTGAGGACCCTCCAAACTTTGGACAGCCCAGGTCAGACCAGACCTCATGTCCCCTCTCCAGGCCCTACTGATCTTCACCGCCTTCTCCCTTTGTCTAACCCACAGCCTCTCACCTGTGCAAAAACCAGGAACGGGAAGCCCAGGCCACATCAGCAGACTGGATCTTATTTTACAAGGCATCGATGGACAGTACTTTAGTATATGTTATTGCAAGAAAAACCTTGGGCACTAGCTTGTTTCTTATGGAAAGGGAGACAGAGACTTGCAAACAACACATGACTTTCCACAGTGCAGTTGTATTTCTTCTCTCCTGGGCTCACTTGGAGGGTAAATAAGGAAGACCTTGAAGCCAGTTTTGGAAAGACATCAAATCATAAAACTGCAATGATGTAAACAAATGATGCATCTATTTTAAAAACCCTTATGGAATTCAAAAGGACAATGCTTTAAAGGTTAACAAGGTTACTTTGCTAATTAGGGTCCTCTCTCTTCTGCCAGAATACCTTGTTATAAAACCTCAACTCTGCCAAATATCTAAGGCTTAGAGTTATCACTGCATCTGTTACGTGATCTGCAGAATATCAAGGTTCTCAGACTCTTTGTGTCAGTGAGGGAAAATATAGAATTCTGGATTTGTTGTGAGGTTTAAAAAAAAAAAAGCATTATTCACTTCCTTTTCAGGTCCTATTTTCTTAAAAAAGTAACAGTTCAACCTGTTTGCCCAGCCCTTACTTTTCTTTTATTGTGTGTTACATTCTATTGTTAATTAACAATAAGAATGTTCACTAGGGAAACCTTTGATGGATTCATTTTTCAGAATAAAAATAGCTTGGTACTCTTAAAACTTGTACAGAAGCAGAGATTTGGAGTCTATTAGATGTGGTAGCAGCTCTTGAACTTCTAAGTCAATGCAGGATTAATTCTGAAATGTTCCCTCTTACACTAAACAACTAAAATAATTTCGACTCAAGTTTTAAGAAATGCAAACATTTCAGCAAAGATCAGATCATCAAAGAAAAATAACATAACTCATTTCTAAATACATTTTACTAATTATAAAATTACCATATATGTAGTCTCTTCCATTGACTACTCATCCAGGATTTCAACGGGTTAAAGAAAAAAATCGGGATGGAGAATTTTTGAAGTATGGGTCAAAGAAAAAAATCAGGAAGCATTTTTGAAGTACACTAAAGGAAATGGTAGGCACACTAAAGTAAAGAGATGAGCATTTTGATAAACAAATGTGTTATTCTAAAAGGACAAGGTACCTATGAAAATATTTATAATTTATGCCATCCAAGTTCATGTCTTTGTTATGATTTCAACGTGCCCTAGGCCAGAAGACCACGTTAGCTATTACACAAATCAAAGAGGGAAGGCTCCCAGCACAGAGATCCATCAAGGATACGTCTTTCTATGGTGTTGTGAGTTGAATTGTGTGCCCTCCCCAAATTGTTATGTTGGGGTTCTAACCCCTAGTACCTCAGAAGGTGATTTCTTTTGGAAATAGGGCTGCCACAGATGTAATTAGTTAGATGATGCTATACTGAAGTAGGGTAAGCTCCTAATCTAATGTGACTGGTGCCATTATAAAAAGGGGGACGTTTGAAACAGAGACAGGCACAAAGGGGCACGCCACGGGAAGATTGGAGTGGCATTACCCTAGCCAAGGAACTTCCAGAGGGAGAGAGAGGCCAGGAACAGATCCTTCCCTGGGGCCTTCCGAGGGAGTAAAGCCCTGATGACACCTTGACTTCCAACTCTGGCCTCCAGAACTGTGAGACACTACATTTCTGCGGGGGCCTGATGCGGTGGGGGCCAGACATGGCGGGGATCTCCCTTTTCCATGTCCCGCGCGGAAACAGAGATGAACAAACCGGTTCTAAATGGAGGCGGCCAGGGATTGAGAAAATAATAGAAATAAAGAAAACAAGACGCAGAAATAGATTCATGAAGCTGGGAGCCTGGGTGGATCTTTCTGTGCCTGGCTGAGGCCACAGAACCGATCCAGACTGCAAAACTGAGGCTTTATTTATAATCAGGGACAAACAAGACAATTGACAATGTTCTTGTAAGTTTCACTTGTTTTGGCAGCACTTGCTGCCCCTCCCACAGCCCACTAGCTACCCAGGAAAGATCTAGGGATCAGTTACAGGATCAAGCTTAATTATGCTTAGAGGACTGTGCCCTTCCAAGCTTGGGACTTGTTTGTGACGTTGCCAGCAGGTCAGTCGAGGCTTAACCCTATAACCGCTTCCTACACATTTCTTTTGTTTAAAGCCATCTTGTTTTTGATGCATTGTTACAGCAATCCTGGAAAACTAAACCAGATTTTTTTTTTACTCTTATAAACTTTTTTGTAAAATGTATTTTGTTATGCCCAGAATTCGGGGTCCCCAAGAAAAACCACCAGGGAGCCAGACGAGTCACATGCAAAAGCAAATAGTCGGTATTCAAGAGCTTAGTCACACACACACACACACACACACACACACACACACACACACACACACGGGGCACAGCGGCGAGGTGGGGAGAGGAGGAGGAGCCTTGGGAGAACAAAGGCTTTAAAGGGGGTCCAAAGCAGTGGGCGGGGGGAACGTTCGTGGCCCCGTTGATTGGTCAGGGGGCAGGGTCAGGGGTCTGGTTACACGGGGGAGGGGGGGTACTGTGCAGCTTGCCTAATTTGGACTGAGTCTACTTCTCTACATTCCTATTGGCAGGTTTATGCAACTGTTACACTCTCGCGGTTTTCTTAGAAAAAGGAGTCATATACATAGTTACACAGGATGGAGGGTACAGTACATTTTGTGCTGTCCTGCTCTGCCCTTTCATATTTCTTTATTGATTTCAGAGAGGAAGGGAGAGGGAGAGAGATATAGAAACATCAATGATGAGAGAGAATCATTGATTGGCTGCCTCCTGCATGCGCCCTACTGGGGATCGAGCCCACAACCCAGGCATGTGCCCTGACTGGGAATCAACCATGACCCTCCTGATTCATAGGTCAATGCTCAAACATTGAGCCATGCCATCTGGGCTACATATGTCATTTTAGATGGGAATGAGCCCCTTGTGGCAACTACCTCCATCTTTAACCAACAGGGCTGAAATTCAATAAAAATAAGGTCTTTTCCTTTCTGTTGACCTGTGAAATAAACTGTCCCCCCTAAAACACACACACACACACACACACACACACACACACACACACACACACACACCTCTTTGTTCTCTTGCTCTCAGACACAGTGTAAATTCATTAATGGACCAAGGCCTTGCCACTAATTTCATACTCTTGTAAGAGCTTATAAAGGGAGTGTTTGGGGCCAAGCCATCTAAGCAGGATTCAGGTCTGGGAGGAAATAATTCATCTTCCTCTCAGGTGACAAAGTCTCTGATTGGATACAGCAATCTGACGACCATGGCACACTACAAGTCAGCCTCGGTTCTGAGCACACGGTCTGAGTGGCTTTTGGAGATGCCTACAAACCCAAGGCCATGAGCAAGCCTGTGACTTGGTCAGAATGAAACGTAAGAGAGGCTACCTCTGACCACACACAGTTTACTTGCCAGGATATCTGGAAATATATAATATGGCTGAGTGGTACTGCATTAAATAGTAGACAAAATAGCATATAGAAATCAAATCTGTAGATAATCCAGAAAGGACATTTTGGATAACACTTTTGCTATTCTGTACTTTTTTAAAAAATGTATTTTTATTTATTTCAGAGAGGAGGGGAGAGGGAGAGAGAGAGAGAGAGAAACATCTATGATGAGAATCATTGATCGGCCTCCTTCAGCACACCCCACACTAGGAATGGAGCCTGTAACTCGGATATGTGCCCTGACCAGGAATCGAACTGTAACCTCCTGGTTCATAGGTAGACACCCAACCACAAAGCCATACCAGCTGGGCCCCATTATTGTTTTAATTTTTAATTCCCTCATTACAAATGACGTTGTGCATCTTTCCATATGCTTCTATGCCATCTGCATATCTTTAAACACATTTTTAAATACTCAGATATTATACTGACTGTTTGAGCTGGATTGCCATATTAGATCACTTTTTTATTTAAATACTAGATATTCCCCCAAGAAAACATTCTAAAGTTTGCCTCTCTGGATTACATAGATAATATTTCCCATAATTCCTACATTATTGATAGAAGTCTATTTTAAATGATTATGCATATTTAGTAAGTTTTTATGGGCAGTCTACATAATAACCTTAAATATTTGTACTGTTAGAAACTTCTTCCTTCCACATCCAATGAGGAAGATAATACCTAATAGTATAAATTCCCTAACACTTAAGCAGAAGACTCACGCCTGCCCAGTTAATAACTTTGTCATGCTTTGTGTCTGTGGACAAGTCACTTTATTATGTGAAACCTCAGTTTCCTCCTCTATGCAGGAGCGGGTGATTTTAGATCCTTGAGAGCGCCTTCTAACACACTGGTTTTATTCTTTACGCCCCTCTAGAGACTCAAACACTGACCTGAGGCTCATCATCACAGCGTTCTTTTCTTTGGCTACCTTTCCTCCTATTATTACCACACTGAATTCCCTTTGTTTAGTTGTTAGAACCCTTTCCAGACCACTCCTTAAGTACAACATGTAATTCTCCTGGCATTAATTATCTGGAGATCACTTTCCTTGTTAATTTGCTGTGTTTTAATTTTTTTATGTCAAATCTAATTAGGAAGAACTTGCTTTGTCTGAGGGTAATTAAATTTTATCAGGGCAAATTAAGTATAAGCCGATGGCTTTATAGTTTATCTAAAAATCATCCTGGACTGCTTACTAAAATCTAAATTAAATTCCTTTCCATCCCTTCACCAGGAAGACTTCATGAAAAAAAAAATTGGATTCTTGATCATTTCCAGCTTTTAAACTACTCTCTTTTTAAGGGACAGATCTTAGAAGCCAAGAAATTGACCCTGAAAAATAACAAATCACCAAAGGGTCTAACTCAGGATATATTTTATAATCTCTCTTTTCCTTGCTGCTAAATGTATCCTGTTGCTTTGAAAGAAAGGAATACACCTACCTTATACAGTGAGCAATTTTCTCTCCAGGGGGTATTTTACTCACTCAAGTTCACCATGGGTCAGGCTAAGAGCAGTCCTAATATAATTCATATTTCTTCCCACAGACATTCTTAACTGCTTCAGGATGTATGACTAATTAGAAAAAATATACACAGCAGGCACAGTATGAGCACATAAAAACCACCTGCATAGGTTGCCATTGTGTTTAAGTCACATAGATTGCCCTATGAGTCATTAACTTTCATAAAAAGTCTTCAAAATCCATGTAATAGTAGAGAATGTATATGAGTGCTTTCAAAAATTCAGGTTATGTCAAGTGACAACAGGAAAGCAGCATTTTCTCCTCACAGGGAGTAGTTTACAAACCTAGGGATTATATATTTATAACCAGAAAAGTAAAACTGTCTCTAATGGGTAAGTATATTGTTTTTCAGTCTCATGCAGATCTTGAAGCACAGATCTTGGTTCAGGGGCCTGAAGGTGTTCGTTGCTCCTCCCAGCACATTGTCATTTAATTGATGAATCTGAAGTTGCCCCTACTCTGGCTGGCCAGACATATTCATGGCCTTGTAGATATTTGAAATTCAATAAATGTTTAGTATTGAATTAGAAAAGAGAAAAGTGAGCTTTGAATAAGGGGATAGGAGGTCTCATCTTAAGTAAAATACACGACTGAAATCATAAACATGCCCCAACAAACAGGGCAGCTTTATGTGAGGTGGCACGCTTATCTGATCTGCCCACTCCAGTGTGGGCCCTAGAACTTGAACTAGAGTAGATCCAGGTACTATCAGGTGTAATAATAGCTGGAAGCGTTTTAGATTGGAAATTTATGAAGATGACACATTTAAAGCGAAGGAATAACTATGTATATAGATTACTACGGAGTTAAACATGTGATCCATTGCAAAAGCTTTTCAATAGCATCACACATGTAAGAACTAAGGAGTTGATTCTTTAACAAAAAAATAAAACAGCCTTATATGCTTTTTGGATCTAAATTTCTAAGTTTCTGAATTGTTCTATATGGTCTTCAACCTGTGCAGGTTCCACAGAAACTCTTGTGTGTGTCCAAGTTGTTCTTTTTCCTGGAAAAACAATAATAAAAGCTGACTTTTGTTAATGACTTAGCACACTTACAGAACTGTTCTAAACTCCTATGTGCATTAACTCACGTTTCTTCTATCAAGGCCTCTATGGCTGTTTTCCAGGACATTTCCTATCTCAGTCTACAACTGCTCAGTGTTAGACTTGAAACGCTGTCTTATCAGGAAGGAGTCGGCTTTCCTTCAGTGTCTCCACTGGAGTGGGCGGGGAGTCAGTGATTGGGAAAGGCTGCTCTGCCTTCATTGCCTTGAAATCTGTGTATTTCTCTCTCCTCCTGCATGCTGACTGCAGGAGTAAACTTCTGGAATGTAACTTCTAGACTAGGACCAAGCTGGAATCGCTTTGCCCATTACACATGAGCATGGATAATATTACCCTCCTTATGAATGATCAATAATAGAGCTACCTGCAAAAAATCATGATTACCATTGCAGAATATTACAATAATAATCTGTTGTCAATGGTTCATGAATTATTTCATGCCTGTTATTTGCACAGGATCTATATGTACTTTGTAATACCCAATATAGCTGTACTGATTCATTTTTCACTTACTTCCCATCTCTCAGATATATTCTACATAGGTGTGATTCTAAATAACAAAGAGTTCCTTCCTCCCTGTCTCTCACGGTAAACCACATTGTTGATGTATAGTTTATTCCCTTTAGAAGGATTCTACACTTGGCATTAGGGGTCTCAATTTATGATCCCTGTGTCCTCTTTAGCACCTAATTCAGAAATAATATAATTACTAGTATTTTAAAATGACTAACAGTTGAGTCTTCTGTACTAAGTGCTCTGTAGTCATTATCTTCCATAATCCTCACAACACTCTTGTGAAAAAGGTACTATTCTTGATCCCATTTGACATATGGTCAAAGTCTGCTTTGATGATATTAAATAATTCAACAATTAAGAGTTTGAAAGCTGGTCTGCTGATTCTGGAATCTGGTCTTCACCATTACAGCTGTGTCTTACACATAGTGTTCATGCTAACAAAACAAATCAATTCATTTGTTGGGCGAAGGCAGACCCTACCATTCTTTCTCTCAGGTCATGTAAAATGAATAAGGAGGAAAATGGGGAGAAACAAAAGAAAAAATTTGTCTTCAGCAGCAGAGCACCCCAAAGTTTTCCAGGGTGGGTATAGACCTGGAAATGTTGCTTTGAGCCAAGGGAATGTAGTCGGAGTTCCAATGCCTATCATCCCGCCTTATACCTAGAAGACACTCAATAAAACATTGAATTGAATCTAAATATGTTCACCAGGACAGCTAGCCTCAGAATGAAGGGAAAGGTAACAGAATAACCTAGCCATTGGATTATCATGTCAAGGTCTGCAATCTGCTTTTGAAGTCCAAACATTGAGCCTGTGAAGTAGCTAATGGTAATGCCACCGAGCTGCTGTTATTCATGGGGTTTAGACCTGCTACCATGTTACCCTGGCACAACATCCTTTTTTTCTTTCAGTCTTCACAATCATCCATGACGGAGGTAGGACAGATACTATTGCTCGCCTTAAGAATAAACACTGTGTTTGGTAGTAAACACATTTAATAATGTATGGCAGATAAATGGTGCTGGATGGAGACTTGATTTGGGATGGAGAACACAGGATACTGTGTATACTAGTAGAAGGTGTGTTGTGGAATTGTGCATCTGAAACCTATATAATTTTGTTAACTAGTGTCACCCAGTAAATTAAATAAAAATGAAAAAATGAGTGGCAGAGATTTGATTCTAATTATTTTGAAAATTGAAAACTTGCCAAGGAGCAAGTTTGGGAAAATTAACTCTGGTGAGTCTTTTATTATTATTTTTTAAATATATTTTTATTGCTTTCAGAGGAGAGAGAGAGAAACATCAATGATGAGAGAGAATCATTGATCAGCTGTCTTCTGCAGGCCCCACACTGGGGATTGAGCCCGCAACCCAGGCATGTGCCCTTGACTGGAATCGAACCTGGGACCCTTTAGTCCGCAGGCCTATGCTCCACCCACCGAGCCAAACAGGCCAGGGCTGGTGAGCCTTTTAAATATCGCAGATATACATACAGATGCAGACTCATATTTTCAGAAAAGCCCTGGATAATAAAAATTTAATCTAAATTTTTCAAACTGATATCTTGAGTTCTATTCAATTCTATAATTGGGAATAGTAGGTTTTTGCCCCAGAGGGTAGAGAATCCTCCCCCTCCCCCCACCTAGTCTTAAAATCAAGAATAACTTGTTCCTGGAAGGTCTGCGTCCTTTTTTGTCTAGATAGTTGTTCTCAGGATTCTGGGATCAGAGGCCAGGCTATGGCAGGAGGGACTTGCAAGTGTCATCCTTCCTCTACCTGCCTCTCCTCCTACTGCAGGTGAGGCTGTGATGGGGAGTTGGCCTGGGGCTTGTATTCTGCTGCCTGGACTCATCAGTTAGTAACCCAAACACGTGCCAGTTAAGACTGAGGAATTAGGATTTTGAGAAATAGGGGAACAAGTGTGATCTCTTACAAGCTATTGTGGTCAAATTCCACACAAGTGGGTGCTGATGGGTAGGTAGGCTCTTATCTTAAGGAAAGATAGTATTACTGCCAATTATTCTGGTTTAAATAAAACAAGCCTGGCTTTTAAAACAAGAACAAGAAGAACAACATTAAATAGTTGGGCCTAGAGTAGGGTTTGGAGGTGCTTAGAACTCACTGATACGGCAGAGCTGGGCTCCACAATTCCAGAAGCTGTGGGAGCCCATCAGGAACTCTGCAGTCTACCTGAGTTTGTGGGTCCTAAAAGTAGCCGCCACTGATAACAGCTGTTGGTTACTCTGCATTAGACTTTGGTTATTTCCTGGTCTTCAGTGAACTCTTACTAAAGTCACAAACTGGTATCACTTGTGCTGAGGAGAATTAGCAAGGGCAGAGCCCTTTCTGGAGCTGAAGAGGAGGTATCAGTGGTGATCACCTCACTCAGACAGGCCTACCCCAGTGTCTGCAGGCCTGGGCAGGATTACAAAGGAGATGTGCCCAGAGCCAAATATTTAAACATTCTGAATTAAACTGCCTAATTGCCTAGAACAGGTCCCATCATCTTCTTCCTTTGCCAAGTCTACCTTCATAATGACCTGGTAGGCCAGTTCAAATTCAGAATTTTCTCTCCCCTCTTCTGCCCACTGCCCATCCCCTTCTCTTCCCAAGCTGGCTCTGTCCCATATGAGGAGGGGTCTTGTTCACTCATGAGTGGATATCTCCAACCACACTTTTAGTCTATAGACATACTCTCACAGCAAACAACCACCCTAAGTTGGTCCTTTGGCCTGTAGGGTATGTACACTTGACTGTTCTAGTGTACATACCCTTCAGGATGAAGGCCCCAGGGAGGAAGCCTGAAGTCCCTCTGGGCTGGAGATTCTGGAGTCCTGGAGACCCAGAGCATGGTCTAGCCCAGTGGTTGGCAAACTCATTAGTCAACAGAGCCAAATATCAACAGTACGACGATTGAAATTTCTTTTGAGAGCCAAAAATTTTAAACTTAAACTTCTTCTAACGCCACTTCTTCAAAACAGACTCGCCCAGGCCATGGTATTTTGTGGAAGAGCCACGCTCAAGGGTCCAAAGAGCCGCATGTGGCTCCCGAGCCGCAGTTTGCCGACCACAGGGCTAGAGTGACAAGTGGGCCCAGTGGATTCCCCACCCCAGGAGGTGGGGCATGGCTGGAGAAAAGCCAGAGCAGCCCCGCTTGCCCAGTTCCAAGAGCAGAAACCCAGTAGAGACCAGTCTTCTCAAATGGCTACCTCATAAGTGTAACTCCAGCACAATCAACAGTGGAGTAGAAAAGAGAGAGAAGATCAGGACAGAATAAACTAAAAAAGACTCTGCCAGAGATCAAAGACCCCTAAGGAACTCTCAGAAATAGCTGGGGTGACACCGAGAGGGGCTCATTTCAAGCAAACCAACCATTGGAAGGTTCAACTGTAAAATTATAATTTAAAAATCTGAGCATGTATATTTTGAGTTGGAGTACATAGGGATAGGTTACATTGTATAATTCTTTGCATTCCCCAGAGAGGAGAAAATAGTCCACCAGGGGCGAAGAGGCTTGTCCACAGTCACATTTCTATTGCACAGCAGAGTAAGCATTCTGATTATAAATCCAGTGCTCTCTGTTTCAAATATATGCTGAAGAAGCAACCAGAAGAGCTAAAGAAAGTTTGGAGCAGGTCTATTATCAAAACCTCTGCACTGCATTTCATTCATTCCTGGACACAAGGAAGAATCCTTGCTTCATTGATTTTCCTCATCGGCTTCCCACCTCACTGATTTTTGCTGCTGGGTGAATTGGCTTTCTGTTGTTGGAGGTGTTTTATTTCCTTTTGATTCCCGTTACCCAGTTTTCTATACTGTACACGTGTATTATTTTACTGCTACCACAGTGGATTTCTACTTTGAGTCAACAACATTCACCCACTTCCCCAGTATGGGATTATTAACCTTACCCAGAAACTGCCTGCCTCATTCTCACGACTTGGGAATTTTTCTGGCCATTTTTGATGCCCTTTTTCTCACATTGTGTGGTTAGTCTTAAAACCCTGGGTTTCAACTGATACTTATAAAAAGGAGGCAAAAATGGGTGCTACCTATTGTGCCGGGGGCCTTTATTCCCATAGCAATCCTCTGTGACAAAACAACGAAAATAATGACTCGCCTCTATTGAGTACCAACTGTGCCTGGCTAAGCTCTGCCCATCTATTTGGTTATTTGCTATCATAGCCCCGTCAAGGAGGATGGATTGCTCCCCTGCAGAAGTGAGGCAACTGGCGGAGAGCATTACATGAACTGCTTACGAACAGTAATGGTGAGGCGAGGGTTTCAGCCCCAGTCTGAGTCACTACATGTTCTTTTTATTATGTTCTGTTCCTCCCATATTTTGTAATATAGTAACTTAGTGTGCATGCTTGTTTTCCAGGAGAAATAAATCATTATTTATAGTTATTATTCTCTGACCCATAAAATGTGATTGTCCTGGGAATGTTAGAGCTAGAGGGAACATTAGAAGGAGCAGCGAGGCTGATACTCGCATTTTGTGGTTAGGAAACAGAAGTTCAGACACATTAGGTGGTTTGCAGAAGGTTTTGCAGTGAGTGGTATATAAACCTAAACCCTTATTTTCCAAATTCTTATTTCCAAATTCTTTTGTTTGCTTGCTCGCTTCCAGAAACATTGTTAGGGGCCTGTAAGAACCTAATTTACCAACGCTGGAAATGTAAATGCATAATGTTCTCTGTATCATCATTTTTTAAAAATCTCTCCTTTTTAACAATGAAACCCAATATTCTCTAAATGACTGTAAAAACTTTCAGTTACCAGTTCTTAACTAAAACTTCAGGAACTGAAGAAAAAGCTGTATACAGATGGAGTATCACTTTTCAAAAGATTAATAAAAAGTAATACTATTACTATCAAAAGACTGATGAAATCTAGAATTTTTAAATGAACAGTACTTGGGCTTTTAAAGAAAACCTTTATTGTATTACTATTACATTTATAGCCATATAATTGCCCTATGAATTCATTGCTGAAATGAATTATGGTACCTGCTGTGATTTATAAAGCAAGACATAAAGTGTGGCAACATTTCCTTAGCTTCACTAATGTAAGGCCTGTTCCCCTAGCTCCAGCAGTGATAAGCTCAAATAAAATGGCATATTAACCATGGGTCAGAAGGCCAACACATACAGCAACAAAACAAATGTACTCTAATCTAGTAACTAGATTATGGAGTGAATTAACATCGATCAGTAGTTCAGCCTTGATTGCCAACTATGCTGCTATTTCTACCACATCATTATCAGGAAATAATTACTATGTCAAAGAAAATGGGCAGGGGATGCTCTATCCTTGCCAGTCCTGAGGGTGAATATACCATAAGGAATTTAATGTGGGACTAAAAGGATTAAGTTCAGAAGAAAAGCAGCTCATGAAAAAAAGGATATGCACAGGACCACACACACTTTCAAAGTAGTATCATTTATTATTCAGTGTTGCGCAGGCACGATATTGGAATTCTTACATGTCAGGAGCCAGAAAAAGGTTAAATCAATAGCTAGCTGCTATACTCAGCTTATCACGTGCCTGGTAACAGGAGCAGTAGAACTGATGTTTAGTAGTATCGTGTCCTACCCATCTACTGACTCACTTCTCTATATTTCTGTCTATCTGCTTGCTGTATGCATTATATAACTGGATGAGCAGCCCCACAGTCCAGTATTGACTCAGTTACTATAAGAGCAGTTTTGTTATTATAAGACTGCTTACATTTTTTAAAATTTGGCTAAATCAACTAGGAAGTCCCCAAATCAATTTTCCCATATTTTTATGCCTTTTTTTTTCATTTTGGAAATGATTGTAATTTTTCTCTCTCGGGAGCATAACAAATACTATATTTCTATAGATATGTGTGTAATTTTCTGGAGATATTAATAACTAAAAGTAATGGCAAGTCTTTTATTTTATAAAAACAGTACAGTATCTTGACTTGAGCCAAATACAGTTGTGTGGTCTGAAGCTTTGGAGAAATTACAATCCTAAATTACCACTTATTTGGATTAATTGTAGGAAGAGAATATCTCAGTGTAAAGTAGAGTCCTAAACTAGAAATATATCAAGGCGTGGCACTTTAACTTTCTGGGAAAAGGCATACATTAGTTGATACCTCGCAGCATGAGCCACCCACCATGAACTCGGTACCTGCCCACTCTCAGATCCCCACCCGTCTTCACCTTCCTGCTGCCACAGTGGGGGAGACTTCCCTTCTCCTAGGGCCAACTCCTTCCATGTGTCCAGTGAATCGTGGAACTTCTGTGGAACTTTGCACTGTTAATTACCTCCTCTCTCCCCACCTACCCTCAAACTCATTCCCTTCAAACAGTTCTTCCCCTCAACTTTCAACAGGAGTTTAAACACACCCAAGTCCTTTCCCTCTTAAAACACGCACACACAGAACACTTTCATCCTTTTTTTGCAGAGCCAAACTTTGTGAGTTTTGCTTCCTCAATTTTCTCATTTCCCATCCATTCCCTTCCTTTTAGAAAAGATATTAAATCATTTTAAATATGTGTGCACTTCAAGCTGCTCCAGTCTGAATCCCACTCTGCCTAAACTACTCTCGCTGAAGTCCTCAGTGACCTTCGTGTTGCTACTGCCGGTGGCCATGTTCAATCTGTATCTTATTTAACAGCTCGGCATTCAACACTGGCAAGTAGTCCCCTCCCCTGGCTGATGTGCTACCCTCCTCTCTGGCTTTACTCTGTCTTCTCTACCATTCCCTCCTAATCTCTTCCTCGTCTACCTCAGGTTTAAAGAATGCAACTCTTCAGGAAACTGTTTGCAAGTGAGCTTCTTTTCTCTTTCATAACACTGATTTCCCAGGCAATTTCAACCACTCCTCTGGGTCATGTACCACTTGTGCACAGACAACTCCCAGCACATGTACCCAGCCCAAACCAAGATTCTGAAATCCAGATGGATATATCCAAATGACTGTTCAACATCTCCACTTAGATATGGCATAGGCAACTGAAACTCCTTATGTCTATGTTTGAACCACATTTTTCCACCCAAATCTCCTTTCTGCCAGTGTTTCTTATTGAAAAGTACATCACATGTGCCCTATTACTCCTACCAAAAACCAGGGAACAAGGTTGAACCAAAACACAGACTATAGCAAACCACCCGTTCAACATTTATTTAGTGGGTGTGTTAGATTCCTATAGCTACCATAACAATTTACAACAAACTGGAGGCTCAAAAACAACAGAAGTGTATTCCCTCATAGTTCGGGAAGCTAGAGGTCTGAAGTCAAGCTGTCAGCAGGGCCATGCTTCCTTTGAAAGCTCCAGGGAGCCAACTGTCCTTGTCTCCTCCAGCTTCGGGTGGCCCCAGGCATTCCTTGACTCAGAGGCTGCATGAGGAATCTCCGCCTCTGCCTTCACAGAGTCCTCCCTTTGTCTCTACTCTTCCGACAGGGACACCAGTCATGGGACTTAGGGCCCGCTCTGAACCTAGGATGATTTCATCGTGAGATCCTTAACTAATTACATCTGCAAAGACCCTGCTTCCAAATAAAGTCACATTCTGAAGTTCTGGGTGGACATGAATCTCTGGGGGCACAAATTCAACTCACTGCCAGGGGAGTGGGGAGAAACACACTTAATAACTAAAAATAAATAAATAAATAAAAATAAAAACATTCACTTCCACTGGTCAAAGCAAGAAACTATTCTGGAGGAAATGACAAAACTCTCTTGACTTTTCTGCAGCTTTTGTTCTCCCCAGCTGTTTAATTCGTTCTTTCTTTGTTCCAAACTTAACACTGTATTGTTTGGTATACGAAAGGATTTTTATATTTTGATAATTTTAAAAAATAACCCCCCAAAACCTAATTTATTCCCAGTAAATAGCACTAGGTCTAATGGGTTTCAAGATTTTTAACTAATTTTTAGCTGACTGACCTGAAAACATGTTCAGAGAGAGGCCTGCACTGGTGGGGAGAGTGTTTTTGTTCTTCAGTTTCCGCTCACGGGCACTGTGCACTTCAGCACTGTGTACAGGGCCTGCATTTATAGTCCACCGAGTTCCCTGGTGGACTTGTAATGCCTTTGAAAGACCGGCATTTTGACAGCTGTCCTCCTCCGGACCCCACAAAACTCTGTAGCTTCATCTCTCACCTTGCTTGTTCCTTGACAATGTCAAATTCTAACCTACCTCAGGGCCTTTACACATACTATTCTCTTTACCTGGTATATTACTTAAGAACTTAAAAGCACAGGTTTTGAAGTCAAGAAAACCTGCATTTGCGATCATACTCTATTGTTTATGACCTTTTGCTATGCCTCATTTTCTGTATCAACAAAATGTGAATGAAAATAACATTCCCAAGATTGAGGTAAAGATCAAATAACAAAATGGATTTCTTTTTTTTTTCTAAGTTACACAGCACTGTATAAGTCCTAGTTATAATCGTTATAATTATTCTAATACCACTATCCAGTTGGAGACCTTGAATCGCACTGTAAAGTGCAACTTATGAACAATGTTAAATGAACAGATCTGTCTCAATAGGTAAGTGCTGGTGTAAAACTTTATTTTATTTCTCTTAAACTGATGGTGTTCTATCTATATTCCTATTATGATAATATGTCAAACATGTGTCAGTCAGCCTCTATTTGAGTTAAGGTCCAAATAGAAGTTTTATTGCATATGTGGAAAAGAAGGTGATTTTTCTATACAGTTTTTTGTGCAACAGGGAGACCAGTTCATCTCGGTTCACCCAGAACCTTTCTGGTGTTAGCACTTAAAGATCCATATTCTGAAGACCCACTCAGTTACTGAATGCCACAGAATCACCTTTCCTACAGTTTGTCCCAGAACAGGGCAGAGTCAAGTCCGCTGCTGCAGGGGCCACGGCGAGAACTGGAGGAGAGGCCTGCTGTGGAGGTTCTTAGGGGAAAGGCGACCCCCCTACCAGTGTCACATCCAGTCATGAGTTTTCATGTCCAGTCTGGCCAGAGCCCAGGGGATTTTAGGTCTGGTGCTCAGCCTCCTCACTTCTCACCCACAGCCATCCATCTGCTAGGCAGTTCCTACCACCTCATGGACCCAGAACCACCATCTTTCCGACTCCTCCCTCTGCCCAGTGCCTTCCCTCTCCTGGGGAGCATCTCCCCTTTGAATAAAATAACGTTTCTCCCAGGATTTCTTCCCCTTTTAGGGAAGCTACCTCAGTGATTGGCTGCTAATTTCCTGTCTCCCATCTTATTACCACTTGTTGTTCATTCATCTCCTAAGCAAAAGAGAAGAACGAAAGCCTTCAGTTTAATGCCTGGCTGGTGTACCTTTTGGTAGGGTTCACATTATATCATAAGCAAATTATTGACAGGAAAACAGGAAGCATGGCTACAAGAAGACATCAGGATCAACTGCAGGTATTTATAACCAAGGGGCCATGCTGTAGTCATAGTATTTTACAGTGAAGACATAGGATTCTTCTGCTCCTTCTGGTCAAAAACACCCTTAGCTGGGGTCCAAGTACAGATTGCTTTACACTGAGATGTCCTAGTGGGATTGAGTAGTGTCCTAGCAGGGCTCTGGAGTCTCTGACTTAAACAGTACTGTGCTGTTGTCTTAGTTTCTTACATCTTGTCAGAAGTCAGCAGCAATTAATCTGATGCTATCTGTGGCTGCTGGTTGCTTGTTTGCCATCATCCACAGCTTGAACCATCCCTTTGTTTGTTTTGGTTCTTTTTAAAGGCCCTCTTTGTAGTCTTAAGCACTGTAAGTAGATGGAGTGGAACCAGGAGTTAATGTGTAAAGTTTTTCATCTTTGGAGAGTTTTGTTTCAAACTAACTCCGGGTCACATGTGCACTGAGTTCAGTTTTTGTTTGGATAGAATGCTTCAGCTTGGAAAGAAAGAACAGGAAGTGGTACATTCCAGCCCCCAGGCAGCAGCTTCTGCTTGTCAAGCCTTTCTCGACAATAAGGTCAGAGACATTTAGTAAGGGCAGCTCTGGGAAGTAATTTACAAATTATGCTCAGAGCAACAACAAAAAAGGTTTATTATTAAACTAGAAGTGCTATGAGCACACTAGCAGAAACAAGGTTGTAAAATGAGTTCACCTCCAATCCAAGGATCGTAAGACTGTGCCAGTTAAAGAGAGAGGCACTTTAGGTGGGAGGGAAACCAAGACCGTAATTGGAATCATGCTCCCTGCATATCAACTCCGTGGGCATGGACGCGGCGGCGGAGAAATGACAACTGCTGCCCGGGTTGTGAAGGTTGGCGGCCAGAAGACAGGAGCGAAGAGCAGCTTTTAAGGACACAGTGAAACACATTCAAGTTTCAAGCATGAAGGGACCGTGGAAGGCAAGAGCAGCTACCAAAGAGCTGGTGCTTTCTGAATAAGGAACTAGACAAAGACACCGAAAAGCACGGTTGCAGCTATCAAGGATGGATCCTGACGATACATACTTTCAGGCTGGGAAAAAATGAGTGGCCACCTTCTAGTCTTTCCTGGAGTCTGGGATTAAAAATTTCTTGGCATTAAGAAACTGTTTCCTGTTTCTTTCATTTCATCGCTGAGGATGTCCCAGGGTCATTCCTCCAGGGGTAAGGAGACCCTATAAGGGCCCGGCTGAACCATGGGTTGCCATTCTCATAAGCCTGACCCTTTTCCTGAATCGAGAAGAGGCAGTACTGACATTGGAGAAGAGACACAAATACCATCTAGTGTCATGATGATGAGTGTTTGGTTAACTTGGCATGGCCCAGTTGTTAGTTATGCCAGATTATAGCCAGACTGTCAACATCTTCAAAGAGAAAAGACGGTACGTTCTTATCGTCAGCATACTTCATCATCCTAAAATGCCACAAAAAACGTGTACCTGAATCATATGTTCTAACCAGGCCATAAATCATTCGCAGGGTAAAAATGGAAACTGTCAAGTTCATTACAAAGCACAACTGCTTGGGAAATTAATGAACATTTATTGATGTCCTTAAAAAAAAAAAAAAACAAGAAGGGATAGTCTGTAAAATGAGACTATTTGTAGATTCAAAATTTCCCAGGTCACCCTTTACTTGTTATGCTCAAAAGATGGGAAGCTGTTTTTAAAGGCACACAATCTCTGTCTAGTCTCCCAGCACATTGCTTTGTTATTAGGAATGCCATTTGTGTTTGAGCTAGGAGGAAATCCAATGTCAAATGAAAGGGGTTTCTCCTTTTCATGAATTAGCCTTTCTTTTGCCATGCCATCAAAAAGTGAGGACACTGCTAATTTCCCAAATCTTTTGCAGGCTGGCAGCAAATGATTCAAGCAGATCACTGGATGCCTTTATCTCCCAGTGACTCATGCTGATGAGAGCCAGCTTTATGGGTTTGAAACTCAGCTAAGTTCTCACTGCCTCCTTTGTCTTTTACATAGCACAGCTAGCTTAAAGTGAATTAAAATTGTTTTTGAACTATACAACTTGTTATTAGTTATTTCCCATACATTTTTATCTGCCTTCTTGGTTGGATCTAAGTATTATGCTGACATTTTCTTTGCAACCTGAAATATAATCTTGACATAATTCTGGAAAATGATAACTCTATGGTATGTCGCCAAAACATAGAACATCTGTTTCATTTTTAAAAGGGAAAAAGCATTAACTTATTTCTCATCTTCTTTAACTGAACTTTTAAAAGATTATGATACGAAAGGAAGTGCGGTTAATAATCTAGTATTGTAGAAGATAATCTTATCTATCTAGAATGAATCTGAGAAAATGGCAAAGAAGGGATTCAGCCAGGTGGTTTTGTTAAAATAAACTCCAAAACATTTTCTCAAACAAGGTAAAATCATCTCTATCTTTATTAGAAGAGAAAAAAATAATTTAATATTAAGACTATGTGTTTCCTTTTATTAGGAAGATTCAAAGATTTGGAATCTTCAGGTTAGAGTTACTAATTAGCAATATTTTTCTCCTAACTCAAGACTTGCTTCCTGAGTGAGTTTCTGAATAGGCAATAATCCTGCTGACTGAAACTACACAAAATTTTCAAATGATCTTACAGATCAATGTTATCTTAAGTAATTTTCCTAATGTGTTTGATAATATCATGTTTCAAGAGTAAGCAAGCCATGTGAAGTTAGAACTCTTCCAATCCTTTCATTTATTAGATCAAAATCAAATTCAACAGAAAAGCCATAAAGATAAGCACTATCAACTTGTTAAGCTGTCATCACACACAGAAACTGGCTAACCCAAACAGGTTATGTGACCCATGAAAGCAAGAGATATTTCTCATCCCTTTTGGTGAATATAAATACTTCCTGCTGTCACTTATAGCTTAAAACAAATAACAAATATTAACATTTAATTATTGCTGACACTTGTCAAGGTCTTGCATTTGAGACTGCAATAATAATAAATGTACCTTTCACTCAAGAAAAAAAAAAACTTTTTTTTTTTTTTTTTTTAGAGAGGGAGGAAAGGAGAGAAACATTGATCAATTGCCTCATGCCCTAACCCAGGCTCAAACTGACGGCCTTCTTTCGGTGCACAAGCAATGCTCCAACCAACTGAGCTACACCAGCCAGGGCCTCTTCACTCAAAAATTTGAAATGACATATTCAACACTTTCAATGTATAGTTTGTTAAAATTAAAAACATTCAAAATGGCTGTAAGAGTCAAATTAAACAAGCTATGTTTCAGCAAAAAGAGCAAGGCGTTTGAGAGTACTTAAACTGAGACAAAAACTGACTTAGCTTTCATCTAAATTCACCTATTTACCAATTGTATAACCTCAAGCAAGTTGCTTATGCCCTCTGAGCCTTGGTATCCACATATTAAAAACGGGATAATGGACCTTATTTCAGACTGTTATTTTGCAAGGTAAGTAAGAGAACATATAGGAAGCATTTACTACATTATTGATGCATAGTGGGCATTCAAGTTGCTAGTAGAACTCTTTCTGTAGAACCCCGATAGTATGTAGGAGAACTTGCTTCGTTATACTGGTTGATGTTCTCAAACTGAGTATCTTTCTAAAATAGAAATAAACTGCTTCTGGGAATATTCTGACAGGAGGTCTAATGGAACGTCATCAGGACTGGCATCATACCATTCAAAGATCCCCAGGAACCAGAGATGGTGCTACGGTGCCTCTCAGGGCTGGGGAACAAGGAATTCACATAAACCACTCTGCTTTTCTTATGCGCCAGTTTCTTTGCATAAATTAGCTTTTAGTCAACCATGTACCATTGGGGCAGCATAAAATTAAACAGATGCACTAATGAGAAAAAAAAGTAACGTGAGATGACAACATTTAGTCACTGAGGTTCTGCAAAACAGGATGTTCTTTCCACACCACCTCTTCCTCTCATTCACTAAAGATGACGAGTTACTGTACTTTGGTGCTTGGCAATTATCATCCCAGAAGGAACTTGGCATGTCTATAAACTAGAGGTGTGTGTTGAACTTGCTTTCCTTTTTTTTTTTTTTAGAGATTCCCAGGGGGCTAGCAGAGAATATGTAACTTTCTATAACGTATAACTTAAATTCCTTGAAGGAGAACAGTAAGAGTGAAAACTTAAAAGAACTATAATGATAAAATGTCTTTATAAGAGTTGTAATTGCTAAGGTATCTTACATAGATTGGGAAGAAATCATAAAGAACTAAAAGGTCTAGCAATGACAAATCAGGAGGTATTGGTACCAGGAGTAAAGCACACTTCAATATCCAATCAGCATAACCTTCATACGGTCAACTACCATTTGCCAAGTGGTTATTATGTGCAAGGTTCTATGGGAGCCACCTGGAAGCCACTAATATGAAACAGTCTGACTTTAGAGTCTATAATGGTGGAGATAGACACAATAAAAATTAATAATTTTGTAATGTACTAAAGCACAGTAACATTTGTGGGCATAGTATTGTAATGAATGAAGAGTTCATAGTCTTGCTTTGGAGGTATCAGAGAAGGATTCCTGGCAGATATAACACCATTTCTAAGCCTTAAAGGATAAGTAAAAGCTAGCCATTGGTAATGAATGGGGGGGAAAAGCCATTCCAAGAATGAGAGACCATGCGAAAAAAGTCTGGGTGATAAGAAACGGCATGTGCAGGGATCAGTAAACAAATCCATACAGAATCTTGGAGTGTGCCAGAGAGTAGCGAGAAAGATGGGATGCAGTTTGTGGAGGATCTGATAGAATAAGAATAGTATAGGTGATGAAGAGTTGAAGAGATTTAAGCAAGGGAGCAATATGGGTTAAATTTGCATTTTTTAGTGGTCCTTCAGATAGTATTATAGAGGAGAGATTTGAGAGGGAAAGAGAAACAGAGGGAGAAAGAACCACCAAAACTGTTGCATTAAGCGACGATAAAGACTAGAACTAAGGTCAGGGTAGTAGGAATGGAAAAAATGGATTCATTAAATAAATTTTGGAGGCAAATCAAACCAGTGTGGACAAGTGATAAGGATGTAAAGTGAACTGCTGGATTTCTAACTTGGGTAACTGAAAGTTTGGTGAAGACACTGAAAGAAAGAGAATACTCTAAGAGGAGTCAATGAAAGAGGAAAGATAAAAATTCACCATCAATTCCATTGGAGAGGCCAGTGAACTATATCAGTGACAGTGACAAACAGGAAACTGGATAAGGAAATCTAAAACTTGAGGGAGAGTAGGGACTGTATATACTTGTGGGAGTCACTAGCAAATAGGTATTGGTTCAATCAAAATGGGGCATTTAAAAAAATAAAAAAGAAGAAAGAAAAAAATGGGGCATTTTACTCAGGCGAAGCATATAGAGTGAGAAGAGTATCTGACAGAGAACATAACCCAGGGCCATGGCAATAGTTACTGTGTGGGTGGAAGAAGTGCCAGAAAAGGGGTGGTCAGGGTGATACAAAATAGCTCGTGAGATACAGCTTCGTGGATCTTATGGGAAAAGAGAATTTTGAGAAACAGAGAAGGACCCACAGCACCAAATGTAGCAGAGGCTGGGCAAGATATGGGCTGACAGCATCCGCTGGGTTTAGCCATTAGTAAGGCATTGGTGACTGAGGAGAGGTCAGATGCAGAGGGCTCAGGAGTCAATGGCGGGGGGGGGGAGGGCGGAAGCAAGTGGAGAAACTTCCTTGGAAAAGATTAAATACCCCAATTTTCCCGTGGTACCAGGAAAATTGGAGGTGGGGTGGGTATTTCCATACTATTTGTAAAAAAAAAAAAAAAGTAATTCACTGGAGCATATTCATAGTTTGAGAGGAACAGGGAAAGATCCATTTTCTTTGATAAATCAGATCCAGAATATTATGGATTAATAAAATCTGAAAGCACTTTAAATTTTTATTTAAAACTATAATTCCTCCACTCCACCCCCCCCTCCCACACCAAATCTTTCATCTATATGCCTAGCGACCTTCAGTTTGGACTGATTGTGCTTTTCCTGACTTTTTCAGCCAACATTTCTGCTGGCACCACTAATAAGCCGTGAATGCAAGCAACATAATGAAGAAGGAAGTAGAAGGGGGGAAACAAGGCCCTGAAAAATTCAGACTGGAAAATCACCTTCTGAAGGGGTCCAGGTTGGCTGGTCACACACTGAGTCATGCCAAGTTGGCTGCGCTCCTTTGAAATGTATCCAAGCTCCATCTCAAATGCTAAACACTGCAGAACCCTAAAAAAAAAAGTCATATGCTATAAAGCATGGGCTTGGTCCACTTTCAGGGTTGTTATTTTCCAGAGAGAAACCATGGTGTCTGTAAGTGGTGGCATGAAAGCAATTACTTAATTATCTTATTTCCCAGCAGTAGATGACATCTAACAATTACTGTTTGGCTGCATACCTTTTAGTGTCATCCCTCCTCTGTGAACACCCAGGGTGGTGAAATCCAGGGCGTGCTGACAACGCTCCTGGGTGTGTTGTACTGACTTTGGCTGGCCCAGGAGCTCTGCCCAGTTTCAGGTGGCAGACTTTACTGCGATGGTAATACCAGGGCAAGATCAGCACAGAAAGTAAAATTTATTTTCCCTGCTTATCTATAGTTATTTCACATGTTTTGCATAATTCTTTAACAATAAACCCTAAGGACCTCTTGCATTTGGGACACAGCCTTGAAGTCGAAAAACTTTATTAGGTATATGTTTATAACCTGCCTTAAATTCTTTTGGGGAAAAGGCAGAGTATTTATAAACTTTAAAAAGAACCAGTAGTGCTCTGGGGTGGATGCAGAATCCAACCCATGACAAATGAAAATACAGTGTGCAAACTGAAGAGAAGACATAACATCAGGCTGCAAATGTTGCTTTCCAGGTGGTTTCCAGGAGTGGGTGGCAGTCTCTTGTTTTTGAAAGATAATTCTGGAGATGAAGGATCCCAGCCAGAGTGGTGAGGATGCATGTAGACAGTGAAGATGCATTTAGACAGTGAGGACATACTGAATGCATACCTGTGAGCATCAACACATCAATAAGGGACCTGTTTGGGGTCCTCACCTGTCTAAACTTTGATTCAATTATATCAGTGAATTTCACCAGACATCCCATCTTACTAATGCTTCCCCACAAAAGCCCACTCAACGACCCTAACACAGCCTGAAGTTAGCCAGGATTTGTATGAGTCATGATTTACATATAAAACAGCAAGTTTTCTTTACTCAAATCCCTCAAGGCTATTGAGAAAAGGTGAAGGAGCTGAGAAACATTTGAGTTGCTTCCTGGATTCTGGTAACATGGCTAAGTTGAGATGAAGTTACAGCTCTCTTGGGGTTCCGAGCTACTGGTTTCATAGCTGACAATGGTAGCTGAGGGGCAGAATAGCTCAGTGAAATATTGGACACTTGCAAAAGGTTCCAAAAGCTCACTCCCGGGAATTGAATGATTTCGGCTTCCAAGTTCTGGGAGGATGTTGCTGTTTCTTATGCTGAATGTTGGAGCTACTTTGTTGCCGTAGGAATTAAAACACTGAATTTCACATCAAGTCACATTCATTTTGGTTCATAGCCCCAGAAAAACGAATCAATAAATCATAACTAAGAAGAGATGATTACATTTAAAAAATTGTAGTTGCTTATTGACAAAATAAGAAACAGGAGCACCGGGTTCCTCAAACCTCATTTATTCCTTTTCTAGAAAGCTATAAGATAACAAAAGATATAGATCTGGAATTTATAACACTTAAGCTTAAATTTTTAAAATCATCTAGAATCGTTTAAAGAGCTATCTTTTTCAGTACTGAGATAGTAAGTTTTTGGAAATTGAGAACATTTTCTCTGTTTGCAGGGCCTAATTATATGCTGTACATAGTAGGTGCTAAATTAAAACATTTTTTAATTTCAAAATCGAAATAGAAACATGTTTGCCTAAGTCAGATAGAACTAGAAAACAAAGGTCCGTGTCCTTAAGACGTTTTCTTTGGGAAGGTAAGAGAAGAGTGGAACATTTTCTTGATGGTCCTTTTTTGAGGTGGAAGAAAGAATAAATCTTGACTGACTACCTGGGGGAAAAAGAAAACATTATATTAAAAATATATAGGTTGAGATTCCTAGCCTTTATTAAGGGCCTATATTGTGTACCAGAACCCTCAGTTTACACGCTACAGAATTAATAGGCCATGTGGCATACACGTGGGTGCTCATGTGTGACAGACTTGCCAAATCCTTCTAACCATGTTCTGCTCCCACTGTAATGAATACCCTGTCCCTGCTCTTCTTCAAGCTACTAGCTCATCGTTATTCCCCATGATGTCAGTGACACCTCTCCTCTCACCCCCAGTCCTCAAATATAAGTCATGATTATCATTTCCCTGATTTAAAAAAAAAAAAAAAAAGACTGAACTAGTACAGGAGACAATATATAACTGGCTATGTAGGGTTTTGCTTTTTAAGCACCCAGAGCAAATTAAATAACACATTAACAGGGAAAAAGTATCTGGTCTTTGTTCACACTATTGTTTCTAAAAATGTGAAATTTCATTATGGTGCCAAACCATACAATGACTAAATAAGAAGAAGCCAATAAAACATGACAGATCCCAGGGGGTTGGGTAACACTGAGAGCCTGAGGCTTTGCTAGGCTTGTGCCTAAAGGCCTCGGCCATCAACTTCCTATGCCTGTTGTTCAAGACCAGCACGTTCACAACATTAAAGTGTGTTTGTTTGTTTTTAAAGAACTTATTTATTATTTGAGCAATACTACTATATTCTGCCACCTTTAAAAGTGATAGCAGCTGCAAAAATAAAAACCAAGAACTTAGTGGCTCCCTTCAACACTCAAATTATTATTTTTACAAAGCAATTTTTTAATATAAGAAAGCTTGTTGACGGCTTGAAGAAACAGGATGCCTGCAACGATCTTGTAATTGTCCATCTAAACTAAGAGACTTAAGTTTGAGCACAAAAACTTCACTGTGTCTAAGAAAACCTAGTGGTTTCAAATAGGATGATACCTTTATGTTGCTGCCTCGGAACTATTGATAGAGCGGATGCTTTAGAGTGTGGACAATGATGTTGCTTTTTGCTCCTCATAGAACTTGAGACAAGTTATTTAACTCTCTTAGTCCTTAATTCTGGCATTCCCTAAATAGAGTTATTTACATCTTCTCCCTCTGCTGAACAGCTTAGAGATCAATTAGGTAAGCAGATGAAAAGGTGTCAGGATGTATCTTTTACAGACGTAAAGCCTAAAGCCCATTTCTAAGAGGCTTTACCGCTTCCTTCTCCTGGGTGGGCCTGGCTCCGTTGAAAACAGCAGAAGAGAGGAATTAGTTGGATAATGAAGGCAACATAAGAACATTTCCATTCCTGCCCTTCCCATTAAGTTGTGACTCACTCTTCAAGTGTGGTATTATAGTCACTTCCTCTGGAGGTTTCATGTCACGTGCGGATCGCTCCTATAGGTAGCACACTTCAGGTCTTGGGCAGTATGCTTGTATAAATAGTATAATTATAGCATTCTGTACGTCACCCCCAAAGAGGCTACAACGTTATTCACACAAGGTCTGAAAGTATTGTTAGCTATTAGAAGAGTAAAATTAACTCTGATTTAAAACATTATTTTTCTGGTAAATCCAAGCCTTTTTAATAGGGGGGAGGGACAAAAGGGGACAAGGGGTTGAATTTGAGAAGAAAGCTGACCACGTTATCACCCTGTGAAACCTTTGGGAAGGGAGAGCACCTTCTTATTTCATGGTGCTCAAATCCATAGACGTGGCGAGATTCAAATCTTAACTCCCTCTCACCTCCCTTGTTAACGCGATGTGGCCTTAACTCTTTTTCTTGCCTCCATGTCCTCATCTCTAAAGTGGAATAAAGACAATAGCACTGAACCTCAGAATTATAAGTAATAAGAGAAGGAAGCACTTGGCACATTGACTGTTCAGTTTATGCCTGTGGTGCTGTGTTTAATGAGCACATAGTGCCTGCTTGGTGGCTATTGTAGATGCGAAGCACCCATCTGTTGTTTAGAAGTACTAGTGTGTTTTCTAATGGCCTCAGCAAAGTCGTTTTATTCTCAGCCTGGTTGTGAAGTGCTAGCGCACTGAGATCAGTGAGGAGGAAATACAAACAGACAAAAGGCAAAATAGATTTCAAATGACAAGAGCTGAGTCCTTATGAAAGGTAAAGATTAATTTTTGGCCTCAAGGATTCTCAGCAGTGGGAGGGACTTCCGTAGCCGTGTCAATGAACTCCTCGCTCCCTAACCCCGATGCTGCACTGTGGGTTATGCTTAGCCAGAGATCAGGAAAAACACTAGCCCTTAAACTCTCAAATAGCCGTTCTCCCAACCCCATACTTGTGAGCGTGCACAGATCTGGAAATGTAAGGATGTGAAATCACCTTCGCTATGGCATTGACTGCTGCTAGTGATTAAACTACGGGAAGCCTTGACTTTCTGTGCGTTTTGCTTCTGTTTCATACTTTCCTCGTGGCAATATTAGTATAACTCTTAAAAAAAAAAAAAAAAAACACATCCTGGCCCTGGCCGGCTTGGCTCAGTGGATAGAGCGTCAGCCTGCGGACTGAAGGGTCCCAGGTTCAATTCCAGCCAAGGGCACATGCCTGGGTTGTGGGCTCGATCTGCAGTGAGGGGCGTGCAGAAGGCAGCCATTCAATGACTCTCTCTCACCATTGATGTTTCTCTCTCTCTCTCCTTCTCCCTTCCTCTCTGAAATCAATAAAGATATATATTTAAATAAAAAATAATAAATAAAAAACACACCCTGTTAATTACTGTTCATGTATTTCCAATTAATGTCTGCTAGGCAAAAATCCCACCCAGGCGTCAGCTTGTAGGATATTTTGAGGAACCACTTGCTGCCATGTCTTGACGCCTCATCTGAGTTCTTCCCCGGCCTCAAAAGACCGGCTCCACCGGACCCGCCGTGTCACGACAGGTGAGACACGCGGGGAAGGTTTGTCTGTGGGCTGAGGCCGGGCCCCTGCCCCGCACAAGCTTGCAGCTTCCTCCCACCCCGCCCCCGACCGCCCAGCTTGGTGCCCCTGCCAGCGAGCCTTTTAGCAGCAACTTGGTGTCACGTAAACAACTAGGAGGGATGGAGGTTTCAAGGTGCCCAGCCCGGTCTGTCCTCTCCTCCCACGCGGAGGCCGGGAAGCTAGCCGGTGCCTTGACATTCCCGGGAGACGTGACTCACGTGTCTCGCTGTTGCCAGGGATCGCCATCTCCTGTCAGACCCGGCTTTGTGCTGGGGTTTCAGGCAGAGCCCTATGGCCTCGGGCTTTTTTTTCTGAGCACACTGTGACCATCGAGCCGGGTGGGTGAGTCCCTGGGAAACAGCAGAGGTCACTAAGGAAAGGAGCTTGCCAGTCAATGACTCTCATCTGTAATAGCTTTCAAGGGGCTTAGTCCCGCCGGCTGGAGGGGATAATGCTGCTATTGTTTTCATTACAATGTCAAGGCCCTGCTTGCTGCTATCCCCTTTGGATCAGCCACACTTGGTACACACTGAACTTTCTCCTCTGCCCTCAAAGTCCCAAGTTGCCAGGCCAATGTCTGCAAAATACAACAGGGCATGCAATTTTAGCCCCTAAAGACATAGAAACAGACTATCGTGCCTATTTCTATGCGTATTTCAGGGTTCTCCCCACCCTACAGATTCCTAAGGAAGAGCTACCCATCATCTGTTTAAGCTCTTCGTTACTTTCACGAAGGAATGACCTTCTCCCTTGCCCTTATGTCCCCGGTCACCTTCCAGGTTAAAACACTCTGTATCCAAAGCCAGCTTTCTGATATGAAGGAAATTGTTTTAATGTAGTACTTTGAGTCACATACAATAATGAAGAGTAGTTGAGAAAAGTTGAAAGAATCTTATTTTAAATGTCATCCTTCAAAAGTTTCCTTTATAGTATGTTTCCTCTCCCAACCTTGCCCTACGTTGGCTTATAAATACCAGGTTAAATGCTTGCCTGCCTGAAAAAGTCCATAATCCACTTCATGATCCCCTGAAAGGCCATACCGAAACCCCAACCGCCATGGGGCCCCAACATTGTCCTTCACCATCCAGCCCAAGTAGAGTAGAACCATGTTTGAGAGCACAGCCAAACTGAAAACAGGGGAAGGAGGTACGATGGCCTCACCCACATTATTAAAAAGGTCTTGCTGTAGCTCTTTTTTCTTTCTTTACTTTTCTTGATCGTTTGCATAATTGCAGTACTCCTCTGACTCACTTTGCCAATGAAGACTTGGCTGCTAGCCCTGCAAACTGCTTTCATATAAAACTGGAAGTCAAGAAGTAAAGTATGTTGCTCCAATTAGCCTAAAACCCAACCTAATTCACTGCTGGACCCAAAGAGGACTTTCTAGAGACAAGGAAAGGCAGTGCCTATCACTTTAGTAGCCGATCCCTAAAGAAAAGTGTGGTTGACTGTCCTCTTTCTAGCTGAGATAGAAATGACATTTCAGCGTTCTCATTCAAGGTCAATGGCTGTATTGTCCTCTCCTGGTAGTTGCAAAATAGACTGGGGTGGGGGCAGGTGATGAAAGATGAGGGGAACGAAGCTTCATTACTGTTACCCAATCAGCCCCTGCCCACCAGCGGGAGGTCAGGAGAGTACAGAGAGGCAAAACTCGGCTCCGCCAGGGAAGAGAGAGAGGTGTGTTTGTTGGCTGAGGAACGCGCACTCGGTTGTGTGTTGGTGATTGCTCTATTTGTTTACATGGTGACTCATCCACGCGGCCACTCTTTGTTCTTCAGACAAGGTAGACCGTCCAGCAGACCAAATCTTTGTTTCTTATGAGCTCATCTGCTTCTGCCTTCCGCAGGCCACACCTGTAATTATAATTATGGCCCAATGCTTGGGATGCTGTAATCCTTTCTAGTGAAACCAATTGTGAGTTCACAAATGAGATGCTTAGCAGAGAGAGAATACCTGACTTGATAGAATCGGTGTCCTTAGTTCCTTTCACTGGTCATTCTGTCTGCACTAAGCCTTCTATTAAGATTCGGGTGATTAACATTTTTCAGTAAAATGGGGGCATTTTTGCATCTTCACGGGAAATGTGATGTTAAACTAACTGGGACACTGAACAAGCCTAAGAAGGTGAGGCTTTCTGAAGAAAACAGCTGATCCCGGGAGATGAAGAAACTGGTGAAGTTGCACCTCAATGACACTGATGAAGGAAAAAGATCCTTGTAGCATCACTGAAGTGGACTCCTAAGAGACAGCATCATCACATGTTGACTGTTTATTTTGACCACATCTTTCTTATAAGATGGGTATATGTTTCAACACTAACAGGCTCAGTGTGTTGCTGAAATATTCTGCATTATGAATAGTCCACCCTCAAGTCGGAGCAGCCTGATGGTTTTACAAATTCACTGTTCTTTAGATGAAAAAATGTAACACAGAACTTTTTTGTTTCAATTAGATTGAGACTTGGGGACATGCAGGGCCTTGTTCTAAAGTAACAGAGTTCTTTTTTTTTTTTCTGAAGAGCCATTGTTTCTCTTTGATATAGTGTTCTTTCCTAGATACTTGATAAGGAAAGGAATTTGTGATTACCGGGTATATATGCAGTTTGCAGTTCTAACCTCTTTTTTGTTTTCCCAGCTTCAAAATAGGAGGAATGAGATTTTTCGTCCATATAAAGCAGATAAGACCTTTTTTCCCCCTCTACAAGGTTAAATGTCTAAACTCTGCACCCGAATATTACAGGCTTCAATTGCTCTATTGTATTTCCATCAGACAAAGAATTTAGTCAACTGCAGTGGCATTTTAGCTTTTTAATCCTGTTGCAAATTACTGGATGTACCATGAGATTTTTCTCTTGTGTATCAAATAAAGTTTAACTTGGGAAAATAAAAGAAGCAAAATCTAGGACAAGGATAATTAATTTAATTTCTCAGTAAGCCCATATTCATTTTAGGAATTTAGATAGAATGAGTGTGCTTGAAAAAAAATATATATATACTCATGAAAACTGCTTTTTTAATCAGGAAGAATCCCAGAATGTTATAATTAGCCGTCATCATTGCCTCACACAGTGGTTCCCCAAGTGTGGCTCCTGGACGAGCCGCATCAGCATCCCTCGGGCGCTGTGCAAGTAGCCTGCTTGCCTCCAGGGTTGCTGCCCACAAATTATTCTCCACACTGTCTCCAGAATGCCCCTGAAAAATACTGAGCTAATTATGCCACCCTCTTCCTTAAAACTCTGACCCAGCCCCCCATGACCCTTGAGTCAGGACATTCATGGTTTTCAAAGTTCCCCACCCACTGCAGCTCCATCCCTCCTGAGTCCCCCCCCCCCCCCGCCCCCGGCCTCCCCCACACACACACCACCACCACCACCACCACCACCGGGCACCTGCCAGCCCACATGCAGGCACAGGTGCACGCACACAACCTGCACACCCACACAGCTCCAGCATTCTGAGCTCCTTACAGGCACACCCCTGTCTCCATCTCATCCTGAGGCTCTGTTCATTGTTCCTTCCTCCTGAAGTTCCCTTTCCCCTTCCTTCCCTCCCACTTTTCCCACCTCCCTTATCTCTATAACTTGTTCTCATCCTTCCAGGACTCATGTTGGTTCTCACTCATCTCTAGGAAGCTCTGCCTGAACACTCCCACCCAAGCCTGGGCTAGTTGCCTTTCCTAGGAATGTTCTGTATACTTCCATCATCGCACTCACCACCCAGACTTACAGAACTGCAAGTACTTTTTTATCTCTTTGCCCCTAACTACACTATAAGCTTCTAGATGGGAATGAATATCTCTTACAGTCTTGATATCCCAATAGCTAGCATAGGGCTTGGTTGATAATAAGCATTTAATAAATCTGCATTGGATGAATGAATGAATGAATGAATGAGTTCCTTGCTACTACAGATGAACAGAATTTGGCCTAGAGAGAAAAAGTGTCCTAACAAATCTACTTTGTAAGATTAACACCCTGTTGTTCAATCCAGTGTTCTTGCTATTAAATCATACTATTTGTTAGACCCAAGGAAAAAGTCACCCTCACTATTCTGTGTGCTGGTTGTTCTACTCTAGACAGAGAAGTAGGATTAGGCGGCCTTTGGGTTTCTTTTGTAACAATTTTAATGGTTGATTATGATTTTGTGATGAGATATCCTGAGAAAAGTGATGACCCCATTCCAAGATAGAGTAACATATCATTTAGTGCCACTTCCCAAGTCCCACAGCATAAGCAGGCTGTCTATTGGCTGCATGGCACAGGGTTCCTCAGATCTTAGCTAGATACCAGTGCTCCGCTGGTTTGAAAGATCTGATGAGGTGGCTAAACCAGGAAAGCCACCTCACGCAGTGGGTGAGAATGTGAGCTGTGAGCTCAGACTGGTGGCTCAATCTTGTTCCCACCCTATGCTAACTACTGTGACACATAAGCTTCAGTTCTTTCATCAGCAAAATATGGGAGAAGGTGCTTCTTGGCTCAAGGCACTGGTGTGGAGCCCAAAGAAAGGTGATCAATCAAAAGCAATGATCACTCTGACATATAGAAATGCCTGATAAACATGTACAAAATTAAAACTAGTATGATACTGAGAAGGTTAGCCACCAGTTTCAGCAGAGGCCAGACATGCAAAAAAAAAAAAGGTTAAAATACAAGTTAATGTCTACTTTAGGCTAAGATTCCACTAAAGGGCATTGTTTCTCACATGTGTTATTTTGAAGATTTTAATCTAGCAACAGAGATACTAGGATAAAGTTCAGATCCCAAAAGTTTAACATTAATATAGTGGTATTTTATTTTTATCCAGCTTTATTGAGGTATAGTTGACCAAAAAAAAAAAAAAAGTAAGATATTTAAAGTGTACAGTGTGAAAGGCTTCCACCCATCTAGTTAATTAACACATCCATCACCCCATATATTTATCTTTTTGTGTGTTTGTGAGAACATTTAAGTCCTTCTCTCTTATAGCAAATTTCAATCATACATACAGTATTAACTATGGTCACCATGTTCTATATCAGATCTTGAGATCATTTTCATTTTATAGCTGAAAGTTTGTAACCTTTTATCAACCCCTCCCTAAGCCTCCCCTCCTTCCCTCACCCCCTCAGTCCCTGGTAACCACTCTTCTACTCTCTGTTTCTATGAGTTTGACTTTTCAAAGATTCTACATATCAGTGATCCCATGCCATATTTGTCTTTCTCTGTCTGGTTTATTTCACTTAGTATAATGCCCTCAAAGGGCACTTTAATGTAAGTTGTTTGTTAAGGGGAAAACATTTGGGCATTTAAAAATTTTCTGTTTTGCAAAGATTGAACACACTATTACCATTATGGATTTAGAACAGCCACGGGATTTTTTTTTCCATGTGCAAGTGCTATGCACAAGTTCAAGTGTGAGAGAATATGGCCAACTTTTCCAATTAAGATCTGAACTCTTTCTTCTTATTGAATCGTGGTCAGTTTATAATTTCACTCTGCACCCTTCAGAATGATCCACGCAGTGAGCCTTCCTTGGGTGGGAGCCCTATGCCCAGCTGGGCTTCCTGAAGCAGAGTGAGAAAAGGGACAGCCCCATATGAGGAAGGGCATTCTCATTGTCCTTAGATGATGACATTAAGGATATTATAAAAAGGAGGGATTCAGTCTCAATTGGCCCTTTTATACAAAGGCCCTTGTTAGACATGACACTGCTTGTTTTATGCTCCAGTGATTTCTAGAAGATAGTATATACGCTGCTTGAGAAGGGTCAGAAATCCCCCTGATTTCATTAAGATGTTAACGCTGGTGTCAGTAGAAGCATGATCGCTGCATAATTAAAAAGACTCTAACGCCCTTGCTAACAATGAAAAGACGGCCAACTTGATTACAAAAGTGTTAACCATTTGTCGACGGTGTCTTCATTCTTGATGCTGTACTGGGGCTTAGACAGAAATCAGTCAAATACATACCCTCTATCAAGTTTGCATTTTAAAACACAAAAGTCTGACTCTAGCACTTACTGGCTGGGAGAAGTTATTCAACTTCTCTAAGCCTCGGCTTTCTGATCTGTGGAATGGAGGTCTAGAAAGCTGTACGTCTCACTCAGGCTCTGAGATGAAACAAGATCATCTCTGTGAAGAGGGAAGCATAGTACCTGGGTCACAGGGCTCAGTAAACATTAGCTATTATAATCCAAACCCAGCGCACCAAATCTATCATCGGAGGGTATTTTGTGGGAGAATCTGATGGTTCCTATTATTCCGTATTATAGCCCTCAAATAGTTAAAAATGTGGACACCCCCCCACACACACTGTCCTTATTACAACTCCACCGGAGCTCAGAGCAAGAAGCTGTCAGGACGAGGGCTGTAGTTCTCTTCATCCAGGAAGTGCCATGACACATTTTAGAGACAAATGTGTCTGAACTCAGCTGAGATGGGGCAGCAATGAAACTCTGAAATGTACTCAGCCCTTGAGAGAAGAATATATTTATTTTGAAAATATTTATCTGTGCTTTTTTTTTTTTTCTTTTACTTTCCTGGTTTGGGGCTTCCTGAAGCTTTTTTTCTTTTCTTTTTTTTCTACCATACACCCAATCCTGCTTACCACTCTCTCCAGATCTGAGTTCTTGCTCCTCTCCCACCAGCTCTCCAAGTTCTTCCTTCCTTTCCCCTCATGCCGTACCTTCCATTCCACTGTCAGCAGCCCCCTTCTAAGTAGCAATACTTACAGAGTTTTCGAAGAAAGCTACGTATTTCATGTTTTGCATCCATTGGACTGATGGGGCCTATTAAACTGTCATCGGTGCGGTGCTCTGGGTTGACGCACAGCTAGAGAGAAGCCCAAGAGGGGTTGACTCAGCTCTCCATGGAATAGGGGGCTTTCAGGGAGACTGTTTAGAATAAAATTATGAACTTAAAGGTGAGATTATCAAAATCTCTGAAATAATGAGGGATAATAACAGATTAAAGGAGACTTGTTCATTCGGTCCTGGAATTTTAGAATTAATGAGTCTTCTTGGTGCCTGAAGGGGATTGGCTTAAGAAAACTAAAAGAGGCCTAATGTGAACTTGCACAACCAATTCCCCCGCAGGCTTTTACAGACTGGAAGTAAGAGTCATTTAAGAAGGGCTTGGATATGCTATGACTGGTAGGTCGTATTAAATTGGCCTTTTTTGACCAACTTCTATGCTATTCTCAAGGTCAGATTAGAAATTACCTTCTCTTCAGAGCCATGTTATTAACTCTGGGAACACAGGGAGGTTGGAATTTCTCATTTCATGCATCTCTCTTGAAATATAAGATGTTGTGAAGCCAGGGTTATCGAGTGTAAATGTGATGTCAGATCAAATAATGAAAGGCTAGAGCATAAAGGCTGAGGTGTGTAATCTCAGTTATTGCCATCGTTACTCTGTGGGAGTCATTCGACCAGTCTCATCACGCCAGAATGCTGCCTGCTTCACTTTCTGTCTCTGAGCATCATGACTGATGGTTGCTGGGCCACATTCTCTCAAGAGAAGTCTTCATTCTGTAATGGAGGGATGACTGCAAAATGACAGTGTGCACCAGTGTCAGGAATCCAAGGCGGGACCTCGGTTGACAGTCAAGCTGACAGCAGGTTCATAGTCAATGTATCACAGGTAAATACCTTTTCACATGTGAACTGTGGTGAATTTTGTCTCTTACGTGCACATGCATTCAAGCACCCCAGGCCAGAAGAGGATCTCACAGTGCCTTGTATTCTTGAATCATCACTTTAAAACTTAGCACTTCTTATTTATAGGCTTAAAGACAAACACTAGCCAGGCCGCTGTGGCTCCATGGTTGAGCGTCAAGCTATGAACTAGGAGATCACGGTTCTATTCGTGGTCAGAGCACAAGGGCGCATGCCCGGGTTGTGGGCTCAATCCCCAGTAGGAGGTGTGCAGGAGGCAGCCAATCAATGATTCTCTCTCATCATTGATGTTTCTATCTCTCTCTCCCTCTCCCTACCTCTCAATAAAAATATATCTAAAAAAATTTTTTAAAAAATGAAAGAAAAACACTAGTCAGTATTTAGGAAGTTAGAGGAGTCCTGATATTTTGCTTCCACTGTCTTCCCCAGGCCAGTTACACCAGACTTTTCTTTTCTTTTTCTTTTTAAATATTTTTTAAAAATATATTTTATTGATTTTTACAGAGAGAAAGGAAGAGGGATAGAGAGTTAGAAACATCGATGAGAGAGAAACATCAATTAGCTGCCTCCTGCACACCCCTACTGGGGATGTGCCCGCAACCAAGGTACATGCCCCCTTGACTGGAATCGAACCTGGGACCCTTCAGTCCACAGGCCGACGCTCTATCCACTGAGTCAAACCAGTTAGGGCTACAACAGACTTTTCTGTTCACAGATGCACAGATTACTATAAACTTGGCTGCTATTTTATTTTATTTTTTAATATATTTTATTGATTTTTTTACAGAGAGGAAGGGAGAGGGACAGAGAGTTAGAAACATCAATGAGAGAGAAACATCGACCAACTGCCTCCTGCACACTCCCCACTGGGGATGTGCCCGCAACCAAGGCACATGCCCTTGACCAGAATCAAACCTGGGACCCTTCAGTCCGCAGGCTGATGTTCTATCCACTGAGGCAAACTGGTCAGGGCTTGGCTGCTATTTTAAATAGCATGTATGTTTATTAGATCTCAGAAATTTCTGTTTATTAATTGTAACTTCCCCCCTTTGGAAGAATCACATTTGACATGTATTCTTTTAACCACAAATGTCTTATGTGAGCTTCTGGCTTTTCCCTCAGAATGCACTAACTGTAGTTGTTTTGGATTTTTGTGTTTTTTTGTCAGGGGAGCTTGATTAGAAAGTACAGAATAAACAGACCATCAAAAACATTTAAAGCTCCTTTACAAGCCATGGATGAACTAGACATGGTAATGATCTTTTTAAGCTTTTATTACATTTATTTGGTGGCTATTCTCCAAAGAGCTAGGTTACCATTGTGACTGTTTATTTGAAAGAAGCAAAATTATGAGTTAAGTAGATACTTCTTACATTTTAGGAGTCATAGAGGGAGATGTAATTTCTTTTTTTGTTATATGTATTTCATTGAGACTGCCTTACAATGCCTTTTTATAAAGATTCAAACAAAATTGCAAAGGGTGACAAGAGAGAACAAGATTGATTCCTTGTGCCCAGAAAAAAAAAAAAAAAAAGATGGTCCCTCCCTCTCAGGAAAAAGCAACCCTTCAAATGAAACATGAGCCATGCCATCGTCAGCAGATTAGCACAGTATCTAGCAAGAAGGCCAAGCAAGATAACGGGCTCAGAATGGCAACACCCCATTTCTGCCTCCACACATTTTCCTGCCTCAGAAGCCTATACAAAACTCTAAATCCACCCCCAGGATATGTTAAGGCTTTGGAGAGTTCCAGCAACCCACTTTTTAGGCTCATAAATTGAACATAATATTCAGGGTCATGGCACAGACACTTTTGTGTCTGGCTTGTAAATTTGATCCATACTTTTGAGTAAAAGTTGAGAGGTAGGGAAAGACAGTTGCCTTAAAGATAGCCATAATTTTGATAAATATTTGATCAGAGCCTCAATTCTAAATTAAATTTTTTGCTTTTCAAATGTCTGGGGCAGTGGAGTCAACAAAAAGCCTCCTCGGAAAAATGATGAGGTTCATGTTTCCACTAAAATACTCATAAGGTTTCACCTTAAAGTTGGGACATGGAAACCATTTTCAGCAACAACACAAAGAAGCCAAACTGAGCACCTTGTCTGAGGTCCCACCACCCAATGTAGGGATTGTGCTGTCTCTTTTCGGATTCTTGCCCCCAACGATGATAGTGTGATTTCAGTTGCCTTCTACACCGCCTTCCCCACACTGTGTCCTCACCTGCTTGCTGACCCAGGGGTTCCATTCTGTGGGTGCCACATTTCTTCCTGCTTCAAGATTGTGTTTTGGTGTTAGTGCTACCCTAAGGAGAAGCGGAACATGCTTCTACGCAGTGGAAGAACTAAATCTTACCATGGTTTATGCTTCCCTGGTTTCTTCCCTACTTTCCAAGATGACACCAGTGATTCCAATAAATTTCACACAAAATTTAAACCAAGCCAAACCAAACCCAAAACCAATACATTTATGTAGGGTTATTATTAATAAATTTGATGTGACAGGGCTATAACTGATGCTTCTCCTTTCTACCAACATGCTTTAGTGGACACTCCTTGTGGGAATCTTTTATAGACTATATTGTAACCCAAATAAATGTCTCAAAGGCTGAAATTCCAGGCCTTCTTCAGCAGTGATGAAGGGGAGATATTTCAGAGTAGGTGGATCTTCACATGTAAACATTTAGGTAATTCCTTATCCGCCCATAATTAGAACCATTGTCTGGTATTGTACAAAACCATGGGGGGAAATCTCTGAGCACAGATTTGATAAAGATGCAAAATGCCTGATTTGTCAAGGTTGAGACTAAAATGTACCTCTGAAGTTTTTTGGAATTATGACCCCAGGTCGGTGCTTGAAGATAGCCTTGTCTGGAGGTTTTATGTCCCTCCTACCCTTGCAGAGTTGTACATGAAACACACACATTCCCATTTATCCAAAGCAGCTACCAATACTTTCAGGTCTATTCCATTCCTATAACTTCCACAGGGCTATTTGAAACTCAGTGGGCTGCCAAGATTGAAAACAATTAGTTCTCAGATAATTTTATCTGATGTAACACATTATTAAAGAGAACACATTCCGACATTTATCTGTGTTTTCGTATCTGTTCTTTTTCAACCCAACCCCACAAGAGAAATGATTTTGAGTGTTTAATAGCAGTACTGAACTTAACAATATAATATTTGAGGTTCTCTTTACAGCCTGTGAAGCATGGCCTTTGAGAGTTCATAAACCCTGTGAACTAAATGGGTCTTGACCCTGTATGGCTTTTCACAATGCTTCCATTGGTAACCTAAGATGTCAACCACCAAAGGGAATGTAGTGGTGATGTCACTGCTGATACAGTTCCACTAAATCACACCCTCTAGTGAGACAGGGGAAATCAAAGTGGCAACAGTCCAGCAGAGGAAAGCATTGCAGTAGTGATAAGGAAACCAGAAAAGGCATTTAGATGCTAGCTACTGATGTAGAAGAAGCAGAGAACACGATGCAGATTACACTAGTACCTTGCAGACAAATGTGGCTTCAACTTTGGGAGAGGGGAACATTGCTTTTATATAAGACAGAAATGCTAAGGAAGGACGCTTCAAATTCTACCATGTGACTTGGCAGGGGAAGAAAAGCTTTTGTATCATATTCATTCTACAATCACAAATTTAAACTTGGGACACTCTCCTCCTCATCAGCAATAGGGTATAAGAAGTACATGTAGTCCATGGAAGTTTCCCTAATTCAGAAACAGGCCTTCCATCCTACACATCTGCCTAAAATAGGTTTCAGAGTCTCAGACAGATCGGGAGATTTACAGAAACACATTTCTGAGGACAAGAAGAATTTCTTCTTATTTTGACCCTTAGATTCCTGAGCACAGGGTGGAGTGGTCTATAGTAATGTAACTGGAAGTTGGCAGCAAATACTGAAAGCTGTAAGGAGTGACAACTTCAGAGATGCCAGCACAGAAACCATACAACTCCCAAGAACACCAAGAACTTAGGGTCCCAGGATTTAGCAACTCTTAACTTGGCAGTGGGCAGTCATCACGGTAATACCCAGGGTGTGTAACATATCCAAAGACTTTTAAAATTCATTTACCCAACAGATATAACTGTACTATTAGAAAGAACACACAGGCCTTGCCCTCAAGTTGTTCATTTATAGTCGGGGAGACATACAAGTAGGCAGGCATTTACATCATGGACTGAAAAATGACTAGAGGAAGGGACTAAGGGCACAGAGAACAGACACCTCCCTTGGCAATGTCTTCCTGAAGGAGAGTCTGCCTATCCCCATGGCTGGGCAATGAGTCCGAGTTAGTGAAGGAGGAGGCGGGGAGGGGTGTATTCCAGGCAGGGGCAGAGCCGTCCAAACACAAACATAGAAGCAAATGAGACCTGGTGACTTTGACAGAAATGAAAGTCGTTCAGAATAGTAGGCGTGTAGGGGGCTCCACGCTAGTGGCAAGCCAGATAAGGGTAGAGGAGTCTTCTTTTCTCATCTGCTTTTGTTCCTATATTTATTTTCTTGGCCTTGAAAGAACTAAATGTCTTAAAAATCTGACTTTTGTTTGTCTTTTTTCTTTATGTTTGGGATGCATATTTACCTCCTTTAAGGTAAAAAAAATCTCACCAAAATTATAGAACTGATTGTATGGTTTCATAAAGATCTTACCATTTCTCTCTAATGCACCTACTTCTCAATAATTCATCACCTAAAATATTAACAATAAATGGCAGAGCTTTAATCATGGCTACTCTATAAACAGGTACGATTGAGGCTGAGTTAGAAAGTTTCCTTGTTCGGAAATATGCCTTCTAACTTCCAATTACTTGTATAGAACCTGAAATTGTCATTAGGGAGTCATGCTTTTTATTATTCTAAAAAGGAGTAAAACTGTGTGCCAGGCAAATCCTAAATTTGCCTATCATTGAAAGAGCTCAGTTCCTACAAATCAAATTTCTTTTCATCTCTCATCCTATAGATTATTCCCTTAATATCAAAAATACACAAAGTGGTGGGACAGTTAGTTACCCGCAAAGATTAAAAAAATACATCCCTTTGTTACACATTCCTAAAAATCAATTCCAAATGAATTAGGGGCTTAGAAATGAAAGTGAAAACTTTAGAACTTAAAAAAAAAAAAGTAGAAATTCTTTTTAAATTCCAAATAAGAAAATGTTTCTTAAATAAGACTGAAAAAGTGCAATTTCTAAAAGGAGCTGATTGATAACTTTGACTGTATTAGTATTAAAAGCATCTATTCACAATATATATTACATAAAAAGGTAACATTTACAAACATATAGAGGTCTAAAATCTAGACTATTGAAATAAAATCTGTAACCAATAGGAAAAGGAGAAGAATGCAACAGGAAAGTGGGCAAAATAACAAATAAGTAACTTTGTTAGAAATCAAAGACATGCAAATGAAAACCACAAGGAAATGCCATATTTTACTTTGCCATTTGCCAAAATTTTTTAAACGAGGAAAATATCAAGTCTTGGCAAGTTTGGAGCAACTGAGCTCTCATCCATTGCTTGTGGGTGAGTAATTTGTACAACTACTTTGGAAGAAATACCTTCTGGCCCAGCACTTTCATTTTTAGGTATATGACTTAGAAAAACTGTTACACATGTGCATCTGGAGACATGCACAAGAATGCTACACAGAAGTTTTGCCCACAACAACAAAATGCTGAAAACAACTCACGTATATGTAAATCATAAACTAGAGAAATGACATTTACTGGAGTCACCGTGGAAGCGATACCACGTTGCAAAGGGAAGACTACACTTCCTGTGTCACCTAGAAACAGAATGCGGAGGGAAGGAAGCAGATCACAGAAGAGAGCATGTGAGTCCAATTATATAACGTTCAAATGCAGGCACCCGTAAGTAGTAATGTCTCTAGAGAGGTAGCAAAGTGATCAAGAAATGCAATGAATTTTTAAAGAAAAATGAATGAGTTTCCATAGCAGTGTAATGGTTACCCCCAGCTGAGGGAAGGAGTGTGACCATAAAGATAATGGCTGGTCTTTTTTGTTTGTTTGTTTGTTTGTTTGTTTGTTTGTTTAGGGCTTTTTACAAATTCTTAAATTTTCTTCCTTTAGAAAAATTTCTCTCTATGAAATACCACAACAAACACGGCTTAGTTTCTGAGATCCCTGAGGGGTCTGGGAGGTACCTTCCAAGGTGTGGCCTGCTCCACACTCTTCACAGCGAAGCTTTCCCTCTCCTTCCCACTGGAGGGTCTCAGTTAACGCATGGCCCTGGTGTGTGCAAAGTCTGACATGACTCTGTAATAGTTGCTCTTAAAGGAAATTGATGTAATCATGTCTGGCTCGCAGGAAATTAAGCAGATAAGTGGTCAGACTATCACACGCGAGCTTTAGTGGACCAGCTGCTGACACCTTCCTGTGTCACTGTCCCCCCGTGTGCTCCTCAAGCTCTGGATTTGTGTCTTAGTAACACATCGTCATGTGTTATTCTAATTATTTTAAATCTTTACATTGTTTTAAAATATGAAAATAATTATTATAAAACACCTTAGCAAGGAAAGAGAAGTTTTATAAAACTTAAAATGTGGTGATGCTAAAGAACTAGAGCAAGGCATTTTCAAACAATAGCAGCAACAAGCAAAGCACTTACAAATATTTTATTAGGAATAGTAAATCTGTAACCACGGGACAAATTTATAGCCGTTCATTCTTGTAGAAGGATGTGTTGTTTCCCCTTTCTGTACTTGAAAAGGGAAAAAGGTCAGTGCGTGAAAGCATTATAGTCATCACTGAAGCTCCATAAAACCCAGGGAGCACAATTTCCACATTTTTAAGTCACATAAAATTTCACTGAATTTTGTATTGAGATGAACATGAATGCAAACATCACTCACTATTTCATTCTATTATGTTATCCCTCAGATACAGGTAAATCTAGCTCAGCACATACTTATTATGTGTAGGCTGGGAATTAAACTTCCTACTTTAAATATACAAAGAAAATGTTTCAAAGGTCTTTGGGAAGGAGTACTGTATAACGGGTTGAACTCCAAGAAAACTCATTTCAACTTCTCTTTGCCACCGTCTAGCTGTGAGATCTTGAGTAGGTAATTTTACTTTTTCTGGGATGCAGTCTCCTCATCTAAATTTTCTCTTACGTTGCTTCCATTCTAAAATTTCATATTTTGTCTTTACTAAAAGACATGTTATTTAAGCATGAAACACAAATATTTGTGGGGGGAAGAGGGTGGTTGCAGTACTATGAATCATTATAGGGTTCACCTGGCGATACTAACAACCAGCATCTTATATAGAGTAGGTATTCTGCAATTATTTTAAGTAAATGAGTGAATGAATAGCATAAACTTGTGAAGCTAACCTAAGCTTGTAATTTGTCTAAAAATTTGTGATTTGCCCTAACCGGTTTGGTTCAGTGGATAGAGCGTCGGCCTGCAGACTGAAGGGTCCCAGGTTCGATTCTGGTCAAGAGCATGTACCTTGGTTGTGGGCACATCCCGAGTAGGAGGTGTGCAGGAGGCAGCTGAATCAATGTTTCTCTCTCATTGATGTTTCTAACTCTCTATCCCTCTCCCTTCCTCTCTGTAAAAAAATCAATAAAATATATTATAATAATAATAAATAAAAATTTGTGATTTTTCTTTCATTAAAATGTTATAGCAAATTCTGTGTAAGAATTTTAAATCATCTGATTTTCCTAAGGGAATTTTATTTTTTAACTCCTTACCTATACAAACTTCTGGCACATCACAGACTAGCATTCTAAAGAACTGGAGTTTTGAAATAGTTGAAAGAAACTGATTACAGAGCAAGTATTTACTTTTCTCATTAGCATTTTATTTGCCAATTGACATGCCTTCTACCCACTCACTAAACAATCTTGGGTATGTTAATTCTCCATCTCTGGTTCTTTGAAAAATGGAAATAACAATGTTGACCTGTTTTGAGGAAGAAACAGCTAATTGAGCCATAAAGATAAAAATTCAACACTCCGCCTGTGGAAAGCTAATTTCTAATGACAATCAGTGAAAGATATTTGCATGGTTGTTTCTTTTGGGAATGACTGGAAATGAAACAGTGCCCATTAAGAAATAATGTTTTTTTCCCTTCCATGGTTGCCCAAGTTTGTTTGTTTGTTTTTGGGTTATTGTTTTTTGTGGGTTTCCCCGTTCTATCTTTCTTAAGGAGTTTGGAATATTATCCTTGTAGGGTATCTGCTGGGTATGTTCCCTTCAAGGTCAAGACTTTTTTTCATGATTCATCCAAGTAAATAATGAAGAGGTGAGTAAATTTAAAGCCCACAGGCAGGTTCTTTGTGGAAAAAAAATTTAGTACTGAATCGTTTTTTCTTTCTTTCTTTCTTTTTTTTTGTATTTGATACAGAATATTTCTGGACAATTTTGCTAAATTTTAGACTACTAATGTTTTAAAGGCATGATTGCAAAGTTATGAAAATATTATATCAAAAATCCCTCATTATTATAGATATATCTAGTTTTAATAAACACGAGTCACAAAACTAGAATGATCCCCCTTCCCTAGAGGCATCACTGACCATGGTAATTAATCTTAACATCTGTTAAGGTCACTTGCCTTGTGAAATAATAAATGATCAAATAGCAGGGCCATAAAAGAATGACGATGGCCTGTACATGGTTCACCATATGGCCCAGTTCAGTACTAATCCAGGGAAAGCCACGTGCTTAGCAAACAACATGCATATTACGGTCCGTGTTAACAAGAGTGCGTTTCTAGCAAGCAATGGAAATATAAAGTCATATAATGATAAATTTGGCCTCCCAAAGATGAAGCTAATATCATTAGCTATTTATTGCAACGGAACTTAAATCTTTTCAAATTAAATTCATGATGGATTTTAATCACTCCCTTAATGTTGGTAAATGATTATGCCTCAAGCCATTACGATAATGATCATTATTAGCAAGACTCTGTTTTTACAACAATGTTTTTAATGTTTAAAATTAATCTAGAAGTCAAGAGCCATTAAATCATTTTTCCTGCAGCAGAATTTAAAAGATGCACGTCCTTCACGTAACTGCATTTTAAAAACAAAAGCTAAAAAGGCAATGGGGAAAATGCACAAGAAAATCAAGCTATTAACTACAGCGCCACCAAGTGACTAACCTAAAAATTCCATGTAGAAGCAAAAAGGCAATTACTAGTACACCAAGGAAAATAGGTATATACAGAAGAGACCACAGTAGGAACTTTAGATAGATACTGTTTATTGACCTATAATGGGTCTCAAAACTCTAAGAAGTCAACTTCTACCTCTAGATTTTCAAGGTTCAGAACGCTGGAAAAATCTCAGGAATCAGTAGTGGGTTGTCAGAGAGCCTACAATTTGCAGAATTTGAATCGCAGATGGAGATTAGCCCTTTAAACAGCAGCTGCATTTTTAAATTATAAAAAAAAAAGTTTGCATGAGCGATATGAGAAAGTTGACCATTACACATGACATGGCGTCATCTCCTAACACAAAGAATAAAATGTGAACAAATAAGAAAATTATACTACAAAACTTTTCTATCATATTTCCTATAACCTGAGAAGTCTATAATTCTCTCTAAGTGCTAGGTTTCACGTCTATAAAATGTTGAAATCAGACTAGATGATTTCTAAGTTACTTACCAGGCCAGAAATCTTGTGGCAAGAATCACTTTAAAGCATGTGTTCAATAAATTTTATGCAAAAACATGTATGTAAATGCTTATATAGGATGAGATTGTAGTCTAATTGATAACGCATCTAAATGGAAGAAAATGAGATAAATCCAAAAGAAAATAATTTTAGAAATAATTCTTACCAGCAATATTTAAAACATTTATTTGTTCACCCATTTATTTAGTGTATCTTGCTTTCCAACAATATGTCAGGCAGGAATAACAACATACCATAGAAACAATTCTTCAAGATGGGAAGATATCACTGATAGGAAGAACTCAAAACTAACTACAGAAGGCTAAAGGAGATGTGGCTTGAAAAGATTGAAAAACTAGATTAGTTCCAAGGAATATGTAAAAATCAGTCTATAGACTAAAGTATCTGACTCCACCCTATGAGCTGTTGTTCCTGGAATTGCTGTTTTTAATTCTGAAGCCAAGAATCATAAACTGAAAACCAACCCACAAACAAAATGACTAAGGGAATGACGAGTTTGAATGACTAATGGGAGAAACTCAAGAGGAGCTAAATATAAACTATCCTACTATATAGATTAACAAAACCAGGCCTAAAAATAGAAAAGTGACGAGGGCCTGGGTATTGTTTTCCAGTACACAAAGAGATAACCATGGGAGTGAGCAGTTAGGAGGAATTAGGCAAAGGAAACTTTAGACAGTATCAGAAAAAAAGCTTCCTGTCGGAGAAAATCATTAGCTCCATACTATCACTCAGGGGAAATGTTAGATGTTCCACTGGGTGATTTGTTGGGAGCCCCCTGGCTGGAGCTCTGGGGTATGTATTGTTAGTATCCCAGGAAGATTGTAGGCTGCTGATGCCTCCAGACTCTCATTCACACTCTGCAAGTGCTAAGGTTTGGAATGGAAACTCATGAAGTGGGAGGGGCCACGGAAAAGCAAGTGTTCCATTGTGTGTAATATGGAAATGATTTATGAAGTTTTTCAAAATGACAAACTACCCAATTAAACCATTTTTCCCTCCTTTCCATTGTTTCTCTCCCATTGGTTTGAATTAAGGGAGTAAACAGGCCCAAACTCCCTTTCCCTGAGAAGACAACTGCATTTCAGTCCTTAATGCCACTAACTAGGCATAGTATAGGAAATGTTATTCAAAAGAAGAATAAGTCAACACTTGCCATACATCGTAATTCAATTTCCTGGTTCTTTCTCTTGTCCTAAAATAAGGAAATCATGCAGAAAAAGTCACCTGGCCAACACAAGTGAGTTCAAGAGTGTTCAGTCCATGGTGTGGGTCAGTGGTTGAGTGTCAACTTATGAACCAGGAGGTCACGGTTAGATTCCCAGTTAGGGCACATGCCCGGGTTGTAGGCTTAATCGCCAGTAGGGGGCGTGCAGGAGGCAGCCAATCAATTATTCTCTCTCATCATTGATGTTTCGATCTCTCTCCCTCTCCCTTCCTCTCTGAAATCAATAAATTTTTTTTTTTAAAGAGTGTTCAGTTTGTCTGATTCCCCTGACTTGTCTACATCCTCACTTCCCAGTACAATGACTACTAGGGAATCTGAAGGTCTCCTGATTTTGTTGGACAGGTGCAAACTCTCAATCAGCCCACACTTGCCTCTAATCTGACCATGCAGGTGAGGCACCGATATTATCTTCTCTGCCTTTTTAAAAGGGTAGGAAACAAACAAACAAACAAACAAAAATCTCTATTGTCTCGGCACCTGTCCTTAGGGTTCTGTGACTAGGGTTCTGCTTGGCTTCCATTCCCAGCTTGGGGGTTAGAGTCAGGTTGTGTTATTCTCATCACTTCTGCCTTGTGGTTTGGACCTTGACTCTTTTAATTACTTATGACTTTTACCATCTGCCATGTTCCTACAATGACAACTGGCTGCGCTGGTTTTGCTTTCCTGGTATGTTTCCCCTGTACTAGACCTAAGCTATGACCCTGGTGTGGATTCACAGAATCTGGCCCTAATCTTTGCTTTGATCTATGGGGTAATTTTAAAAACTTTGTTTCAGGCTTAATCTGCTCAGCTCCCCTTCTATTTTCAGACCTGTGCCTAAGTATTTGTCATGTGAAAACAAACCCGTTTTTCTTTTGTCAAACTATGTGTAAAGAAATCAACAGTGATATCTCTGCTGAAGTAATAGAATACAGTTTAAATTATTAGTTAAGCCATAAGCTATTAGTTATTATTAGCCACTTTGACAAGTGAAGGGATATTTTTACTTTACTATTAATTCTTTTTTTTTTCCCCCAAAGATTGAGGTAGTGGGATTTTGTTTGTTTGTTTTAATATGAGTGGTTAGGAAGAAATGCAGGTTAGAATAATCATATAACTGACATATCCCTTTGGTTTACTAGAGCATTATCTACCATAGCTTACTATGTGTACTCTATAATTTTCTTGCATAAGTAAATTATTGTTATTTCTTTTAAGTACAGCTGGCATTCACATTTTTCTTGCCTCCATAATTTAGAAATTTTGATCAACAGACAGGTAAATAGATGGTCTTTTTTGATGAGTTATAATTAAAGTACCAAACAGTTACTTATGTCAGGAAATAGATTCCCTTAAAATATACCTGCATGTATGCCTTGAGTGGACTCACGTGATTTCAGTAGCAGGAAGCACTTATAATAGAATATTGCAGTTCTAAACTATGATGGAGTACAAATGCTGAAAGCTCCAACACTTGGTAAAACTATACCACAACTTACAGAGATTCTCTGGTTTACGGAAATATCAATTCATACCCCCCTTATTCTCAACTACTTCCAGAGAGCAAGTTGACAAAGATAGCATCAGTTAATATGACTGCCTGATTTCTCTTTGGTAATCTGCTTTAATTGTCAGAGCATATGCCTGGGGCATGGAAGATATAATGACTTTTCCACCCATACATGCTCCCCCAATCCCATAAATGTGTGATGTGGGCTTCCAGGGTTTTGGAATTCGACCTAATCCAGCAATTTTGTGCTTCTGTGGTGCACCATGAGCAATATCATTTTGACAAGGCTTCTCAAGATCAGAACTCAACTTAATCATTTGGAATCACATGAAAACAAAAAGAAAACTTCCCATCTCTAAATCATCATGCTATGCTTCTTTTTTTATTAAGTAACTAGAGGCCAATGCATGAAGATTCATGCAAGAATGGGCCTTCCTTCCCCTGGCTGCCAGCACTGCCTTCACTCCGGCCAAAGCCGCCTTTCCGCCTTCCCGCCTTCCCACGCTGCCCAGAGGCCTGGAGTGGCTGGGGCGGTGTGGAACGCCTGTGTCATCGCCATGGCAATGACACAAGCATCCCGCCCCGCCCCCTGGCCGCTTGGTGTCTGCATATGCAAATTAACCTGCCAGCTTTGTTGGGTTAATTTGCATACTCATTCCTGATTGGTTGGTGGGCGTCATGAAGGCACAGTCAATTTGCATCTTACTCTTTTATTAGTGTAGATAAGCAATAGAATTTTGTAAATATCAAATCCTAAACCTTAATCTTGGAATCTTAAACATTTTAGGAATTAGGATTTAATAATATCGAGTCTTGTTAATAATATCAGGTTAAGTTACATGTAATTACCACTTTTATAAATTAACAAGGTCAAATATTGGCAGCTTCAGAAGATTTAACTACATAAAATCAGAGCATAATAAGAAACTTCATTAAACTAGACATTTCTATTAGACACATATTTGTATTATATTAAAGCTTCACAAAACTCTGTGAGTTAGGTAGTATTATTATTCCCATTTATAGAGGAGAAAATGATGTAATTTGACAAAGTTGACATTGCTATTAGGTTTTGGTTTAAACCTATGTTCTTTTCACTGTGCTGTGCAGCTTTCTTAGATCATTTCAGAGGTGATCTCTCCACTTCTCCCTACATAGTCCATGAATTATCTCTAAAAAGTCCTTAAATACATATATTTTTTATTGATTTCAGAAAGAAAGGGAAAGGAAGAGATAGAAACATCAATGATGAGAGAAAATCATCTATTGGCTGCCTCCTGCATGCCACCCACTGGGGATCCAGCCCACAATCCAGGTGCAACCCGTGCATGTGCCCTGACTGGGAATCGAACCGTGACCTCCTGGTTCATAGGTTGATGCCCAACCAATGAGCTACTCCAGCCAGGTGACATAGGCCATTTTTTATAAAGAGCTTGGAGCTTTAAGAACCATTGTGTGTGTGTGTGTGTGTGTGTGTGTGTGTGTGTCCCTGACCAGTGTGGCTCAGTTAGTTGGAGCGTCCTCCCATACACCAAAAGGTGGCAGTTTGATTCCCAGTTAGGGCACATACCCAGTTACAGGTTCGATTCCCAGGTAATCCATGTCTCTCTCTCTCTCTCTCTCTCTCTCTCTCTCTCTCTCTCTCTCTCTCTCCATCCTTCCCTCTCTCTAAAATAAAATTTTAAAAAGAACCACTGAGTGGCCCAACATTTCTTTCTCCTTTGCCATAGGAAAGCCAGTATTCCATATACAGCCTTCTCCTGCAGCTTGGATATGCAGTAACGAGGACCCATGGCAGACGTATAACATGAGAGATATAACCCTTTGTTGTAAGCAGATTTTACACTTGATTGTTCCTAAAGCCCACCTAAGCCCACCCAAGCTAACTGATAACCCCTCAAGCATAACGTCTAAGGGTACTGTTCAATTTCAGTCCACAAACTTGGGTGCACAAGAAAGAACACATGTCTTTATTTTCTGTATATTACCTGGACTTCTGTTTTTGAAACTTAAGCTTTTGGAAACCAAATTTAGGAAGCCTTAGGGCTGCTTGTGCTTTTTAATCTTATATGCACCCCCCCCCCTCTGCTAACCACCGACGGAGCCTGCTGCTGGAGTGAACATGGATGGGGGGCTAAAAAATATAAGGGGAAAACAAACAAATCTCAAATTATTATTTAGCTGTACTATTAAAATATGGAGTAATATAAAGCAAGAAAAGAATGTAGGCTGTATTGGAATTGATCAGTGTGATATTTTATCATGAGCAATTTTCTTTCCTCGCTTTACTACTGTAGACATACTGAAAAGAAATATAAAAATAGTATCCTTACATTTTGCTCTACTTTTATTTTTAAAAACTAAAATTTGCTTGTAATTTCTACTATTCTGAGATGTTATACAAAATAAAACTAGAATGAATCATATGGATGAAAAAATAAAGTTTCATTTGTTGCCAAATATCTTCTCTACAAAATATCTGGGAATTTAGGACATCTGCATGACTAACAAACTTTCAGTTTTTCATCTGGATGTTTGACAAATAGGGAGAAAATATTGCCTTTCTAAATATGATTCTTGTTTTTATGCAGTGTTGTTCTACACAGTGGTCAGCAAACTCATTAGTCAAAAGAGCCAAATATCAACAGTACAACGATTGAAATTTCTTTTGAGAGCCAAATTTTTTAAACTTAAACTTCTTTTAATGTCACTTCTTCAAAATAGACTCACCCAGGCCGTGGTATTTTGGGGAAGAGCCACACTCAAGGGGCCAAAGAGCCGCATGTGGCTAGCGAGCCGCAGTTTGACGAACACGGTACTAGCATATTTGTTAATATTCCCATCATCCTACTATTTTATCAAATATTGGAGCCAAACAATAAATTATTTAATGTATGGTTCATGGCCACATATAAACTCTGACAGTTGAAAAGGGAAACTTTTAGTGAATTCTTTTTCCACAGCAATCGGTCTATTTCAAGATAGATTAGCAATAGAATATATCAAAGCACTCCGTCCACGTTCAGTGGCCTCTATTGTGTATGCCCTTTATGTGAGATGAGAGAATTCTACTCTTTGGCCAGATGCTGATATGGTCCTCTAACATCTGCATGGATGTCTACTTGGCACTTAGGGTAAAGGGGGAAATTTTATTGTCCTCTCGAGGTTATGAAACATGGAGACAAGCATCATAATCATCCTTTGCAAAAACTCCAAGGGGCTTCCTTACATGTTTTTCCCTTGTCAACATCTGTCAAGAACCATATGTCAAATACTACTTCATCTTTTCTCAGGTAATAAAGGAACAGAGTACTCCCAAATGAGCAGTCTTTATCTTTCTAATAATATGCCCCAGGCCTTTGCTTTTAGATGTAACGCTCATAAATTTTTGTCATTTTCCACTTGCAGGGACCTTGGCAAAGAAAGAGGCCTGAATGGAAGAAAAGAGTATTAGTTTTATTACAGCAAACCTTGTGTGCGAGTCCATTTCAGGATATCCAATGCAAAGAAAGGCAGAGTAAATTTACCTGAGTTATTTCATTTTCCCTAGATCCATGGTCAGCAAACTGCGGCTCGTGAGCCACATGCGGCTCTTTGGCCCCTTGAGTGTGGCTCTTCCACAAAATATCATGGCCTGGGTGAGTCTATTTTGAAGAAGTGGCGTTAGAAGAAGTTTACGTTTAAAAAATTTGGCTCTCAAAAGAAATTTCAATCGTCGTACTGTTGATATTTGGCTCTGTTGACTCATGAGTTTGCCGGCCACTGCCCTAGATCTTTTCCTGTCTTATACTAATAAGATCACCTAACAGCTGATTTCTATTGTCTCATTTTTTATGCTTGTACAATTTTATCTTTCTTTATGTTTCATATGTATTGGCTTATACAGGTGTGTATATGTGCACCTTACCTAGCAAAAACCCCTTATAAAGTAATGAGCACATACATGGTGATGCCCTTCTATGTGCCTAGGTTGAGACCTGTAGCCCCCTATGCTTCAAATTAGATATTGTGAGAACCAAGACACCTTTTATGTATGTTCTAGGCCTGTGGTCGGCAAACTGCGGCTCGAGAGCCACATGCGGCTCTTTGGCCCCTTGAGTGTGGCTCTTCCACAAAATACTATAGCTTGGGTGAGTCTATTTTGAAGAAGTGGCATTAGAAGAAGTTTAAGTTTAAAAATTTGGCTCTCAAAAGAAATTTCAATCGTTGTACTGTTGAAATTTGGCTCTGTTGACTAATGAGTTTGCCGACCACTGTTCTAGGCAATTTTATTTTCTTCTAAGAAATAACCAACAAAAAATGGGCAGAGGTCTTATTTTTAGCAGACTCTTTTCATAAGATTGTTAATCTATGGGACAATGTTAAATCATCACTTGCCTTAAATTCCAAATGCTCCATTCATACGACTTTCCGAATTGAATCAGCAGAAAGGCTCCGTATTCAGTTAGGACAAGTGGGCAAGCATCTGAAATTAAGTGAGCACAGGAGCAGAAAACATGTACACAGATGTTAGTGCATTGCCACAATTTCTCTGGTAGGAAAATGGTTGCAAAAAGTTAGTTATCAAATTTCACAGGAGGGGAACCTAAGAGGCCTCGAGGGTGTGTGTTCTGTTGTGAGTGTTCCAGCTTGCTTTTTCTCCCACTTAAATAACACAGGTTATGGTTTTTCTACAGTCCCTCAATTGACTTTTCTGAGACCCATTATATGCAAAGCATAGTCCTAGGTGCTAAAAGCCAAAAGAAAATTAAGAAGATCAGAGCTTGCCTTCAGGAGTTTAGCTGGGATGACAGTGCCAGACACTTGCATCAAGAATGCTGTGTTGTGTATTAAAGATGGGCACAAATTCTGTTTTGCTTCTCCCACCAAGGGGTGAAGTCGTGTTCCTCACTCCTTCAGTCTGGGTTGGCGTCATGGCTCCTTTGACCAATAGAATGTGGCAGAAGTAACTCTGAGCTGGTTTCAGGCCAGGCCTTAAAAAGTTCTGGGAGCTTCTGCTTCCTTCCCTTAGCACCAGGGCCCTAAGCACATGAAACAGGCCTGCTTGGACCTTCTGGCCAACCCAGCCACCAGCTGGGGGCAGCTTCCCGAATGACTCCGTTAATTACCAAGTAGAACAGAAGAACCATCTAGTCAACCTACAGAATAGTGAGAAATAAGTCATTCTTGTATTATTATGTTAATTCCCTGGGGATCATTTGTTACACAAGTTAACTGACACAGCTTACAAATAAACATACACAACGGAATTAGCAGAGAGCCATATTGGAGTACCAAATGGGTTTATGCAAGGAATTCTGAATTGAGACGTGATCAGAAGTCATAGGAGGCAGTAGAGTCTGACAGCGTTGGTAGTAAAGCCTATGTTTGCATCTCTGTCCCACAACTTACTGTCTTTATGATCTTAGACAAGTCAGGACCTCCCTTGTGATTCCATTTCTTAATCTATGTAATACAAATAATGGTTTCTACTTCACAGCAGTGGAGTAAAGAGCATACATTTAGCCTCCTTTTCCCTTCCTCTACAGTGGTAAGTATTGGAAGATTCTTCTTCCTTGGTTTTGCCCCAGTGCCAGGAGAGAGCAAGCCCACCCAAGCACCTTGCAAACAATAGATAAACTTTTGTGGGTGCTATCAGCACCACACCCATCTCTTTGGCTCTTCTGACTTTAGTGTGCTCCAGCCATCCTCCAACTTCTAGTATTTCCATTTCTTTGCTCACGGCCATTTCCTGAAGCTGCTGCAAGACACCCTTCCTGTACCAGTGGCAGGACAGAAGCGCTGAGAAAATATCACCGAGTAAAATAGATCTTCAACCAATAATTGGTGAAAGTTGGTGTAAAAATACACTAGCCTCTCCCCCACGCTCCTTAGGTGGGAAACCTCTGAGCCCCGTGTTTTGAAGCTTTTCCCAGAGTGGCCCAAGGTGGTGTCCTATGTTGGTATCTTTCCCCTCCTATATCCTGCTTCTAAACCCTTTTCACTCAAATCCTTCTCTCAAGGTCTGCTTTTGAGGAAATCCAAACGAAGATGATATTCAAATGAAGGTGAGAGGGATAATTAGAAAGAAGGACAGACTTATAATACTAAAGACAGCCAATATTTATATACCATTAGATTGTGAACTCCTTGAGACCATGGATTGTATCTTAATCTCCTATCCCCAATGTCTGGCACATACAAGGCACTCACTAGTATTATAGCTTACTGTGTTTTACATATGTTGTTTCTTTGATATGCCAACAATCCTATTCAGTAGCTATTACTGCCATTTTCAGCCGAATATATTAAAGATCAATAATTTCAATGAATCACCAAAGTCACACAGTAAGTGACAGTGCTCAACCTGGTCCAGGGCCTCAGACTCCAGGTCCTATGCACATCCCTTAAGCTGGTGATGCTCACATGTTGGCCATGGCATTGACTTGGCTGCTGGCCTCAGAGCAGCCCTCAGCAATGCCCACGCACGCTCTGTGCACCCACCTCTACCTGACTGAAGAGGGTGAAGTGTGTTATTTATTTCTGCTCCTGGTCCATGTGATAAGTGTGTATGTTGTTAACCTCATACAGTGATTTCTATTTTCAGGGACCATGGCTCTTTATCTCTAGGCTTGATCTTCAGGACAAAATGTAGAGAAGAAAATAGTGAGTTCCTGGTTCCCCACCGTCTAATCTCTGCAAGTCACCATCTCTCCCAGACTCGCCCTGGGAAGCTCAAGGACATACATCATCATATTCTGTCCAGGACTTCCCCAGCCAGGCTGTGCCAAGACTCTGGAACTATCAAAAAGTGGGAGGAACTGCTGTACCTCAGGGATCACTCCAGGTTCTGCCCCTGCTCTCAATTTTTGAACCTTCTGTTGTCTGAATGTTTTGTTCAGACTTTGAGCTTGGTCCTTGATTAGGGTGATTTTGGGGGCCAGGGAATGTTTTCCATTTATGGGATAGTGTGAAGTTTTGACCAAGCTGGTTGGTTCTGGAGAGAGAATGCCTGGATTAGAATGTATTTCGTAAGCTTTACTAGGCAGTGAGTATGAGCCTTGGGCTAATTATTTTAAATTCTCTAAGCTTCAGTTCCTGATGAGTGGAACACAGATGATAATGAAAGTACTCACCCATTTTTTTTAAAAGTACCCAGAGGTTATGAGGATTAGAGGAGATAATCCATGGAAAGCACGCGGTACATTATAAACAAGTTATTGCTATTAGATAGTATTATTGGCCACCCAGTTGCATGTCTCCTCCTTCCCCTCACCCTCATAAGTGCAATTTGGACCCCAGTAAACCCAACCTGTCATTGAGGGGCTTTATCTAGAAATGGGATTTAGATCAGTTTGCTACCTCTTTCAGGATTGACAGGAACTCTGGGATGTACAATTCCTCAACTGAAAGACATGCATTTTCAATGAGAGCCATCTAGGAAGAAAGCCCATTTTTGAGCAGGGTGCCGCAGAATGTAGGGACATTTGCCTCCACGTTCTGTTCATCTCCCAGTTAGTCACCAGACTGTGCTAAATGCCTGTTGTAGGTTAAACAGTATGCCCTGCACATGGAGGTGGCAGACACGTTCTGACCAGCATGAATGCCCATGCTTTTATAGCTAAACCCTGCAAAAAGGCGGGGGGCGGAGGGGGGGAGAGGAGGCTTCTTCAAATAGAATAATTAAAAGCTGAGAAGCTTTTAAAATAAAGTCACCTTGTTAGCTACATTATTTCTCTGTATGTGCTCAGCTGGGTGTGTAATACTGATTTCTTCTTTACAAACTTTTGTTTTTAAAGTGGAGATTGTATAAATCTATGATATCAATGTTTCCTGAGCCCAAAATTTGGGTCCAAAAGTCTGACATCAGTTTCCCCCAATTTGTATATCCATGTAAGCTGTCGCTATTACAAATGCATAAGAATTAGATTCCACTTGGCTATATAGTCAATGAGGCACTTAGTGAAAATGCATAAACATATGGAGTTGGACAAGCCCTGGAGGATCCGGGCACCACAGTAGGAAACCTCCTGTGATGCTGCCTTCCTGTCCCTTTCTAGGCTTTTCCACAGCAGAGCTCATTGCCCAGCTCACAGGCACTTTCAAACGGGCATGATTTCAAAGGAAACTCGGCCACCATCTCGCCTCCATCCTGTGATAAACTGTAGTCTCAGGAAAACAGGGATTTGGCCACACAACTGGAGTTGGCAGAAACATTTTTTCAGCTTCTTGTTACCAAACGAGATGGGGTCACACCCACTCCGCAGAGAAGCGTGCCTGCAGGAGCTTGCCTTGCAGCCTGGCTGGTTTATAAACTTTTAACAAGCTGTCCTGAAGGTGGCGCCACGTGCTTAGCTATCTTACAACCTGTACCATGCTGTCATTGCCTCTGAAACCATCAAGTCCCTAAGAGCTACACAGAATTTACGGAAAGATCTGTAGGAAATAATATGCCTGCACTAAAATATAAAAATCTAAGTCACTCAAGGAATGAAGGATGTGATTATATCATCTCTACATTTTCAGCTAAGAACAGAAATTACGGGAAAAAATACAGCAAGTGTTATTTGAGTTAGATCAGTGGCATGTTCTGAAAGCCCAAGTGCCTCTCTGAGCTTGCTCCTTCTCCTTTGTTCCCTGTTTGCTGTCAGTGGCCCCACTATCTAGCAGGTTACCAGAGCCAGAAACTTGAATGACACCTTTGATCCTTCTCTCTACTTTGAACTTCCCCACCAGCAGTCCCACATCAATCCATGTCCCAGTCCTATCTATTCTAGTGCATAGATATCTTCCAAGTGTGCCCATGTCCCTCATTCCCCTGCTACCAGTGTAGTCCAAAACCCCATCACCTCCTCCCTGCACCACTACAAGAACGTGTTACCTGTTTCCCCTTGACCACAGCTTCCTCCTCCCAATCTGCTCAGCTGGAGTGATCTCTCAAAAGACAGACTCAATGAGGTAATCTGCCTGTTTACCATCTTCCATGGCTCCCTGGTACTGTCAGGTAAAGGCTGAACTCTGACATAGCCTACAATGCTTTTTATAATCTAGCTGCCCCTCAAACTCCTTGTACACTTCTCCAGCTTCATCTGGCCACACTGGCTCACTTGTTCCTTTGCCTTAGTCATAACAGATTCCTTTTCAATTCTGGTATGTTCACCTCAGGGCTGTTTATTCTTACTATTCCTGCTTTTGCCCCTAATTACAGCTGCAACTCGCCCCTCCCAAACCCTGAGCCATCACCACCTTCACCCATCTAAACATGCTCTTCCTGTAGGTGTCAGCATGAACGCCATTTCCTCATGGAAGAGGCCGCTAGAGTATGTTAGGACCTCCACTCTGATTCCACAACACCCTGCATTTTCCTACTTTTAATAGTCATCTCATTTTATCATAATTGTTCATGGATTCCCCCCTGCTAGAGTATAAACTCTGTGACAGCAGGAACAGTGTCTGTCTGTCCTTACAGCACATTCTCACAATGACCTATAAGGCCTTTCATCATCTGCCTCCCTCACCTTATCTTTCAGCCCTGTGGCCTGCAGTTCTCTGTCATTCTCTGCTTCAGCCTCCTTGCTTGTTCCGCTAACTTGCTTCCTCTCAGTTGGCCTCTTTGCTGCTTCTCTAACTCTCTAGGCACAATCCTGACTCAGGGCCTTGGCACTTATTATTCCCTCTGCTTAGAACACATTTCCTCCAGCTTTCTGTGTGGGTCTCATTCTCACCTGCTTCAGATTTTTATTCGGTGGAGTCTTCTCTGATCATCTGATCCATCACACAGAGCCCTAATATTCCTCTCTCTCCCTGCTTTATTTTTGTCCTTGGCTCTCATCACTATCTGCTGTACTTTCACGGTCTATTATCAGTCTCCCTCCACTGGAATGTAAGCCCCTTGCAGGCAGGGCCTTTGTCTCTGTGGTTCATTACTCTGTTCCCGGCACCTGCAGCTATGCCCAGCACAAAGGAGTCAGTGGAACTGTTCATCCCAGTGGGACTAAACTTAGTCTTTCATAAACTTTGTCTTTTCATCATTTTCAGTACTAAATTATTCTGATTTATGGGTGGGGAGAATTTTATCTTCACCTGGAAAATCTTCCCCCTACCTGATTACAATAGCTTCCTATTTCCAGGACTAGTATGTCTTTGTGGGGAGAGAGATGGAGAAATCAGAACTTGAAATAAATATTCTCATTAAAATACAAAAGCAGAAAGTTATCGAATTCCTTTAAATTGCAGTTGTTCCCCCAAAAATATATATTTTCTGATAGCTAAGAGAATATTGGGTATGAGGCCAGAGCTTCCAGTCTTATTAAAAAATGTCTCCACCCAGACAGATCCTAGGCTTATGGTTCCTTGTCATTCTGTTAATTGATGAGATACTCAGAGAAGAAGTCTGATTCCCTCCCGTCACTAGGGTACATTCTATATTGAAACCCACAGATATGCTGGCTGTATAACCAGTTTGGTCATTTGGATAGATATGTGAGGTTGCTAAAGGCAAACCAGCTGTGCAGTCAGATTAAGTCCAGTTAGGATTTTCCTGAGCAGGAAATAGCAGAGAAGAATCAGGTTAAGTGACTGAAATAGGGATATATGGTCATTTTGTAGAATTCCAACACCGTGCAATGATCAACAACTCTGGGGGGGGGGTCGGGGGGGGGGGACAACATCTAGTCCCACACTATGTAGGGCTGATTCATGGCTAAGGATTTATCACGGATGTTTGAGTCAATGTCCATTTTCAGAGTTATAAGATGAGCCAATAGATGCTCACCACCCTCTAATTTCAAGGGAATATTATATTGCAGTTAAGCACAGTCTCTATATGAACAAGTGAAATACTGTTATGGAGAAAACTAAGAATACAAAATGTAAGTGGAAGTAAATATCTGTTACCAAACTTTGAATTTTTGACAGAAGATAAAGATCCTAGTTAATTAAAGCCAAAGAAAAGGAGAAAATCTAATGCCATATTTGATTGGGGGTATAAATACAAGATTTGAAAAAGCAGTTCATGCCATTTCAAAATAACTCGACTTAGCAACAAAAAGGAAATCATGTGGATTCAGTGATAAAAGGAGGCTACTATTTAGGTAGGCATTCTAACAATGGTTAGGGTTTGGGTGACAATTAGGCTGTAAATGGTGAAGATAAAGATTGAGAAAAAAAGGAACATGAAAACAGCAATCATGAATTGAGTATTTCTGGAATGAAATTCAACTGAAAAGAAAGTGAATGTCTGCATGGTAATTTAATTAAAATAGGCATCCAGACCAAAAAGATGATTTCTGGAAGAATCTATACTAATAAAAGGGTAATATGCTAATTAGACTGGGAGACCTTCTGGGAGACCTCCCGATATCCTTCCAGACAAAGCCATGGTGGTGGGGCCAAGGCAGAGGCTGTTAGAGGTGATCAGGCCAGGAGGGGAGGGCAGTTGAGGGTGAGCAGGCTGGCGGGGGGTGGGGCAGTTGGGGGTGATCAGGCTGGCAGGGGGGGCCAGATGGGGGTGATCAGGCCGGCTAGGCAGGGCAGTTGGGAGCAACCAGGCTGGCAGGGGGGACAGTTGGAGATGATCAGGCTGACAGGCAGAGTGGGTAGGGGTGATCAGGCAGGCAGGCAGGTGAGTGGTTAGGAGCCAGCGGTCCCAGATTGCGAGAGGGATGTCTGATTGCCCTGTGGGATCGGGCCTAAACCGGCAGTCGGACATCCCCCGAGGGGTCCCAGATTGGAGAGGGTGCAGGCCGGACTGAGGGACACCCCCCCCCCATGCACGAATTTCATGCACCAGGCCACTAGTATCCCATAATTAAGAGAGATCAGGGTAAAAGAGCAGAGACATAGTCAGGGTTCAAAAGAAAGGATGAAAAAGTGCCCAAGGAATGAGTGAAATCACATAAACTAAGCTACATAATTAGCTTCTTTATTCCAAATGACGGATCTTTGAAATTGGTAAAAGGGACTATATTTTCAGTTTCTTCAAATGAACAGAAAGGTAAAGATCAGGCAGAATGGAATAGACCTTCTGGAAAAGAAATGTTTCTTGAAATTCCAGAGGACATTCCACTCAACACCCCTAAATTATAAAAGAAGGACTGTAATTAATGATAGGGAAATCTACACACACACACTCCCCCCACTCTCCGCCCCCCTCCACGCCCAAAGGCATATGTGAGTCCTAAACTTGGTTCAAAGACAAACTGATGGGAAGGAAGTGGAAAATCCTGAGAAAATATGGCCTGCCCAGTCCCATGTTGGAAAAACTCACCCATATATTAATACATTTTTTTAAAAATCCATGGCAGATTTTGCACTGGAATGTAAATTTGTCAGTCTCATCAAATGAGTAGGTAATAATTTGAACATTACGTTTTTTTTTAAAGGAAGCTTCTGTCGGCATCATTTTGGGGAGAAGGGGAGGAACTGATAGGCTACCTGGCAATTATTTTCAAAACAACCTCTTCATTCCCTTGAGGACATTTTTGGAGAGTTCCAAATAGGGCAGGCAGCAGCCAGGGCTTCATCCTCACACTTCCTGACGCTGCTGAATCCAGCCTTGCTGGTCTGCTGTTTTCATCGATGTGTGCGTGTTTGTTTTTGGAACAGGAAACTGGGAGGTATGGCTCAATAATTCTTTCAATTATGACAATTTTTGCTTGAAAGGGATGCAGATTCTAGTGCTTTGACTTAAGTAACAACTTTCTAGAAGCTGTTTATCACAGTTACTTAACTTATACATGATTTTGCTATGTTTTCATCACCATTTGGGGAAAGTTATTCAGAGAGAATGAACTAAGAGTTTCTGTACTTACTCTCTTAAATAAAAATAAAGAAAGAAGGAGAAGAAGGAGGAGGCTGTGTGTAGTCAGTGCTCACGGCATTATACTACAAAGAACTGGGATTTTTCCATGAAAAAGATGTCTTTCCCTGGGGTGTTGACGCTGCCCCACACACAGCAGACCTGCTGCTAGAGCAGGACCAGCATTTGTCCCCTTACAGTGGCACCGCAAACATCACCAGGCCAGATGGGCTATTGCAAGAAATATGTGAAATGTTCCAGTACAGCCAACTACACTTCTTTGTGTTTCATAACCAGATCTACCATTATATTCGCTCTGGAAGAAAATATTCCTGGATCAACCAGCTCTCAGGTCTTGTGTCATATTCAGGGCCATTTCCATTCACAGAAAGTCTCTGAATAATCAACAGGAGAGCTTGACCCTGGCTAGAGATATTGTATAAAGTGCTGGGTCACCCGGACCTGATGAATTCTAAATCATCAGCCAGATGAGCCATCCCGTAACATATTCCTCTTCTGGATTCCTACATGGTGAAAGTCCAAAAACACCGAGGAATAAATATTACTGCATATAGACTTGCTTGTTTTCTAAAATAAAATGTATCCAACCTATGAGGGAAGGTGGGGGTGAAGGGGTAAGAGATCAACCAAAGGACTTGTATGCATGCATATGAGCATGACCAATGGACACAGACAGTAGGGGGGTGAGGGCATGTGCTGGGGAGTGGGGATGCCCAGGGAGATGTCAATGAGGAAAAAAGGAGACTTATGTAATACTTTAAACAATAAAGAACTTTTAAAAATAAAAATAAAATGTATAAGCAAACAGAAAAATAAGACTCCTTTCACTTCTGATTCCAGGTGTGGCTCTCCTCTGGCTCCCTTTTCATTCACATCACAATGTACTAGTCCTTCCGAGGACTTAACGGCATTTCCTGTCAGGGGAGGGTCTTTTAAACATTCTGGATCATCAGTGCATGGGCATTAAACCTACAATAAGTCACCCACTGGCAAATTATCACCAAAAAAAAGGAGTACATTTATATTACTTTCCAAAGTCTCAAGAGAATTTTTATAAAACATCTTCCTTTCATTGGAACAGATGGAGCAAAATATTTTAGCAGTGGACAGTTTTTGTTGCTTTCTTTCATTTTCTCTCAAGAAAAATTTTAAGGGAAAAATGCATGTTTAGTCTACTCAGAATTGAGTTAGTAGGAAAAGCAGAGGTTGCTCTTCAAATGCCACTGAAGCTGCACTTCTACAGCACAGCATCCCTTCTGTCAGGGCAGGTAAGCTCTTTTAATAACTGCTTCTTGCTGGTACCCAAGGCTGCTGGAATGCCCTAAGTCATTGCAGATGCCTTGTTTAGCTCAGAAAATTCACTTAAGTTCTGTCTCTTCTCCTGTTTCAACGATTCTTACTCCTTTCTGGCTGCTCCCATATATGTCCCATGGCCTTCCTGGCTTTGATTCTGCTCATATTAGATGCTGCTGATGCCCTGCTGGAGCCCCCAGGACCTTGCCATGGTAGTACATGCTGCCTAGACTGTTAGCTGCTAGCACCTGCATCTCATTGCAGAGTCTGCTCTGCCCATGTGCAAGGGAACAACCCTTACCAAGGACTGACAGAAATTGGTGTGTATAGCTTTAAATATCTGATACTTTTATTTGTCAGTTATACCTCAATAAAGCTGAGGGGGAGAAAGAAGAAATTGGTGTACCTCAGCTCCTCACACTCAAGTGGGATATCCGAGGCATGTTCCACCACAGCTCCATCATTTCTCCAACAGTATTAAGCTCCGTTACCCACAGTAGCAATTACCTAGCACATCTTTTTATTAACTTCCTTCATTTTCCAATGCCACTTACCCATTCCCCTAACTTATGTTTTCTGGAATAACCTCCCAGGCCTGCTTTTAGGGAATCTTAATCAAGATACTGCCACTGGACTTCCAAATTGGGCAGCCAGATACCATCCCAGCTCCAGCACCCTACATCCCTATATATCTTGGGGCAAGGCTGAGAATTAGATGTCATATTTGTGCTTGGAAGGTATGTTTTCATATGAAATATACTTTTATTGTATCTTCTTAGATGCTTTGATCTGTGATATTAATATGCTAATGATTTGTAAATCTGTGCCTCTCTCTCAATTTTGAACATGTATATGGAATGGCCTACTTGTCACTAGGATGTACCCACACCCATCACACTTAGCATAAACAATCTTTAGCCCAACAATTTCTTTTTAACCCTGTTCCACCCCCAGGCTTTCCTGCACCATTTATCTAATTGATAGACTCAGAAACCAGAGAAAAGCCTAGACAACTCTCATTTAGTCCAATATCGGAGAGGCTTGTGTGCAGCTACAACTACAGTAAGTCCTCATGTAATGTTATTGATAGGTTCTTAGATGTTAAATGAAATTATAAACAGCAAAACCAGTTTTGCTACAAGCTAATTGATATAAAGAAGTTAACTTCCTGTGGCATCTCATCAACGCTATAATTAAATGATGTTGAATGGAATAGCATTATTCAAGAACCTACTACAATAGACAACTCAATCTCTACATCCTTCATTAACAGCAGCTTCATGATACTGCTTTATTTTTTCTCACATAACAAGCAGGTTCAAGGTAGGTGGCTGTGGTGTTGATTCAGAAACTTAGAAACACCCAGCAGTATTCCTGCAATTCACTTGGTCTCCCCCAATGAAATTGAGACCGAGCTGCCTCATCTTCTCTTCCAAGGAAAACAGAAATAGAAAGCTGCAGGAAACAAAGCTTCCCCAGCAGACTTCTCTCTATGGCTCACTGGCCAGGACAGAGCAGAGGACAATCCAAGCTACAAGGGAGACAGAGAAAGGAGGAGACAGGATTGCTATGATTGGATAACCCCATTAACACCCATTGACCTGAGATGGGCCCATTGGCACCTCAACAACAAAAAAGGAAGAAAATGAGGCTACCACAGTGAGGCAGTCAAAAGATAAAGATGGGAGCCAAAATGGGGTAAGAGAAACATGGACAGAAAGAAATGGGTTGATTTCAGGGATACTGGGGGCACAATTAACAAGAATTTATTGGTGATTGACTTTAGTGGATTATAAGAGAGAGTCAAGAGTCAAGCTATGGCCCTGGATAACTGGGCTGGACAGGGATGGCATTCATTGAGATGGGGAACAAAGAGGAGACAGACTTGGCTGGGGCTGAGAGTGAGGGGACCTAGAGGGCTCACCTTCAGACACATTGATTTTCAGGTGCTTGCAGTGAATCCAAGGAAAATTATCTAACAAGGAATTGGGAATATAGGTCACTATTTCTGGAGTCAGAGCCACTCGCATACAGAGGATAATTAAAACGGTAGGAGTGGGATGATTACCAAGAAGAATGCCACGAACATTTATGATTTGTCTGCCGGCACATTTCCCTTGGTTTTTAGTATTTTGCACTGCCTCACTGACAGTCTGTGTACTTTGGGTGGGGGTTCCTCTCTGACCCCAAGTATAGAACATGAGATCCAGTTTGTAAGTAGAAGACCCCCACAGTGATTGGGGTATAGGAGTGGCAGCCTGAGCTAGTAAAATAAATGGGAATCTAGGGACTTGTATAGGAGCTACTGATAACAAAAAGGCTTATTCTGCTTGATTCCATTAGACCGGAACCTGGAAAAATATAAAATTAGAGCTACTGGCACCATCCTGCTCCCATGAGAGTGACAGTCACCGAAGGCAATCACATAGAGCACGAGAAGGTAACCACCACATAGATTTGAGATTTAAAAAAAAAAAGAGAGAGAGGGGGAGGATTCTTTTTATGTTATTACAGTCCTGAATCTAGTCATGCTAGAAATGAGACCTAACCTTGGACTTTTCAATTATGTGAGCTAAAAAAAAAAAAAAAAAAAAAAAAAAAAGCCTTTTTTTCTTAAGCCAGTTTGACTTGAGTTTTCTGTACCTGCATCATAAGGCAGGCAGACAGTCCTCATGTAATCCAGGACCATAACTATGGCCTTGCCAGCTGAAACCATACAACAATCTTAATAATTAATTGGTCTGTGACCTTTCAAATGTTTTGTCAAAACACCCAAACCTCGCTTATTGTTGAGAAATGAAAAAGTGATAAAACTAATATATATTTGGTACACAAAAATTTAAAACATCAGAAACACTGAGAATGAAAGTGTGTTTATTAAAATTTCTCTGTAATTAATTTTCAAAAGGCATTTGGTCCACTTTTGCCTTCTCACCACAACTTCAGATGTAGAGAGAGCACCTTTATTGTGCCTTTGTGACATCATACTCCTTTCAGGTTCGGACCAGCTTCCAACACTTTATCTTTTGTACTTTCCCTGCTGTGAAACATCTGCGATTTCCTTTCATTTCAAGTTTCTTGCCAGCCCCACTTCCTCTTCCACATCACCCTTTCTGTCACAACCACCGTCCTCTACAATGATGCACTTCCCTTCATGAACTCCCCATGGCTGCGTGTCTAGAGTCTCTTGAATAGCAAGTGTCAACATTCCTACAGTGAGCTATTTCTTTTTAGCTCTACATCCAATTTGAATTCTGGAAAGTCTTGCTAATTTCTAAAACAATGAAATCAACTTTACAGGCAGTGAAAGGTTCTTCCTGGTAATTACCGTTTTCTTTCAATGCAGCACCTAACTTTCAAGTGTTGGCCTAAATGCTAGTTACACTGATTGGATTTTTTCATTATTGTCTTCAAAATAGAAGTAAACGATCCATTTCCACCATTAGCAGCTTTCCGTTCTGAGTACAACTTAAACTAAGCAATGTTGCAGCCACTTTGCCTTGTTTTTGAGTCATTGGACTTTTTAAATATCATTCATTCAGTGGCTTCATGCAGCCCAGGTCTTGTCCTAGCTATGGCCAGCTGTCTCCACCTTCAAATCTTCAACTCTCCTAACCACATCCAACTTCATTCCCAGCATCTTCACCTTTAATTTTTTTTTTTGCTGCACTTTCATTTTTTCTATTATTAACTTCTGTAAAATGCCACATGAGTTTATTACTGAGAGACAAGGATTGTCTGTGCATGAACTGAATAACTGATGTGCAATGGCCAATCACCAGCAGATTTTAAAAGAAGTGATCTGTTATTGATGTGGGGATTTGTGGAGCAAGCTGTGAAGTTTATACTTTAAGTAATTATAGTTAATACTAGAGGCACCGGTGGGGTCCCTAGGCCTGGCCTGCGGACATCCCTCAAGGGGTCCTGGGTTGCGAGAGGGTGCAGGCCAGGCCGAGGGACCCACAGGTGCAGTAGCAGGGCCGGGGAGGGACCGCAGGAGGGCTCCAGGGTCTGTCCAGCCCATCTTGCTCAGTCCCCGATTGGCCAAACCACAGCAACAAGGTAACCTATCAATCGTAGCGTCTGCCCCCTGATGGTCAGTGCATGTCATAGTGACTGGTCTAACAGTCGAATGAATGGTCAGACACTTAGCATATTAGGCTTTTATTATATAGGATACTGTGTAACTGAAATGTGAACTATTTGGGGGGGGGGTACTGGTATTATTAAACTAAACCATAGTAAATGAAGTTTGTGCATATTAGAACTGTTCAAAGCAATGGCTGACTTACTACCTGATCTAGATATTATATGAGAAGAAAACAGAAGAAAGCTTGAAGAAAACCCTCAGGAAAACCAAGATTTAAGGGAAGGCCAAAGCAAAGAATCCTGTACATAATTCATAAAAAATGGCCAGAGGGGGAAAAAAAAAGAACTCTTACCACTCCCAACAGCATGGATGGATCTAGAAAGCATTAAGCTAAGCGAAATAAGCCATTCAGAGAAAGATAAGTATCACATGATCTCACTCATATATGGAATCTAATGAACAACATAAACTGATGAACAAAAATAGACCCAGAGACAAAGAAACATTGAACAAACCTCAGAGGGAAGGCAGAGGAGGGTGGGGATGGAGGTTCAACCAATGAATTCACATGTGTATATGCATAATCCATAGACACAGACAATAGGGAGGTGAAGGCCTAGGGGAGAGGGAGTGACAGGGATGGGAGTAGGGAAAGAGGTCAATGGGGGGAAAGGGACTTATGTAATACGTCCAGCAATAAAAATTAAAAATAATAATCTATAATAATAAAAGCGTGATATGCTAATTAGACCAGACAGCCAAATGACCTTCCTGACGTCCTTCCAGACAACCTTCTGGATGAAGTTGGGGCTGCGAGGGCTAAGCCCCTTGCACGAATTTTGTGCATCGGGCCTCTAGTAAATAAATAATAAATAAAATAAAATAATAAAAAGATATGAGGCAAAAAAAAAAAAAAAAAAAGAATGGCCAAAGAGGGAAGAGGAAAACCAGATGAATATGGTATCATACAAGGTAAGAAATGAGATATTGCAATTGCATCTTCTACTTCTTTAAATTAAAACACAATTCTCATCCTATAAAATTCACCAGTTTAAAGTATATAATCCAGTGTTTTTTCATATATTCACAAGATTGCATAACCATTACCATTATTTAATTCCAGACTATTTTCACCACCCCCAAAAGAAGCAGTCACTTACCATTCTTCCTTCTTCCCAATCCCTGGAAACTAGTAATCTACTTTCTATCTTTATGGCTATGAAGTAGTCTGTGTCTTTTATATAAATGGAAATATACAACATAAGCCCTTTGCATCTGACTTCTTTCATCCTATATAATAAAAGACTAATATGCAAATCAACCAAATGGCGGAACGACCGGTCGCTATGATGTGCACTGACCACCAGGGGGCAGACGATCAATGCAGGAGCTTCCCCCTGGTGGTCAGTGCACTCCCACAGGGCGAATGCTGCTCAGCCAGAAGCCCAGAAGCTGGACTCATGGCTGGCGAGTGCAGCGGCAGCAGGAGCCTCTCCCACCTCCACAGCAGCACTAAAGATGTCTGACTGATGGCTTAGGCCTGCATATATATCCTACATAATAAAATGGTAATATGTAAATTACCATCACTCCGCTACGCCCACGATTGGGCCAGCAGGAGGCGCAGGGGGCGGGACTCAGGGTGGCCGGGGTAGCTGATTGGGCCAGCAGGACGCTGAGCTCCCGGCGCCACTGGCGCCTCGAGCTCAGCGTCTGTACCATGGCTGCCGGAGGCTTTCGGAAGGCCTGGGGCACCAGCGGACAGCCGGACAGGTCCCCCGCGATCAAAGGCCAAAGCGGGGGACCTGGCCGCCTGTCTGCTCCGGCGCAAGGCCTTTCGAAAGCCTCCGCAGCGCCGGAGGCTTTCGGAAGGCCTGGGTCGCCGGCGGACAGCCAGCCGGACAGGTCCCCCGCGATCAAAGGCCAAAGCGGGGGACCTGGCCGGCTCTCTGCTCCGGCGCAAGGCCTTTCGAAAGCCTCCGCAGCGCCGGAGGCTTTCGGAAGGCCTGGGTCGCCGGCGGACAGCCAGCCGGACAGGTCCCCCGCGATCAAAGGCCAAAGCGGGGGACCTGGCCGGCTCTCTGCTCCGGCGCAAGGCCTTTCGAAAGCCTCCGCAGCGCCGGAGGCTTTCGGAAGGCCTGGGTCGCCGGCGGACAGCCCGCTGGTGCACCAGGTGCATGATTAAATCATGCACTGGGCCTCTAGTATATATATATATATATATATATATATATATATATATATATATATATATATATATATGTTGATTTCAGAGAGGAAGAGGGAGGGAGAGAGAGATAGAAACATCAATGATGGGAGAGAAGCATTGACCAGCTGCCTCTTGCACGCCTCCTACTGGGGATGGAGCCTGCAACCCAGGCATGTGCCCTGACTGGGAATCAAACCTTGACCTCCTAGTTCATAAGTCAATGCTCAACCACTGAGCCACATTGGCTGGTTGGGATTTATTACTTTTAATTGCTGAATAATATTTTATTATGTGGATATACCACATTTATTTCTCCATTCATCAGGTGATAGAAATTTGAGTTGCTTTTACTTTTTGGCTATTATGAATAATGTTACAATAAACATTGGTGTGAAAGTGTTTGTATGAACACATGTTCTCAGTTTTCTTGGGGATGTACCTAGGAGTAGAGTGGTTAGGCCATATGGTAACTCCAACTTTTTGAGAAAATGTCAGACTGTTTCTATAGTGGCCATACCATTTTGTATTCTCATGAGCAAAATGTGAGGGTTCTTTCACTTTTTAAAAAAAATATATTTTATTGATTTTACAGAGAGGAGGGGAGAGGCATAGAGAGTCAGAAACATCGATGAGAGGGAAACATTGGTCAGCCGCCTCCTGCACGTCCCCTACTGGGGATCGAGCCCACAACCAAGGTACATGCCCTTGACCAGAATCAAACCTGGGACCCTTCACTCTAAGGGCTGACGCTCTATCCACTGAGCCAAACCGGTTAGGGCTCTTTCACTTCTTATTTTAAAACTTGTACATGAATATTACTTTCATTTTATTCTACTTGTCTAGTTTCTCATTTTATTTCACCAAGCACATTTTCTCCTTGCATCTTTGACTTCCATATTTCACATTTGTTAGTTACCTTCTAGCTTTGCAAATAATGTATCTTATTGATATGGCAAATAATTTATGGCTCCCTTATCCCATACTGTATACAATGTGTTTAAATTATGCAGAGCATAAGGTCTCTCACATATCTCAAGTCATTTGTCTAAACTGTTTGTAACCACCAAAAGCATTTTCAAAGTTGGTTAACTATGGATAAGAACCATGGCTTTATTTACCTTCCCTTCCTTTTTAATTGAATTTAATACAATTCAAAACATTATTTTTGTTAATCCTCACCCAAGGGTATTTTTTTCCATTGATTTTTAGAGAGAGTGGAAGAGAGAGGGAAAGACACACAGAGAAACATCAATGTGAGAGAGAGACACATCAATTGGTTCCTCCCACATGCACCCCAACCAGGGCTGGGAATCTAGCCTGCAACTGAGCACGTGCCCTTGACCAGAATCAAACCCAGGACCCTTAAGTCTGTGTGTCAATGCTCTATCCACTGAGCCAAAACAGCTAGGGCTAGAATTCAATAATTTTTCATGAAAATTTGCATAACAATCATAGTGGTAGGTGGTATAAAATAAACTGTCTTTTACTTTGAAAGAAATATCCCAGTGCGCCCCACTCTAAAGGAACCCCAGACTCTTCACTGAGGTGGCAAGCTCCTAAATTTTCCTTGAATTTACTTCCCATCCTCTGGAATGCATGAATCTCTTCAATGCAGCTCAGGTGTCTGTCACTGATGCAGCAACTCAGTGTGGCACTTCATTCCAGGTGACCACAGGTGATAAGTTAATCAACTAATTTATTGCTGGGTGTCATGGATTACTGTCATCTTCTTTAATAGCTTTAACCCGATTATATATTTTTTAAATCAACTAATCACATATTCCCATCTTGTTAATGTTCCGTTGCCCATAAACTGCTCTGGTACCAATTACTAAACAGGAAAGGGTTTTTAATTACAGGCAGTGTAATCAACTTTATGTAGAATCCATACAAATGAATTTCATGATGGATATAGCTAATTCACAGAAAGATTAAGAAGCCTGAAGAAACAGACTCTAGCGTGATATTCCAGGCGCAATATCTGAAACTATATCACAGAAGTAGGCTATTAAGAAAACTGCTGTCTTTCTAGAGTTGGGGGGCTAGCAAATTAGAAAGCCATCACCACATCTGCTGACTTCCATACTTGGCACCAGAATTTGTTGCAGCCAAGTAAATCCCCTGTCCTCTGACTCCCCAGGTAACTTGGTTCTGAATCAAAGCCTAATGCATCTGATTAGCAAAACATATACCACATCTAGGAAGTACAGGAAACATTTTAAATTTATTTCTTTGTGGTAGCTTTTCAGCCTGTAGAAAAGCATGCACAAACATTGTTAGGTTGGGTGCTGCGTGAACTGCTATATATCTGCTATAAGTAGAAAGTACAGCATGTATTTTGTTTGTATGATTGTGGGTGACAGGCTAAAAGGTTATAGGAATAGAGAAGATCATAATGCTGAAAGAAAAGTGGGCCCAGGACATGGTGGGCCACAAAGTTTCCTGAAAACCATCTGATAAGGGGTTAATTTCCAAAATATATAAGGAAGTCATACAACTTAACAAAAGAAAGACAAACAGTCCAATTAAAAAATGGGCAAAGGACCTAAATAGACACTTCTGTAAAGGGGGCATACAGATGGCCAAGAGACATATGAAAAAATGCTCAATGTCACTAATCATCAGAGAGATGCAAATTAAAACACAAATAAGGTATCACCTCACACCTGTCAGAATGACTACCATCAACAAATCAACAAATGACAAGTGCTGGTGAGGATGTGGAGAAAAGGGAACCCTAGTACACTGCTGGTGAGAATGGAGACTGGGTGCAGCCTCTATGGAAAACAGTGTGGAGTTTCCTCAAAAATTTAAATATGGAACTGCCATTTGACCAGTGATCCCACTTCTAGGAATATATCCCAAGAAACCCGAAACACCAATCAGAAAGAATGTATGTACCCCTATGTTCATAGCAGCACAATTTACAATAGCTAAGATCTGGAAACAGCTCAAGTGCCCATCAGTAGATGAGTGGATAAAAACAAAACAAAACTGTGGTACATTTATACCATGGAATACTCTGCAGCTGTAAAAAAGAAGGATCTCCTACCCCTTGAGTCATCATGGAGGGACCTGGAGAGTATTATGCTAAGTGAAATGAGCCAGTCAGAGAAAAACAGCTATCAATGATCTCACTCATATGTGGAATCTAATGAACAAAATAAACTGATGAACAAAATAGGTCCAGAGACAGAAGCATAGAACAGGCTGATGAATCTCAGACGGAAGGCAGGGGTGGGGGAGGGTGTGTGGGGAAAGATTAACCAAAGAGCTTATATGCATAACCCATGGACACGGACAATAGTGTAGAGAAGGCCTGGGGGCAGGAGTGGGGGTGGGAGAGGGGTGGAGAGGGTCAATGGGGGAAAAAGGAAATATCTGTAATATTTTCAACAATAAGGATAAACTTAAAAAATACTTGCTATTCTTCATTGTTCATTAATCTAAATAAAAAGTAAAAGAGCTCTATCTACCCTTTTCTAGATGTGTAGCTTTAAACAAGCTATTTAACTTCTCTGTTTCCTAATCTATAGAATGTAAATAATAATTAAAGTAATGCCCTAACCAGTTTGCGCTTTATCGGCCTGTGGACCAAAGGATCCTGGGTTCGATTCTGGCCAAGGGCACATACCTTGGTTGCAGGCTTCTCCCCAGCCTGGGCCCTGGTTAGGGCACATGCAGGAGGCAACCAGTGTTTCTGTCTTTCCCTCTCTCCCTAAAAATTGGTGGAAAAATATCCTCGGGTGAGGATTAACAAACAAAACAAAAAAGAAAGAAAGAAAGAAAGACAGAAAGAAAGAAAGAAAGAAAGAAAGAAAGAAAGAAAGAAAGAAAGAAAGGAAGGAAGGAAGGAAGGAAGGAAGGAAGGAAGGAAGGAAGGAAGGAAGAAAGGAAGGAAGAAAGAAAGAGAGAGAGAGAGAGAGAGAGAAAGAAAGGAAGGAAGGAAGAAAGAAAGAATAGTTATTTATAGAGCTATTTTGAGAATTAAATGACATAACTTTCTAAATTATTTAGTATAATCCTTAACAAATAAATACTAGTTTAATGTTTACCATGAAACATACAGTATAAAATTATTGAAATACAGCTGTCACTCAACACACACTACTGACCCTAACAGGAACAAAGGTACCTTGCATCTCGGACAGGAAGTGATGCTAGTTACCTACCTCAGTTGTGGGAAGAAAAGATTCCTCCTTGCCTAGTAACAACTCAGCCAATGGTAAATTGCCATAGCTCAGCAAATAAGAAGTCACTATACTTCAAACTTTCAGTTTCCTCCAATGGACTCTTCCTTTTCCAACAACCCCTCCCCCAAGTCCATAAAATAGTTTCTCTCCTTTGTTTCACTGCATTTGCACCTGGTATGTCTTTACACAACCTGTCCATAATTGCAATTCTTTGTTGTTCCCGAAAAAAACCCTTTTTGCTGGGGGGAAAAATTCTTGAAATACTTGTAAGTTTAGGATATTGATGGGAAGTCTCTCTTGAACAGATATTTTTTTTATTAATCAGGACATCCAAATCTCTCAGCAATCTTGGGGGGAGGGGAAAATGAAGTTTTTCATAGTAGTGTATCATTCAGGTATTGCTGCTTGGCAAAAAACCCCAAAACTTAGGGGATGAAAGCAATAAATATTTATTATTTCTCATGTATCTGTGGGTTGGCTGATGCTTCCGATGATCTGGGCTGTATTTGTCAGGATTCTCAGGTAGCCCTCTCTGTTTTCATGGTTCCTGGCTCACACTCCTCCCAGGAGCTCAAAGCTCTTCAATGGGAAGCAGGCTCTGGGTCCTGTCTTTCTTTTTGCTACCTCACCTCTTACTAATATCCCTCCTAGTCCTCGGTGCTACCCTGGACATTTTTCCGGTTCTTAAACTTCCCAAGCTCCTTTGGTCACAGGGCCTTTACATATCTTCTTCCCACAGCCCGAAGACTCTCCCTCAGGCCAGCCGCCTTCAGTGGGTAACACCCTTCTCATTGCTTTAGAACGCCACTAACTCCGGGAGCCCTCCCACATCAGACTTTGGCAGGTTCCTCAGCTTCTGTGGACTGGTGGGTTTTGTTTTCCTTCCCTACACTATCTCAAGTCAGATGGATGAGCTCTCACTTGGGAGTGAATCTTATTAAAGTCTATCTCTTTCACTAGATTGAAAGCTTTGAGTGGCAGCGACTAATGTCTGTTTCTATTTACTCCCGTACGCCTGGCACAAAGTGGCACTCAATATAGATTTGCTGAATACGTTTATTACTTAGCAATTTCTGAAGGGAGGAAAATGAGACCAATACTGCAAACATCGACAACAGACATATGAAAAGAATCTCAATGTCACTAATCTTCAGAGAAATGAAAATTGAAACCACAATGAGGTATCACCTCACACCTATCAGAATGGCTATCACCAAAATAAATCAACAAACTGTTGGTGAGGCTGTGGAGAAAAGGGACCCCTCGTGCACTATTGGCAGCAATGCAGACTGGTGCAGCCACTATGGAAAGCAGTATGGAGTTTCCTCAAAAAATTAAAAATGGAACTGCCTTATGACCCAGAGATTCCACTTCTGGGAATATATCCAAAGAAACCCAAAACACGAATTTGAAAGACTATGTTCATTGCCACATTATTTATAATAACTACAGCAACTTTAGAGCCATTGCTCAGGCCTGGCCACTTCCCAGTGTTGTGAACGACAGAAAACACTGGGTGTTTTGTTTTGTTTTTTCCCCATCAGAGGATCCACCTGGTCCATGTCAAGCCATGTGAAGTGGGAAACAGGAGTGAATTCAAAAGAGAAAAAACACACATATTTGCCTTAAGAGAGGGCTGCTTTAAATTAATTATATCTCCTCTTCTGACATCATCTTAGTTCTTTAAATAAAGTTTTCCACATCTACTGTAAATAGATAAAAGACCAAAATATGCATAACCTTTTTACTTCACCATCAAAGCATCTAAAATGTTTGGTACATGATGGCTAAAGAGAGCCTCCCTAGAGGCTGCATCTCCTCACCCCCAGCCACCGCCACAGCCCGAGGACCAGTCTTGAAGGGAGACAGAGAGACTACAGCTGTAACAGAGCATGTGCCCCAGCCTCCATCCAGAATATACCTCCCTTAGCCTTTGTTCATCTCTGAATGTCAATATCAAGTATTCTTCCTTTTTCCTGTACCCTGTGCTTTTGCAAGCACTCCAGGTAGGGGCACAGATTAAGCATCTTTATCTTCACCGCTCTCATCTTTCCTTCTCTCTCTTTCTCGCCTCTTAAAACTCATGAACTTTTTGTTTCAATAGTAGGTATGGATCACAAAGGGCAAAAGGTTACTGGGAGCACCTGAGGGGACTTGGAAAGGTGTCACCAGTGACAAGAAAAGAAGGGCCTGGTTGGGGGCACAGAAAGCCACCTTGGTCTAATTTATAATCTTGGAATATTGGTTTTAATCTGACTCATAAATTAAAGGTTTCAAGGAAAGGGAAAGGAGTTGTGTAGAAGCTCGTGTAGTTACCAATGGAAAGAGGAGAATTTGTTCTATGTCAGGCAACCGTGGTGCCTGACCTCATAGTTTCTCACCATACACTAGGATGGAAGGGGTGGACAATTCCCTTCAAGATGGCCTTGCCATTTATACTCCTCCCCCTGATGATTTTCTGGTCCCACTTTTTCTTTTCAAAACTAGCCTGCCTGCCTAAGGGAAAGGATAAGTCAATGAGCAGGTGTGATGAATGAGTCTCAGACTATCAGACCATCTCATAAAGGAGCAAAGATCTCACAGGAAGAAAATAGATTGAGCTATTTCTTCCATAAACTGGGAAGTTGTTGTAAAACATCTCGTCCGTTACAAGTAGATCCTCTGTTATAACATCATTGCGTGCAAAATACCCAGAGCTTAAGCACATTTGTGTTATTTAGCTATGTCTGTATGTGTTTATTTATTTGTTTATTACTGTAGTCTAACCTAATCAGACTGTCCTGGTTGGGCCCCCAAGGTGGCTTGTCACCGAGTGAAAGTAATTTCCCATGGCAGGTGCTCTCAGCAGGTGGCTGCTCACAGTACCTGCATTGGAAAGGTAGATTTAGTCAGAAATTTTATTTTAATATGAAATTCGTATTGCAGCCTGAGCCACTACTGGGTGATGTGCCAAAATTCATGTCTGCAGCATGATTTATTATGTGAAAATACCACAGAACTAATCAGTGGAGTTACTAATTAATACAAATCTGCATTTTTTGCATAAGCAATTAGTGCTAGGAGAAAGCAGTGAAAGAGGAAGTTTGACTCCTTTAATCTCAGTGCCTATTCAAGCGGAAAGACCCACCAGGGCCAAACTCCAAGATCTACATTTGGAATTTTCCCCCTTTGATTAAAGACACAAAAGGTCAAATTATCAATATTTAATTCATGTGAAAATGTATTTGTTAAAGAGGAAAAAAACATTTTATTTAATGAAGGTGAAACTATATGAATGAATTCTTGAATAAAAAATTTATACTTTTCATTACAACAAAAGTCTAAATAAAATTGAATAAGGATTCTGATTGCTAATAATGATGAAGTTTTTTTAAAATATGTTTTTATTCATTTCAGAGAGAGGAAGGGAGAGGGAGAGAGATAGAGACATCAATGATGAGAGACAATCACTGATCAGCTGCACATCCCCCACTGGGGATCGAGCCCTCAACCCGGGCATGTGCCCTGACCGGGAATTGAACCGACAACCTCCTGGTTCATAGGTCAATGCTCAACCACCGAGCTACACCAGCCTGGCAATAATGATGAAGTTTGAAAATTAGATCAATCATGGGGGAGGATGTATGGTGTACATTTCCAAGATGTTTAAATTACCAAAGGTGCTTGTTCTTCTCAGAGTCACAACTCTATTGGACTTTTCCCAATATATTTTGTATGTCATGTGTATTAAGCTGTAATATTTTAAATCTAGTATGATTTAAATTAATTGTGTGGCTCACTAAATCTGAGTAGATGATGCCATTTAACTTTAGCTGGTTTATTTCCCCCATTGAATTATAGAAGTTGTTTGTAATATGAAATAACTGGAGAGGTGATATGATGCTGATAGAAAAAATATTTATTATCAATAAAACGTGTGTTCCATAAAACAAAAGCAATATTCAAAACATGTTTAAATATTTTATTATTTCTGTGCACAGCAAAAAGAGTTCATTATGATTTTTGTGTGGCAAATACATGCGAATATTATAAGAGTGACTTTCTCTCTGAAAGTTATTTCTTTTAGCTCAAATTATAGCTTAAGCCCTTCCCCCACCCCTGAACGTGAATACCTACCTTTCCAGGAAACTTATTCTGAAAAGAAGGTGGATAACTAATTGCAGATTTACGGAGCTCTCTGATTAAAAGTTCGATTTGGTGCTCAGTCGTTTTGAGAAAGAAGGCAAACAGGAAAAAGCGGAAGCTGCTGGAAGGGGAGTGGTTTTGCTGAAGCTTACCACTGCGAATATCTGGGCTAGAGAAGGGGGAATTGTCCAAGGTGCTGATTCCTAGAGCAGCCATTTCCCCTACAAGCTGCCTGGGGCTCTAAACCTGGCTTCCTTGGCATCTCAGGCCATTAGGAACTTGACGGATCTCCTCCCCCAGCTCACTGCAGCAGCATTGTTCGAGGGATGTCCATGTGCTGTGGGTGTGCGTCTCTGCTCTCCATACCCGCAGATACACCCAGCTACCCAGGATGTTTGCTTGTTGCTTTCTAAGGCAAAGGCTGGCACACACAGGACGCTTATCAGTTACCGGCCCTTTGCGCAAACTGTTCCTCAATTCGGGAGAAAATAGGTGCGCCCCCTCTGTTTAGGCTCCTCACTTGAGAGCAGGAGCTCCCACGAACACACACACTCACATAATCCACACACTCATTGACACAAATCCTTTATACATTTCATACACATTAACAATCACACACACTCATACATTCATATACTAGGACACACTCCCGTTCACACGCAATCTCACGTTTATACATCACTCTTAGATTCACACACGCTTGTACACTTGAGCACACTCAGTCACACACACAGCCCATCCGATGCACGAGGCCTTGGGCAATCATGTGAGTGCTCTGAGCTGCGTTTTTACATTGTGGACAGGAGCGTCGGATGGTTTAAGGAAAGCCCTTCCACTCCGGACCCGGATCCGAGATGAAATCCCTCAGAGGCCTGGAGGCGCCGTGAGGGGCGCCACCCAGGTCCCGGCGGGACCACGAGGACATAAATAATAAATGAAAGAGCCAGGCAGACGGAGTTGGAGAAGCGCAGCACTAAATCACTCCCCAAATCACAGCCGCGTCGTGCTCCATCCAATAGCTCTAAGCGATTTGTGGGGTTGAGGGTTGGAATCAATTTTTTTCTGTTCTCGCAGGTGCAATATGAATCAATTATATTAATTAAGATTATGCCGCAAGCCCAGGAGATTTGGAGAGGACGGGTTTTTCGCTGGGGGCGACGGCGAGGCATTTTAATAGCTTCTCTTTTGCTCCGGGCTCTCCCCAGCCAACTGCCTGGGAAGCCAGGCGTCTCCAGCCTCTGTCCAGGGCTCCCAGTGGCCTCGCTGTAGGCGGAGGCGCCCACGCGGCGCAGGGCCGAGATCTGGACGCCACCAGCCGCATCCTCCTCCGGCCTCCCGAGGGCCTGGGAGCTGCGGGGCCTGTGAGGGACCTTCGGCTCCGGGCCCCAGGCTCCAGGCCACAGCGCCCTCGGCGTCTCCCGCCCCTCAGCCACCTCCCGCTCCAGTGACAGGCCCGGACCAGGACAACCGCCCCCGCCCCCCAGGCGGGGGGCGCTGGAAGAGGAAGCGGGGGGGGGGGGGGGGGGGGGCTGGGGCAGCCCAGGCCACACTTGATTCTTTCACCGAAGGCAAACTTCCCTTTGCAAAAGCAAGCATCTGCTTCCCAGAGAAACAGGTCACCGCCGGGGACGCCGGCCAAGCCCTGCTCTTTATCTTGGCCTTGTGAGTGCGTCGCACACGCTCCGCTCCCCCACCAGCCACACGCTTCCCAGCCCGCACGTCCCAGCCACACGCCTCCTCCCCGCTCCCCCCGCCCGGGCCACACGCCCCCCCCCCCCCGCCCCCCGCGCTCCGGCTGCCGCTCTAACGGCCGGGACCGCCCGGCCCGCGCCGCGCGCTGGGAGCGGGTACCCGGGGCGGCAGATTTGGGGCATTGCTCGAGGGCAGTGAATCATGAAAGCCGCTTTTGTTGCCCGCGCGTGCAGTGCGCGTGCCGCTCAGCCGCCTGCGGCGCCCAGTGGGGACCGGAGCTGGAGAGGGAAGGCCGCTAATGGGCGGCGGGGGCAGAGGACGGGGAGAGAATTAGGGAACCGGGAGGGGGAAGTGTGCAACCGTCGAAACAAAGTTCAAAGAAAGAGAAGAAGGTGGCAGGACAGGGCTCAGCGGTGGGCCTCGGTACTGAGCTGTCCTCTCCCCGCGTTCCACTACCTCTGGCCCCGGTCCCCCCCCCCCCCCACCACCAACAAAAAGCACCTCCATGTAGGCCTAATCTGGACTCCTGGACGCCTCCCTTCAGGGACTGACCAGCCCGCTGCAGCCCCCCAGGGTCCGGCGGGCACTCGCTGCACCGGCTGCAGACGCGGGGGTGGGGTGGGGGGGGGGTAGGTAGACAGTCCCCGCACGGAGGCAGGTCGCCAGGTTTCTGGAACATCCAGGAGTGGCCTTTTCTTTGTACAAATGCCCTGGCCTGGGCGAACGGTGGGCAGTGGGGTAGGGATGAATTTCTCAGGAGAGGGAGGGAACGTTAGGATCTCGGCTGGTGACACCCGGTTTACTTCCAGCTCCAGCACAGCGGCTCCACCCAGAGTTCCCTGCACTCCACAGGGTGTCGCGAACTGGGGGAGTTTCTTCTTCTGGGGGGGCAGGAGGGGGTAACTCCTTAGGCCACCCTTGGGCCTGGGGCAGGCTGGAGCCTGCTTTCACCCCCCCCCCAACTTCTCCCCCGAAGACGGAGAAATGGGAGCCAGGACGTGAGTCCCACAACCCGGACACGCGATGGGCCAGCCCGCGGGGCAGCTGCCGGGAGAGTGGCGGGACCGGGGCGGACTCTGCCGCAACTGTCCTCAGAGGTCGGAGTGTGGGCCGGTCTCTGCAGGTGGCTCCTCTGACGTCCCTCAAGTTTTAACCCACCACTAAAGATACAGGAGTAAACACCGAGACCAGGTTCTTAAATTCTTTTATCCTCCTCTGCGCTCGTTGTACACCAAGGAGAGATCCAGAAAAGCAAAAACGCCGTACAGTTTGCTCTGGAAACTCAGCACAATTCATGCTTTGGGCAGCGGGTCAAGTCACACACCCTTTATTCCCCCATCAGATCTGTGCCAGACTGGGAAGCTGCAACCTCCCCTTTCCAGACACCAGCGACCTCCTTGGGACCCTCTTCCCCGCCCCTCCACATCCCCCCTCCTGTTCCCAGATGCACCCAGCTCCAGCCCTCAACCCGACACTGTTTGCAAACTCAAGGGGCTTTTAGAGCAGTTGCCTTCAAATAAGCAGTTCAAGTTCCATGCGTTCCTTGCAAGGGGCTGCTGGGTCTGGGAGGGGATAAGGGGTTAGTGAACCGAGGATTAGAGGTGAAGCTGACAGAGAAAGAGTGGACTGGGAAGGGATCGGGCTGACTTTAAAAAAAGTATCATGGTCTAACATGCCTTGCTGGAAACAGGTGAATAATGAAAGAATCTCCATTTAAACACAAATATGGGTCCTTCCAAATCAGTTGGGAAGCTGCGTGGTCTTTGCATGACCCTAAAGGTGGAGGTCACATCAAGCCAGAGTCTTCGAGGTCGGGAGGAGTCCTGGCCTTTAGCTCTCCCCAGAGCTGTGCTCCTGGCCTTTCCCTAAAGAGGAGCCAGATAGACCCATTTGGCACAGGCCCTCTGCCTCCTCCCCTTGAGAAGTCTCCTCTGAACCAAATACCTATTTACAGAGAGGGGATTAATGGGGATGGAGCAGCCTGTGGCAAGGAACCAGGGATGTATGGCTGAGGGCAACAATCCAATGGCCTTGGTTAAAAGGCAGAATCTACGTCAGAGAAATCGCCCAGCTCTCCAGCAAGAGAGCGCCCAGGCCCACGGGGCCAAGGCCTCAGCAAACGGACTAGCTCTCTCTGACAGCGCGGGCGAGAGGGGCCGACCTAGTGAGGGGTCTCCAGGGACAAGGGTGCCTGGAGGTCAGGGCTCACCGGGTGGGGTAGCATGGCAGGTACACAATTACTCTCCCGGAGGCAAGGGGCTGGGAGTGGACGATCCGGTTCAGGGGGCTGGAGGAGCAGTCTCAGAGCTGCTTTGACAGATGAAGCCGTTCTATGTGGCCTGTATGTTTGCTTACGGGGCTGGAAGAGATGAGCAGAAGCCACCTTTGGGCGCCAACGAGCAAAGCGTCTGCCAAGAGATGGGCACCCCAGAGAGGACAGGGCGTCTGGGTGCCCAGGGGGGCAGTGCCTGTGCGAGTAACGGAGAGGAGGCAGGACGCGTCCCGGTGCGCCCCACACTCCGCGTCTCCGCCTCGCTCACCGAGGCCTCACTTCCCGCCCCGACGCTGGCTTCTCCCTCGGATCTAAACGCAGTCAGCTTTCCCGCTTCCTCTCCTCAAATCTCCCCCCCCCCCGCCCCCTTCCCCAGCGGCGGCTCTCCCTTCTGCCGCCCGAAAGGGTTAATCTCTCCTGCGGGTAAAAACTGGTCCGCGGAGCCTCTAACTGGCGACAGATGGGCCACTTTCTTTGGGCCACAAAGGGGCCGGAATGAAGCTCTCCGCGGCATACAAATGGGCAGGTCACGTGGTCCCCGGCTCTTGGCCGGACTGGAAGGACCATATGGCGCGTGCTGGGGAGGATGGAGAAGGGGCGGAGGTAGGGTTGCGGGAGACTGGAGCAAGAGTAGGAGGAGGGTCGGAGAGGTGCAAGGCTGAAGGGGCGGGGGGGGGGGGGGGGGGTAGGGGGAGGCGGGAAGGAGCGCACAGCCTGGGCGCATGCGCAGGCGCGGGCGCCGGGACCTGCCGGCGCTCCGCTCCCGGCCCCGCCCGCTCTCAGCATCACCACCTCGGCGGCTATATAACCTGAGCGCCCGCGCGGCCGGGACACGAGGAATTCGTCCCGCGCAGAAGGCACGACGTCCGGAGGCCCCAGGGTTATGAGACCATCACTGCTCAGGACCTACTAACAACTACAGGTAATGACAATCCTTTCATTTTTGCTTGGAAATGAAAGCAGGAACTGAAGATCGAATGTCCCTAGAAATTCTGTATCTGTGTGTGTGTGTGTGTGTGTGTGTGTGTGTGTGTGTGTGTTGAAACAGGCATTCCTCCCCATGATTGCTGGCACGTATACACACATTTTGACTACCGTCGCTCAAATACCTTACTGCAAGCTTTCTGATTTTAAAATTTATTTTTAAAAATGGGGGGGGGGGGGCAGAGGAGATGAAGAATAGAAAGCATCTTTGGATTTTTAATAATGCAAATAACTCTCTGGTCATTTGCTAATGGTGATTTCAAAGTCCTGAACGCAATGCACTACTTTACTTTCTTACTTATTCCAGTAAGGAAAAAAGCCCTTGTTACCAAGATTTATTTTGTGTGCATGTATGTTATGCACGTTGGAAGTGCCAAGTTATTTTTTTCAGCGAATGAAAGGGACATGGATACCTTGGGTATACACACCCTGGAAAACAAACCGAGTTGAGAGAAAGTTTAATCGAGAGGAGGGGAAATGTGGAGAAAGGGAGCGGGACTCACTCTTCCTACCTGTTACTGCTCCAGAGGCGGCCAAGTCCCCAGCAGCCACTGCAGAAACCAGAAATTCAGCTGCCTCACTAAATGCTTTTTCTTTCTCTTATTAAAAGCGCTAACTTCGCCATTGCCAGTTGCTGATCATTATAATGACTCCATCTTTTAAAGGGAGGTTTGAGGAGAACTTCGAAAAGGCCCAATAAAGAGCGGGCAGCCTTTTCAATGGGCTGTTTATTAGACAGGAGCCTCCTGCACCTGATCCCCGGCGCTTGGGAGAGCGCCCTCGCCGCGCCCCCAGCCCCAGCCCCAAACAGGCGCTTTTGTACAAGGTGGATTTTCGGCGGAGGGCCAGGAAAGAAAGGCGAGTGTGGAATGGGAGATCCCTGCCCACTTTTTTTCCCCCCCCCAAATGTTTTGTTGATGGTGAAATCATTTGGTTGAAAGTACTTTTCGTCCACCATGCATTTGCTCTTCAATCTCCCGGTAGTATAATCTTCTTAAAAATCACTGCCAGCGCTGGTAAATTACGTAATGGCTCTTCAACTTTAATCTCTGAGTACTGAGAAGCCAGGACAGAGATGGGAACAGAACTGAGATTTTCAAACTCTTTATTTTTGTGGAGTTGTGACTTTGAACTCATGCAGATAAGCATAAAGTCACGGAAATGTATACTCGTTTTCACACGTATTATCCTGCCAGGTAATCACCATGAAAAGACTTAAGTTGGTCACTAGGAAACATAGACACATGAGTGTACATATACACGTAGTCACTCTCACCCCCACCCCCAGCTCTGCCTTGTCTCCTACGTACCAGCGGGGCACACACATGCCGTTATAGAACACTGCATTTCACTTGTCCTTAGGGACATTCATTTTGTAATGAGTTGTACTTCCCATGCATTTTTACAGGATTAGGAAGTGGGAGCTGAAGGCATATGAAGTTTTTGAATGTAGCGTTTTTTCTCCCTTTTTTTTTTTCTTTCTGGTTTTCTCTCTCCCTTACTAAATGTAGGAAACCGAAACATGACCAAATCATACAGCGAGAGCGGGCTGATGGGCGAACCTCAGCCCCAGGGTCCTCCGAGCTGGACAGACGAGTGTCTTAGTTCTCAGGACGAGGAGCACGAAACCGACAAGAAGGAGGACGACCTAGAAACTATGAACGCGGAAGAGGACTCACTGAGGAACGGGGGAGAGGAGGAGGAGGAAGACGAGGACCTGGAGGAGGAGGAAGAAGAGGAAGAGGAGGACGACGATCAAAAGCCCAAGAGACGCGGCCCCAAAAAGAAGAAAATGACCAAGGCGCGCCTGGAGCGTTTTAAGCTCCGGCGCATGAAGGCCAATGCCCGCGAGCGGAACCGCATGCACGGGCTGAACGCGGCGCTGGACAACCTGCGCAAGGTGGTGCCCTGCTACTCCAAGACCCAGAAGCTCTCCAAAATCGAGACGCTGCGCTTGGCCAAGAACTACATCTGGGCTCTGTCGGAGATCCTGCGTTCCGGCAAAAGCCCTGATCTGGTCTCCTTCGTGCAGACGCTCTGCAAGGGCTTATCCCAACCCACCACCAACCTGGTTGCGGGCTGCCTGCAGCTCAATCCTCGGACTTTTCTGCCCGAGCAGAACCAGGAAATGCCCCCGCACCTGCCCGCTGCCAGCGCTTCCTTCCCGGTGCACCCCTACTCCTACCAGTCGCCGGGGCTGCCCAGCCCGCCCTACGGGACCATGGACAGCTCCCACGTCTTCCACGTCAAGCCGCCGCCGCCGCACGCCTATAGCGCCGCGCTGGAGCCCTTCTTCGAGAGCCCCCTGACTGATTGCACCAGCCCTTCCTTTGATGGACCCCTCAGCCCGCCGCTCAGCATCAACGGCAACTTCTCTTTCAAACACGAACCGTCCGCCGAGTTTGAGAAAAATTATGCCTTTACCATGCACTATCCTGCAGCGACCCTGGCAGGGGCCCAAAGCCACGGATCAATCTTCTCGGGCGCCGCTGCCCCTCGCTGTGAGATCCCTATAGACAATATCATGTCCTTCGATAGCCATTCCCATCATGAGCGAGTCATGAGTGCCCAGCTCAATGCCATCTTTCACGATTAGAGGCGCGCCAGTTTCACCACCCCCGGAAACGAACCCACTGTGCTTACTACAGTGACTGTCGTGTTTACAAAAAGGCAGCCCTTTGGGTACTACTGCTGCAAAGTGCAAATACTCCAAGCTTCAAGTGATATATGTATTTATTGTCGTTACTGCCTTTGGAAGAAACAGGGGATCAAAGTTCCTGTTCACCTTATGTATTATTTTCTATAGCTCTTCTATTAAAAAAAAAAAAGTAGTACAGTAAAGTAAAAAAAAAAAAAATGCACCACAAATTTGGTGTAGCTGTATTCAGATCATATTAATTATCTGATCGGGATAACAAAATCACAAGCAATAATTAGGATCTATGCAATTTTTAAACTAGTAATGGGCCAATTAAAATATATATAAATATATATTTTTCAACCAGCATTTTACTACTTGTTACCTTTCCCATGCTGAATTATTTTGTTGTGATTTTGTACAGAATTTTTAATGACTTTTTATAATGTGGATTTCCTATTTTAAAACCATGCAGCTTCATCAATTTTTATACATATCAGAAAAGTAGAATTATATCTAATTTATACAAAATAATTTAACTAATTTAAACCAGCAGAAAAGTGCTTAGAAAGTTATTGTGTTGCCTTAGCACTTCTTTCCTCTCTAATTGTTAAAAAAATTGCACAATTTGAGCAATTCATTTCACTTTAAAGTCTTTCCCTCTCTTTAAAATAAAAACCAGATCCACAACACTCAAGAGGATGAAAAAAAAAAAGTGATGTATTCCCTATCAAACATATCAAATCATTGCTTGCACAAGCTTTTATATACATATTATAAACAAATGCCAACATACCCTTCTTTAAATCAAAAGCTGCTTGACTATCACATACAATTTGCACTGTTTCTTTTTAGTCTTTTACTCCTTTGCATCCCATGATTTTACAGAGAATCTGAAGCTATTGATGTTTCTAGAAAATATAATGCATGATTTTATACATAGTCACACAAATGGTGGTTTGTCATATATTCATGTAATGAATCTGAGCCTAAATCAAATCAGGTTGTTAATGTTGGGATTTATACCTATTGTAGTCAGTTAGTACATAGCTTAAATAAATTCAAACCATTTAATTCATAATTAGACAATAGCTATTGCATGTAAAATGCAGTCCAGACTAAGTGCTGTTTGAGACGTGATACTGGTACCACTGCAATCGATCTGTACTGTAATCTTGTTTGTAATCCTGTATATTATGGTGTAATGCACAATTAGAAGACACGCATTCAATTGCAATAAAATAGTATTAAAAATCTGAGCAATTGCTGCAGTTCTTTTTAAAGTGATTTTTAGTATAAATAATTCCTATGTGGAATAGTTGCTTTATTTGCCGAGTTAAGAAAGTACTAAGCAGTATTTGAAGAATAAGACAAAAAAGAAAAGTTTACTTTAGCATACTTTCTAATCTGTTTATCTTTGCTTAGGAAGTCATCAGATCTTTTTAGATAAGGAAAGGACCTACGTGATATTTCCATGATATTTCACTACTTGGAATATGAAGCTGTGGGGGGAGGGGAGCGAGGGAGGGTTGTGGAGAGACAAATAGTTGTTTTTGCTTTTCTTTGCTTTAAGCATCTTTACGTTTAGTTTTTGGGTTTTCATTCTTTTAAATTATTATGTTATGTGTTTTCAATTTTTTAAAGGGGCATTTAGTTAATTATTAACAAGCAAGGTACAAACAAGTACCCTAGTTTAGTTTGCCAACATATTAAAAAACATATTTAAAAACTTTATCATTTGCTTAGTGCTTTGTTGTCTGTATATTTTCCTGAGCTGAAATGTTCTCTAATACAAACCAGTACTATCCCCAAAAGCAACTTATAAACCTTTAGAAAATGCCTGGAAGAAATTATTTAATTAATTTAAAGAACCCAAGAAGTGGCATTTTGTAATTGTTCTATAAACACCTTGTGATGATTTCAACAATTTTTCCAAGAAAAAAAGGTAATGAATTACTTTTCCTGAAGAACATACTCTTTGTACTATATTATTGGAAGGTGCAATTGGAGCACTATTGTGCTCTTTCATAAACAAAATTCACTGGAGAAAGTTACAGATGATTCTGCCCATTGTTAAGTCCACTAAAAAAAAAAAGTTTGGCCTTTTTGTTCCTCTGGATGTGTTGACTGACAGGAAAGATTCCTAGGGAATAACATTTTGGCACTTGTGTTCTGGCTCTACCCCGTGCTCTGATTACTGTCATTAGTAACTCCATTGTTCCTCCTCTGATTCCGATGCCACATTGGATGACTACCTCCCTTCCCAAGCTTGTTCCTTTAATCTCCTTCTCATTGGTGATTTAGGGGTTCCAGAAAGCTGACCTCATTTAGCAAGCTGCTCCAGAAAAATGTGAGTAATCTAATGGACAGGAACAATTAGCCCTACTAATAACATTGCCAATGGGGCTCCATCAGGCTGTGACAGTAGCAGCAAGGAGTATTTCAACATTAAGAAAACGTTTGAGTGCACTTTATAATATATTATTTTAGCTTGTTTTACATCAGCCTTCATCACATGACAGAAATGCTCTTAAGTTAGTCCTAACCTTATCCAAAATGCAATATCTCATTCCAAGTGAATCAGAGTTGTTTTGGAATCAAGCTGTTGCTTCCCATATCCAACATTGCTCTCTCTGCTCTTACTTTAAGAGACACAATAATGATATGATATCTGAACTGTGCCATCCTCCCAGCCTAGGAGACCATGAAGTGAACATTCAGATCTGATGTGATCTATTCAGCAGCTCGATTTTACCTGTAATTAAAATTAGACATCTTCATGCCAACTAAAAACTGTTGCTATAGTGAACAAAAGAAATAAGAGAATGACATTATAAGAATCAAAATAATTTAAAACAACAAGTAGAGAAATCTATTTTGTGGGGGTTTGTTTATAAGGTAAAAATGAAGACTGGAAGTTAGGTTTGATCCGCCCCCTGTCCCCCGCGCACACCCCCCCCCCTGCCTTTTTGGTTGTCTAACTTTTTTCTAAAACATAAGGATTCTTTCAGTCAGTCAAGGAGTAACTCACATGCCACCATCTTTTATTCAAAGGCAGGCACAGATGTTCCTTCTGCAGGGAAGGTTTTAATTTATGAAAATGATATTGTTTATGCATGAATGAACTGAATGCACTCTGCATAACACACAGCACTTCCATCTGATCAGAGAAATACCACAGAACCAGTGCCAATGTCAGGAACATATTCTGCAAATTTACTCACTTAAATGTTTAATGAATATTTGGAAGACATTTCAAACCACAAGAAACCTTTTCAATGTTCTTTTTTTATTTTCTTTTTGGGTTTCCAGCCATATTTAAAAGAGACTCTTGCAATTTTTATAGTAGGTTAATACCTATATTTAGCTCATAAGAAAAGAGAATGTTTTGCTAAGTGGAAAGCAACTAAAAGGAAGAAACACTGGCAAGTTTAGTTTCATTGGGAAAGATATTCCTATCAAATAAGATGCTTAGCTCTATTTATTTAATGTGAAATGTGAAAATGTTCTGGAGAGTTATTTCCAGAAAAAGAGCTGCAATTTTAAATCAGCGAATAGTTTTAAAATTGGAGATGAAATTTGGCTAAATATTTTAACTGGTGCATATTTCTTTTCAAAAAGAACACTGCATAACTTAGATAACATTTACATCACCAATTGCATTTATACACTATGATCTGTCTACTTTTAATCTTAAAAAGAAAATTAAAGGCAAATCAAATGAAGGATTATATTTTAAGAATGTTCTACTAATTTTAGGTTTATAATATGTTATAGTAAAATTACATTTGAAACAAATTTGTGTTCTAATTTATTAATCTAAAAATACTCCCTGTTTCCACATTTGAAAGTCTATAATTCTTACAAAATTAATGCATTTCTGAATGTAACTAGCAACTACTAAAATGATATATGGATCATTAGCTAACAGTTTGAACCAAGCTGTTTCAGTTCTAGAATTAAACGAGATTTAAAGTGAAAATATCTATTAAACAATTAATAAAACTGGGTTTCAAAACATAGACCGATTTTGTCCTAATGGGAATCATGAAATAGCAAAGCTATTTCTTCCACTACACTAAAGTCTCCTGCCCTCGCTTTTCCTCTCCCTCCACCAGCACTTATTTTCTGGAAACAATCTAAATAAAAATTTTAATTCCAGGGTCTGACAAAGAATAAAAGAGCCAGTGCAACATCTTGTGGAACACCAGGACTGAGAACTCTTGTTACCATCGCACAGAGGCGTTCTGGCGTCAGATGCACAGTGATTTGTTTGGTGGCAGAATCATTGGCTCCTGGCCAGGCATTATGTTTCAGAGGACACTATTGTCAAGAACCATTCAACTAGAAAGCTGCACTGTATGCACTCAAAAGTTGAGATCATCTGCCTTCCTATGTCAAAAAGAATTCTGTGCTGGCAATTGACTCATGGACTCTCTTCACACACACTAACACTTGGTTCAATGGCTCTGATGGAATTAGCTGGGTAACCTAACTAGTGGCATCAGCAAGACAAGGCCACAGCCTCTGGGGACTTCTGTTTAAATTGCTAATTTTAAAATATCTTAAAATGCACAGTATTACGTTAATGCTGGTCTAGATCTTCAGATACATTAAATGTGGATTTGGCCATCTGAACATTATCATGCTGTTTGCCCAGCTAATTCAGAGGTAGATGGATAGTGACAATAACTATCTTTACAGATCATTAGGTATGGAGCAATCCAAAGGGATGGATCTGATTGTGAAATGACATCTAGAAATTAGAGAATAAGTTAAATCTCATATATGAGGTGATTCGGTAACTTACTTTGCTGTTAACCAGATTAAAATCTAACCCTGCTCTAGGCTTTGATGTCTTGAGGACAGCCAGCTGGAAAGATGCTCAGTAGGCTTCACATACTTACTAGGTCAGTGTTAAGTGTTTTCCATTCACTCACACATTTCATCATCAAAGCAGCCCTGTTCCTTATTTTACTGATGCAGAAACTGCAGGAAGTTGGAAACTTGCATTACAGGTTTCCTTTCTTCATTCAGGTATAGTTCAAATGCCACTTCCTCCAAGAAGCCATTTCTGATTCTTTATCTAAAGCATCAACCAACCACCTGGCTGGCATGGCTCCATAGTTGTGCCTTGACCCAGGAGGTCATGATTAGATTCCCTGTTGGGGCTCGATCCCCAGTGTGGGGACTGCAGGAGGCAGCCAATCAATGATTATCTCTTATCATTGATGTTTCTATCTCTCCCTCTCCCTTCCTCTCTGAAATCAATAAACATGTATGTAAAATAAATAAAAAATAAAGTAGCAACTACCTTCAACCCCACTAAATTCATTTATTTATCTGTTATCTTGCTTATTTATCTGTTTAGTTTATTTTTAAAATATCTCTCTCCATAGTAGAATGTGGGTTTCACCAGAACAGGAACCTGTCTCTTTTGTTTGTTGCTGTTTCTCTGGTGCTTAGAAGACCTAGGAGATCCTCAATAAATATTAACATCCTAAGGGAATCAAACCACACTGATGCAAAAGCTTGTTGCCTTAACCACTATGTTACAAATCAAGTTAGTTGAGAATGGAGAGGGCCATAAATGATTCTTAACCCAGTTAAAGTTATAAGCATTAGTTCTATAAAAAAAAAACAAAACAAAAAAACACACAAGTGAATCATTGCCTATTGCACAGCATGACACTAAACTCCCTCCCCCCCCACTCCTTTTGAGCAATCAGTAATCTTTTTTTTTTTTTTTTAATATATACTTTTATTGGTTTCAGAGAGGAAGGGAGAAGGAGAGATAGAAACATCTATGATGAGAGAGAATCATTGATTGCCTGCCTCCTACAAGCCCCACATTGGAGACCAAGCCCACAACCCAAGCACATGCCCTGACCAGGAATTCAACTGTGACCTCTTGGTTCATAGGTTGATGCTTAACCACTGAGTCATACCGGCCAGGCAGTAATCTTTTGTTTTTATTGTTATCAATAGGTTAAATATAATTTGCAACTGGAATAAAAGGAGAACTAATATATTCTTAGCTCTTTCCAAACCACATATATTTTTTGTTTACATTCATTAAGAACTTGAGTACACGTTACTTTTTTTTCTGTTCACCATTCTTCTAGCAATTGTTCCTGTTCTATTATTATTGTTATGTAAAATTGTCCCAAACTTTCTTATCAACATTGAAGAGCTTAGATTACAGCAGATCAGAATCTAACCCATTAGTACTAAGTTCTCCAGCAAGGACTTTGGGAATTTGAATAGCATTCAACAAATTTAAAAGCAAAAATAGGCTACCTATAGGCAGATGAGTACAGAAACGGAAATCCACAATGTAAAGAGAGTACTTCATAGCCTTCCTCCAAAGTACCAGTTAGACTAGAAAAGTAGTAAGTTTATAGGAAATATGATATTCCTTGTGAATACAACACAATTAAAGAACATGGAGTTATTTTTAACAACATCAGGTATCCACTTTTAGCACTACCCAGGAATTATTATGAGATCTGCTTCGGGAACAGAACATAGAAGGATCAGTATTCTTGGAAGAGCATGTAGTATAAAATCACTGAAAACTGAAGAATAACCAATGTTCTTTATAATAGTCATATTTATACACAGTATGTGTTATTGGTTGAGATAAATGCAGCTGAATTACTTCACTTATCATTTTTACTTTAAAATGTTCACTGTTTAAACTTAGCACATCAATAACATTTCTTTAGTGTTCTCTCTCCCTGATGTCAGTTAGGAGATCACCCCCACTTTCAGTGACGTCAATGAAGGGGGATTACAATGCTTAAGAGAACTGTTAATTCCTCATCACTGGTGTCATCAACAATTGTAGGGTGGCAGGGAATTGCAAATGTATTATCTGTGGTTGGTTACAGGTACATGACCAACTAATGTTCACATCAAGAGTAGAGAGGGTAATATAGTATTCTAAAAAGGAGAGTTGGAATAATATCCCTTGTCATTGTTAATAGATAATGGAATAATCTTTATTCCAACCAATGGTTAAATACACAACAAACAATAAATAAACAATAGTAACATGCATATAAATTATAACTAGAATCTAAGTAGGAATATTTATTAACATATTTTTTTACCAAAAGAATTTCTTAGTTAATAGAGGCCAGGCTACTGATTCACATATTTTTAAATCCCAACATGAGATTTTTGGATACAGACAATATATTTTAATGTTTCCTCAATACTACTGGCATATTAAAAATGTTAAGAGGTATTTTGCTTTCAAGGTTTCATTTTGCCTAATTAACTAATAATGCATTTATCTAACTTAAAATATCAAAGAAAAATATACTATATTGAGTTGCTCCTGAAAATTCACAGTCAGACAGAACCTCAGAATGGGATCCTATTTGGAAGTAGTGTTCAAATAATACATCTTAAGGTGTACATTAAGATGAGGTCACACTGGACTAAAAAGATCCTTATAAGAAGACTGATGTCCTTAAAAGGAGAGGACAGGACAGACACACAGACACACAGCACACTGGGAGAATGGAGATGTAGACAGAGATTGGAGTGATATGTATATATGCCAAGAGACTGCAGAGTTGGCAACAACCACCAGAAGCTAGGAAAGAGACATGGAACAGATTTTCCCTCTGAATCCCCAAGAAGGAACCAACTCTACAGACACCTTGATTTTGGACTTCTGGTCTCCAGAACTGTGACAATACGTTTCTGTTATTTTAAGCCACCCAGAGTGCGGTAATTTGTCATGGCAGTCCTGGGACACTAAGACATATGTTAAAGACTACAATTGATTGATATGTTAAATATACATAAATATAGGAGAGTTCATTTAAATTCTCCTGAAAATATTACCATGAAGCTTTAGTGACATAATATATAACTACCAGTGTATTTTAGATAGTACCAGCTTTGATTTTCTTTCTTTCTTTTTTTAATCTTGACCCCAGAATATGTTGATTGATGAGAGAGAAAGAGAGAGAGAGAGAGAGAGAGAGAGAGAGAGAGAGAGAGAGAGAGACATTGATGATGAGTTGCCTCCCATAGGCACCCTGACTCAGAACAGAACCCACAACCTAGGTATGTGCCTCAACTGGGAATCAAACTGCAACCATTTTAGTGTTGGGATGATGTTCCAACTAACCAAGCCAACTGTCCAGGGCCCAGTTTTGATATTTGAACAAGCTTATAAATAATAGCTTTTTAATAATCACTTGAATTACGTAAAAGTTTTATTGTTTTTTATTCATGTAAATAAACTAAACTGACATCTAGATTCAGGGACATGTGAATGCATCCACCCAATAAACCAACAATTTTCAACTTTTTTCATCTCAAGGCACACTTAAAATAATTGCTAAAATTCTGCTATATATATATATATATATATATATATATATATATATATATGCCAATCTGAGAAAAAATAGGTATAAGTTTGATTCATTCACACTGGATAGTTATTGTTGTGTTGTCTGTTGTCACTCTTTTTTTTAATGTTTTTATTAAGGTATTATATGTGTACATATCTTACCATTGTCCCCCCCACCCCATTCCCATACATGCCCTTACCCCCCCCGAGTTTTGCGTCCATTGGTTATGCTTATATGCATGCAAGTCCTTCGGTTTATCTCTTACCTCCCCCACCTCTCCCTAAGTTTCCCCCTGTAATTTGACAGTCTGTTTGATGCTTTACTGTCTCTGTATCTATCTTTTTGTTCATCAGTTTATAATGTTCTTTATTATCCATAAATTAGTGAGATCATGTGGTATTTTTCTTTCATTGACTGGCTTATTTCACTTAGCATAATGTTCTCCAATTCCATCCAGGTTGCTGCAAATGATGAGAATTCCTTCTTTTTTATGGCAGAATAGTATTCCATTGTGTAGATGTACCACAGTTTTCTGATCCAGTCATCTGCTGATGGGCACCTAGGCTGTTTCCAAATCTTAGCTATTGTAAATTGTGCTGCTATGAACATAGTGGTGCATATATCCTTTCTGATTGGTGTTTCTAGTTTCTTCGGATATATTCCCAGGAGTGGGATTACTGGGTCAAATGGAAGTTCCATTTTCAGGTTTTTGAGGAAACTCCATACTGTTCTCCACAGTGGCTGCGCCAGTCTACATTCCCACCAGCAGTGCACGAGGGTTCCTTTTTCTCCGCATCCTCGCCAACACTTGTCGTTTGTTGATTTGTTGATGATAGCCATTCTGACAGGTGTGAGATGGTACCGCATTGTCGTTTTGATTTGCATCTCTTAGATAATTAGTGACTTTGAGCATGTTTTCATGTGTCTCTTGGCCTTCCTTCTGTCTTCTTTTGAAAAGATTCTATTTAGGTCTGTTGTCCATTTTTTTATTGGATCATTTATCTTCCTTTTATTAAGTTGCATAAGCTGTTGTCACTCTTTAAATTTGACAATCTAAGGGATAAGAGGCCAGTGGTCCTGGCTAAATAGTCAGGTATTGCATGTTTAAAAAATTCTTGTGGCACACAGGTTGAAATAGCTGTAATAAACTAAGGGTGATTTTTGTCTAAAAGCCTTATCCTATATTTTATAAAGAGCATAATATAAAAACTACTATTTATTCTTCAGATGAAAAATGCCATATTTATTCTATTTGTGGGGAAACATATGTACTAATAAATAGACCTCTGCAAAAACAGGTATTGCTTGCTTTCCCTGGTTTCAAAAACACTCATTTAACACATAATCTTATAATGTATAAAATTACATAATTTTATTTTTTAATGATTGTGGCCCAAATGAATATAAGTGTAATGAATTCTAAAAGCTCTCTCTATTTCAGGTTATGTAGGGCCTTGAATGAGTAGTCTCCTTTGTGAGCTTAAAACACAAAGGCTAAGACTGCACTCTTACTTATCTATGGCTGTACATCTGATGACTTAACTGGTTTGATTGCTCAGAAATACCAGTTAGTGGTTATTTCTTCTGAAGGTATTCAATTAATCAGGAGTTTTAGTTCAAGTAGATCTGGGCACTATCTTGTTGATGTGTGTAGACATTCTGGGGAGAGGATATAATGCTTAGAGCTCCTGCAGCCATCTGGGAGCCACAGTGGTGTCCTTGTTGATACCTGGACCCAATGGAGTAGAAAGCCCCTGAGTTTTTAATGACCATCCCCGGAACAGCCTGACTCTGGGCCTCTGTTTATGTGAAAAGTTAAATCTTATTTCAAAACTACGTTTAGCTTGATGTTCTGTTATTTGTAAATTATTGACAAATAAACAAGCCTTGTGGTGCAAAGGAAGAATGAAGAGGAAAGAATACTGACTGTAAGAGTTGCTTTTATTGTCTAAAATCCATGGAATCATCTGGTGTGCTTGTTTAAAATACACGTTTCTAGGAATAGTTCAGCTATGGATTTCTAGGAATAGTTCAGCTATGGATTCAAAATCTGAGAGCATCAGGGAGGGGTACAGACTCTGACTTTTCATTTAGAACAAACTGAACATACGTAAGCACATCCAAGTTTGAAAGGAGCAGGAGGCTGTGTCAGAAAGAGTGCTTATTTGAGTTGAAGCATTCAAGAAGTCTACGAGGTCCAGATGATATAATTATAGGAGCCGGCAATGGAGGGAACCACAGATAGTTGGGATGAGGCTGTCATGGAAATTTGATGCCAGGGCATTATAAAGGACACCAAAGTGCCCCAAATGGTAACAGAAAATGATGTAAAAGTAAAAACCAGTGAACCTAGTATCAAACTCTTTGATGTCTATGGGCAAGAGGCCTGAAAGCAATGGGCTTTTTTATAGTGAGAAGGGACATTGCCTCCTCTGTGTAATGCCTTTTTCACAGCTGTACTAGTGTGAGCTATAGGAAATGAGGGTAGCTTTCTGATTTAAATTTTCTATTTGTGTATCTGGTTATACCTGATTTAAGATTTTACATTATGGCACTGCTAGTAGTTACTATGAGAGTCTCAAACTCTCTATTTGGTGGAAATACATTTCAAATAGTTTGTTCCATGTTTATCAACATCAAGACCTACCTGAAAGGGGATCTTAAAAACCCGAGGGAAAGGGAAGAAGGGCCTATTCTCCTTTTCTGTGTTATTCATGATTGTTGCTTTTGGGGAGCTAGGGATCACATGGTCATTGTCATCACATACTCAGGGGAGAAGTGTCCTGGAACACAGAGCTTCTAGAGTTTTAAACAGAGCTTAAATTTGAGTGTGAAAAACTGGCACATGAAGAAACTGTGATATTCTGAATTGGTGGGACTTTAAAATTTCTTCTGCTTTCTCTGCATTTCTTGTAAGGACACATGGCTCTCCACCTTTTAGGTAGAAGGAGCCAGAGTAGCAAGAACACCGACAAAATCTCCACTCACCATGTGAGGAAAGCCATCCCCTTGACACACTGATGATGTGCCCATTTAGCATCAGAAATGACTGAAGATGGATGTAATCAAAGATCACTTCACCCAAAATGTAGATTGACATGAAGAAATTAAATGTCATGAATTTTTTTCTCACCCATGAGATATAACATGAGCAATATCAGAAATTAATACAGGAACTCAATTTAAAAAGTTATTCATTCATGCATTCAACAGACCCATTTATTGACCATCTATTTTGCTAAAAGCACTGTTTAGGCACAATAAGTAGAGCCATAAACAAGCAGATTAGGTCTCTGTTGTTGTTGAGCGACCCATCTAATGGGAGAAGAGAGACAAGAAATAACTAAACAAATAAATCAACGACAAACGTTTAGATAGTGGGGAGTGTAATGAAAGTAACATTGAGTAGGGGTCAACTCTTTTTAAAAATATATATATTTTATTGATTTTTTACAGAGAGGAAGAGAGAGGGATAGAGAGTTAGAAACATCTATGAGAGAGAAACATCTATCAGCTGCTTCCTGCACACCCCCTACTGGGGATCGAACCTGGGACCTTTCAGTCTGCAGGCTGACGCTCTATCCACTGAACCAAACCGGTTAGGGCAGGGGTCAACTCTTGATTGGCCAGGAAAGATCTGGGAAAGTGACATCAAGTTGATCTGGGCCCCATGCAAAGTCATACCATGATGATAATTGTTTTAGGCGGAGTAAACAACAACAGCAGAGGCCCTCATGACAAATGAACTTGGTTTATTTGAGGAATGACAAGGCCAATGTGGTTCGACCTAAATATAATACGAATAGAAGAAAAAAGGATAGGAGATGGGGTTTGAGCAGGTGGCAGAGTCAGATCACCTGGGCTCTCATAGGTCAGGGTGGGAGTTTGGATTTCATCCTACCTGTACTGAGCAGTCCTTAATGAAAAATATTCTGTAAAGTAAGCTGAAGTTTGAAAAACAATTATGTTGATGGTAACTTGATAACATAGGCACTCAATCAGTTGTCACATAAACTCCAAACTTTGAAGCCAGTAGAGACTTTGAGAGATCAAAGGGAGTGACATAGAATTATCCACTGGCCAAAGCTCAGGCATCAGACTTCCTTGTCCCCTGCCCTTGAAGCAGGAGGTCTGAATGCATCTGTTGGCTGTGATTTTACCAGCCTCCATCTGAGAGGAGGTGATCCCAAATTCAGGAGGCTATACCAGTGGTCGGCAAACTGCGGCTCGAGAGCCACATGCGGCTCTTTGGCCCCTTGAGTGTGGCTCTTCCACAAAATACCACGTGCGGGCGCGCACGTACAGTGTGATTGAAACTTCGTGGCCCATGCGCAGAAGTCGGTTTTCGGCTCTCAAAAGAAATTTCAATCATTGTACTGTTGATATTTGGCTCTGTTGACTAATGAGTTTGCCAACCACAGGCTATACCATCAGAGGTACACACCTGGGATTTGCCCAGGTACTTACTGGCCTCCTGAAAAGAATGTTAACCATAGCAGTTTTTTCCCCCCGAGGTCTGCTCAGATGTAGATTTCTTAAAAACAAACAAACAAACAAACAAACAAACAAAACAAAACAGGGATGGAGACTGTGTTTCTAGACCTAGCCAAATGTCTTCCAAAGGGAAAGCAATTATGTTACTTTTAAAAAATATATATATATTTTATTGGATTTTTACAGAGAGGAAGGGAGAGGGATAGAGAGTTAGAAACATCAATCAGCTGCCTCCTGCACACCCCTTACTGGGGATGTGCCCACAACCAAGGTACATGACCTTGACGGGAATCGAACCTGGGATCCTTCAATCAGCAGGCTGATGCTCTATCCACTGAGCCAAACCGGCCAGGGCCAATTATGTTACTTTTAAGAAAGGACAGGTTATTGTTTAATGCTCTGGAAACAAACACCCAAGCTTCAGCTGAAGCAGGGAAAGCAATGTGCAGGAGAGCGATTTTCATGCATCACTGTATTATATACTAGAGGCCCGGTGCACGAAATTCGTGCACGGGGGGGGGGGGTGTCCCTCAGCCCAGCCTGCACCCTCTCCAATCTGGGACTCCTCGAGGGATGTCCGACTGTCCATTTAGGCCCATAAATGGGCAGTTGGACATCCCTCTCACAATCCAGGACTGCTGGCTCCCAACTGCTCGCCTGCCTGCCTTCCTGATTGCCCCTAACTGCTTCTGCCTGCCAGCCTGATCACCCCCTAACCACTACCCTGCCAGGATGATTGATGCCTAACTGCTCCCCTGCCATCCTGTTTGCCCCTAACTGCCCTCCCCTGCAGGCTTGATCACCCCCAACTGCCCTACCTTTCAGGCTTGTTCCCTCCCAACTGCCCTCCCCTGCTGGCCTGATCACCCACAACTGCTCTCCCCTGCAGGCCTGGTCCCTCCCAACTGCCCTCCCCTGCTGGCCATCTTGTGGTGGCCTACTTGTGTCCACATGGGGGCAGGATCTTTGACCACATGGGGGCAGCCATCTTGTGTGTTGGAGTGATGGTAAATCTGCATATTACTTTTTTATTAGATAGGGTAGAGGCCTGGTGCATGGATGGGGGCTGGTTGGTTTGCCCTGAAGGATGTCCCAGATCAGGGTGGGGGTTCCCTTGGGGCATGGGGCGGCCTGGGCAAGGGGCCTGTGGTGGTTAGCAGGCCGGCCACGCCCCTTGACCACCCAAGCAGAGGCCCTGGTATCTAGGGTTTATTTATGTTCTACAATTGAAACTTTGTACCCTGGAGCAGAGCCAAGCCTTCTGCTCGCTCCATGGTGGCAGCCATTTCTGTTGGGATTTATGTATCTTCTATAATTGAAACTTTGTAGCCTTAAGTGGAGGCCTGGGCCGGCCAGGGTGTGCAGAAAGCTTGCCTTCCTCCATTGCTCATTGCCGGGAAAGCCCAAGCTTCCCTCCTGCTCTCTGTGGCCATAGCCATCTTGTTTGGGTTTATTTGCATATTTGCTCCTGATTGGCTGGTGGGCGTGGCTTGTGGGCGTGGCTTGTGGGTGTAGTGGAGTGATGGCTAATTTGCATATTACTCTTTTATTAGATAGGATAGGAGTCACTTAGGGGGCAGGTGATCCTCAGGAACTGATGCCTATGTGGATAGATCCTGAGGACAGAGCCTCAGGGCACTGCAACCTTTAGAGCCTGGAGGAGGACAGCTCACCAAAGACAGAGAATGGAGCAACACCGTTACTTTTGTCCCCAAGAAATGCAAAGCCTATGTTTTTGACCTTCTGACCTGACTGAATTTTTTTAAAAGGTCTTAAGAAGTAGCCACCTCCGTTGGCCTGTTTGCCAGGGCTCTCAGTGAGCTTTTAAAGGGCCAGCGAGCTCTAATTGTGTTGATTGCCTGACAGCTGTGACTACAAGACGCTGACTCCAGAGCTGCAACTCCTTCTGCGGAGGCACCAACCTTCCCCACAGATGCCTCCTCCCGGGGGCCACCTGAAGGCTGCGTGGGGTTAGCGGCAGCTGCGCTCCTGCCCCAAGAAACAGCCCGCTGTAATCAGATCAATCCGAGGCTCTTCCCCGCTTGGCCTGGGAGCTTGGTGTTTGTTTTCAGAGCATTGAACAGCGGGAGTCCTAGCTTAACTGGCACACAGGTGTTTTATGTCTGAAAGGGATTTGGCTGGGCCACCAGACAGCCTACCTCCCTGGCTTTTTGAAATCCAAGTTTGAGCGGAGAACCTTGAGTCACTCCTGCTACCATAACTTTTCAGTGTGGCCGGAGAGGAGGATGTCATTGGTTAGGCACCAGCACACGGCAATTAGATTTACAATTCTATCAATTCAATTTCCTCTTTAACTCCCTGACCCCTAACTTTTTCTCCATGCAATTATTCTGACCTTATAAAACACCTGCGGATTTCCTCCCCACGCTGCCCGCCCCCCCCTCCCCCATTATTACACTGCTTAGAGCAGCTTTCCTCGGCCCTGAACATTGGAACCACCGGGGGAGCTTTTAAAACTCCTCAACTCTGGGTCCCATCCCCAGAGATTCTAATTTAATTGTCTTTGAGGGTAGCCTGGGCACCTGGATTTAAAAAAAATCTTCCCAGGAAACTCATGTGCAGCCATCACTGCGAACCGCGGGGGGGGGGGGGGGGGGGGAGGAGGGAGCAGACGCCCTGCGCTTTCCAAATTAACTATCAGCTGATGGCAGGCATCTCAGCTACCAGGAGAACGTGAAGGGTGCGTCCCAGGGCCCTCTCCACTCCAGGTAACACTCCATGGCAGCAGAGGCCTCCAGGAGAGCAGGTCCTGCTGCTAGTCGGCTCTCTCCAGGGAGTGAGCGCCAGATGCGGGCAAGGACAAGACAGGCAGCTATCTTGGGGCAGGGAGGCACTAAATCTGCCAGTTGAGAATGGGCCTGCTATGCAAACCAAGGACTTCTCTCTGGCTTCCTCTCAGGGCTTCTGGGAATCGAGCCGGTCCTCCTTCTATACCAGCTGCATCAAGATCAGCTAATTCTTGAGGGCGTGCACGCGTGGGTACAAAGAGCGGCCTCTGCTCCCCAGGAGCGGCCGCTGCAGAGCACGGGGAGAACCGGGGGTAGGTCCCTGCAACTCAAAGTGTGTTCCGCGGCTCAGCGGTCTCAGGAATGCAGTACGTCGGGTCTCCACCCAGACCTATTCAAGAAGAATCTGCATTTCAGCGGGATGCCCACGAGGGTGAGTATGAAAGTCAGCAAAGTTTGAGGAGCGCGGACGTATTCTACTGCGGGCAACGCCACGCGCTGCATTGCATGGAGGCGTAGGGCCTGGGTGGAGAGAGCAACTCACTCCTCTTCCCGCACCTGCCTTTTTTTTTTTTTTTTTGTCTGTTTGTTTGGTTTTGTGTATCTTGAGCGGCCGAGGCGAGAGGCTGGCAGGCTACGGAGCTGCACCAGGTCCGGCGGCCCCGCCCGCGCGCCCCGCCCCCTCCTGGGTCCCAGCCCCGCGTGCGGTTGCTGTGGCAGCGCGGGACGCGACTGAAGGCGAGACTGCCGGGCCTCCACCTTTTCCTTCTTCTCCAAACCGCCCTCCTCCACGACCCCTGGCTCCCGCCCAGCCCGCGGCTCCGTCATGTCCCGGGGGAGGCGCGGCAGCCGCGTGAGCGCCCTGGAGGGCGGCGGGGAGGAAGAGGCGCCCCAGGCGGCGGCCGCGGTGGCCTCGGTGCCGTGGGCGGCCCCGCAGCGGCCGGAGGCGGCGGCCGAGCAGGTTCTGCTCCGGGGCATCTTCGAGATCGGGAGGAGCAGCTGCGACATGGTCCTGAGCGAGCGGGCTCTGAGGTGGCGGCCCATTCAGCCCGAGCGCCCCGCGGGTGAGTGTGCGGGTCCGAGCCTCCGCCTCCACCTGCTCCCCCCTCCCCCTCCCCCTGCTCCCCTCCCCTCCCCCTGCTCCCCTCCCCCTGCTCCCCTCCCCCCTGCCGCGCACACGCCGCCCGGGCGCTGCCTCTCCTCCTCCCGAAGCTCCTCCTCCGCCAGTTGGGGGGACCCCGAGCCACTCCCTGGGGCTCAGCGACTGGCCGCCTCCTGCCGGCCTCTCCCCTGGGGGCGCATTCCCCGGCCCACGTCACACTCGGCTTCTGCTCGGCGCCAAAGAGGAAAGAATTGACCCCCCAAAGCCGGTGTTTTCTGCCGGCGGGAAGGCAGCCCCCCCCGCCCCCGCCCAGTGGATGAAGTTCAGTGGCAGTTGCTGACCGGGCGTCCCTCCACGAGGGTTCTGAAGGCAACTGTCCCTTTGCTGACTTCTGAGAGTTTAGCCTCGGGCTTTGGAGTCTCTGTCTGGACTTTTCCATCCTTCACAGCACCCCCTGCCATTGTCTAAAGTCAAGCCTTCTTCAGGCTCAGTCTGGAAATTTTTGATTTTTGAGGTTCACTTTAGAATCCTCATCATGCTGTGTACTTGCATTTGACTTTTATGGACTCGAAACTTGTTTTATTTAGAACGTGTTATAATGCTGTATTTTACGATAGAAATATTTGAAGTCTAAGTCTAGGGATGGTTTAGAGCAGGCGTCCTCAAACTACGGCCCGCGGGCCACATGCGGGTGTTTTTGCTGTTTTGTTTTTTTTACTTCAAAATAAGATATGTGCAGTGTGCATAGGAATTTGTTCATAGTTTTTTTTTTTTTTAAACTATAGTCCGGCCCTCCAACGGTCTGAGGGACAGTGAACTGGCCCCCTGTTTAAAAAGTTTGAGGACCCCTGGTTTAGAGAAATCCCTCGGGATGTGGTACAGCCTCTTCTAGTTAAATACAAACGTATGAAATTATAAATGGCCTCCCCTGTTGGAAAACAAGACGCAGTGCACTCTTTATATTACAGAGCAGAAAAACAGCACTATTTAAAAATTTCTTGCACAAAAGTCTAATAAAATGAAGTGGCTGAGCTAGGGACCCAGCACTGGTCATGAGTGTGAATTCAGCACCTGTATAAGCCATCCTCACGCCACTAAAACCATCTTGACCTTAATTTAAATGTTTTCCGGCGTTTTGAAAACCAAGGTAGAATATCTTCTTGCACTTTTGAGTTAAAATCTAGTATGGACAGAATTGTTCTGCTTAGTTTTCAAGTCAGTTTGAATTTGGGGGATATAGAAGTTTACAATTAGAGTTTAGGTTAGTCTACAAGAGCCACTTTAACCTACAACGAGGCTGAAATTTGATAGAATTAAAATGAAAGATGCAATGAGTTGTTGTACAAATTAATATTGCAATTCTGGTAAACAAAGAGGCAAATAGTGATGGGAAAGAAATGTTATTTTCTATTGAGTGGTGATTGAGGAAAAGTAGGCTTAACTAGCATTACTGTTGGTAGCATTTAAAAAGTCATCTTGACAGTTACAACTCTAAAGCTTGCAAGTGTTGACTCTTTTGTTGTTGTTTACTTTGGCCCTAAAACCCTCTGGTTTTCTTTTCCTTCATCTAGATGTCCCACTTTTTCTTTGTAACTTAACACCTGGTGTGCAGAACACACTGGGCCCCTAAATTTGAAGGTACAGAAGCACCGTAGTAAGTATTTCTATTTATAGGAGAAACCAAGAGATGCTCTACTTAGTAACATAAGATTGGGAAAAGAAAAGGAGGTATTAAGAGATGTTTAAATGTGAGAAATAGTGCCTGATGTGGAATTAGTTTACTACGTGTGAATAGCAAAGGACAAATGAAATGGGTCCAGAAACTGGAGGAAAAACTACATTCTATGTCATTTGCCCCCACTCATGGGCACACGCTAGATGTTTGTCACCTCTTCATAATCAACCCATCCCATTTCTTCAGCCTCATCTAAAAAGTTGTGTCATCTGTTATACCCTCTTTCTTATTATTTTTTTTTTTAGCCCTTGCTCTGTTAGCTTTCACGTAAGCCCAGTGATGTGCTCAGGACTCTCCTATCCTAGCCACCCCCAGCCTTGATCCTGTAAGCTTCTCTTTCTAGCGGCTACTCTGCCTCTTTTCTCACGTTCTTGCATAGATTCCTAGCAAAATTCGTTTACTCTCACTGCCTTCATTAGTTCACTTCTTAATTAGTCCTCAACCATCTGAGACCTGGCTTTGTTCTCTCTGCTAAAGCTGCTCGGGCAAAGGTTAGCAATCGCCTTCTAATTGCGCAATCATATGGACCAATATCAACCCTTACCTTTCTGGATTTCCCCTGCATTTGACTTTGACTTTGCTGCCTTGGTTTCTGTGGCACCACCAGAACCTAACTTTTCAGTCTCCTGTTTGTCTATTTTTGGTGTTCTCAAGGAGTCTGGTCTTGCTAACTATTGTCACTCATCATCTACTCTCTGGGTTATATCATCCACTGTTCTCATCTACCCTTAGGCCAAACGTTCAATCTCTGTCTTTAGTCCTGACCTGTATACATCAACTTGGGAGTCCCACAAATTTAACATGCCTGCCTACAAGGAAAGCAACTTTTCCTGATGCTTAAAAATAACATCTGGTCTTGTATTCCCTAACAGTTTTGGAACTTACTAATTCGTCAGTTGTCAGAATATTTAACTTTGCTTTTTAGGTGTGTGTAAGCTGTGGTACAATGAGTGGGACTCCTTGAAGTTTATGTTGGATGGATATACCTGGTAGATTGCATATGTAAGTAGTGAACATGCTAGCATAATATGAGAGAAAGGGCATTTAGAAGGCTATCTGGAATGTTATCTAGGCCAGGATTCGGGAGGTAAGCCCCGACTCACTCTCCCTCACTTACTACTTCTAATCAACCGTCAATTCTCTTCACGCTGTTTGCTCTCTTCCTTCGCTGTCCAGCCAATCACTACCCAAACTCAGGCCATTATAACCTTCTACTTGGCCTACTCTGTCACCTCCCTTGAGCCTGTATTTTAATGTCACCTTCTCAGTAAGGCTTTCCCTCATCACCTATTTAAATTCCTTTCTCTGCACACTTTCTAGCTCCCATTACTCTCATATTCTTCCATGGCATGTATTGTCTAATATGCTATATAATACTTACTGTCTGTCTTCCCCACCACCACCCCAGCTTTGGGGGACCCAATAGTAAGTAAGTGGCACTTAAATAAGGATAACTTTATAAGAGTTTTTAAAAGGCAGTGTTTTATAAAGGTGTAAGCAAGAAGTAAGGATAGTGAAGTGCTCTTGGGACTAAAAATAGAGGGACAGGGGATTCTATTCTTAGGCCCAAAGGGGAAGAGTTGCCTGAGTCTGGATTCAGAGAGACTATGTAAAGAGGGTCACTAGACAGGGGCTATGACCTTTGCTTCAGCCCGGCTGGTTTCCACACCAATTCTGGTCCTTACCATAATCCAAAGCCAACTAGAAGCTGGAGTGCAAGGGGACCACTTGATGGAGGTACAGAGTAGGGGAGAAGGGTGGAGACTGGATCTAGATGGGGAAAAGGGAAGATGTTCAGAACATCTTGTTTATTGTCAGCACCTTGAAAAGAGTGCCTCACATGTAAACAATCAACATTTGTTGAATGAATGAGTTTGCTAACTGGTCTCAGGAACTGTTGCATCATAATCTGATCACAACACTGCTACTTAAGGAAAGCAACTTTTCCTGGTGTTGAAAAATAACATCTGGTCTTGTATTCCCTCACATATTCTCTCTCTCTCTCTCTCTCTCTCTCTCTCTCTCTCTCTCTCTCTCTCTCTCTCTCTCTCTCTCTCTCTCTCCTCTCCCCCTCCTTCTCCCCCCGTCCCCCATCTCACACTGAGAACTTGGTCATTTACTAATGGAAGGCACCCTAAACTAGACCCTAAAGCATGACTATAGGGACTTTCTAGGCTTCCTCCTCCAGCTGTCTGTAATGTGCTCCCATTAAGAGTGGCACCACCTGGAAGAGAGCATTCCCTCCCCTTTTGTTAAAGAAGCATCAGAACTCTTTTTTATTTTATTTTATTTTTATTTATTTATTTATTTTTGGATCAGCAAGGCAAATTTACTCCTGCGCAGAAGAGTGCTGTTGCCAGCTGGAAATCATGGGCAAACACCAGAACTCTTTTTTAAAAATAACTTCTTAAGCTGAAGTTGGCCCACTTCTCCATTGTTAGCATCGTGGCCAGAGGTTTCATCTTGCTCAGCTGCAGGGTAGAATGTGCCGACCAGGCCACAGATTGGCCAGGATGTCAGCTGTGTGCACCAAAGGACACATTCTGTTCAGAAAATACTGTCTTGCCTACAGTGGTGCCTGGTGAACTTTAAATTGGAATCTCAGATTGTAGCCATTTTACTTGTGGAATAATATATATGTTTTCTCATGTTAATATGAAGTCGTTACCAAGTTAGCTGTCTGTGAACTCAGAGGAAGCAACATCCTAAAGAAATGGAAGAGGGATCAGGCTAGTTCTGTGAGACCAGATGAGAAAGGTAGACAAGACTGGATCATGAGACCCTGCCCAGGCAGAGCTGACCAGGAGGAATGCCACAGGGTGGGTAGCCCTCAAAAGAGTGCCCAGGACTGGGCGTAAGGTGTCAAAAAGTGAGAAGAGAGCTCAGAAAGGGACCCTGAGTGGATGCCATAGACCAATTTGCCTATTTTATAATTTAGCCCTCGGCTTGTGCTGTAACTGAATCAGATCTTCTCAGTGTTAAATGATTTCAAAGCATCACTGATTGCTTGTTGGCATTTTTCCAAATCTCAACCAAGGACAAACTTCTAGGAACATGTGCTTACCAAGTGGTAAGCTTCTACCTCAAATGTTAGATTGAAATAGAAAAATACAGGATTTTTGTGCCTCCCCAAAGCAGAATCTGGATTATAATGTTTTTATCTGTTTCCCACAAAGGAAAAACTGCTGATGGGGAGAGTTAGTAATGGGTAGGATTGGACTATATTAAACTCATATTTTTGTACATTTAAGAATGATCCATTTTAGGGATCTCTGACAGGAATGCCAAATGTCCACAAGTCTCGTCCCTCCCTTTCCATCTCCCCCCTCCCCTCTTCCCCCTCCCCTCCCCTTCTCTCTCTCTCCTGTCTCTCACTGGGAACTTGATCATTTACTAATTGGAAAGCACCCTAAGTAGACCCGAAAGCACTATAGGCTTCCTCCTCCAGCTGTCTGTAGTGTAGCACTATAGTGACTGGTCGATTGGTCATTCAGTCGCTTTCCTGTGGTGTAGGAAAGGTTTCAGGAGTGGGCACCGAAGGACCCTCCGTTTTGTCTCCGCAGTCACAGGGGTGTGACTGACTTTGGGCAAGTCATTTACCATCGCTGAGTTACAGTTTCTTCACCTGCAAAATGAGGCATTTGTATGATGTGGTCTCCAAGAAGCATCAACTCTGAAGTTGCATTGTAAAGAGAATACCCATTTTTATAGACTTTAAGTGTTAGGATGGATACCATCATAAATTAAGGAAGTCTGAGTAGGGTTTGAGTGACCCGTGGGGTCCCCCGTCTGCTGTGTGTGGAAGAGTGTTGCATTTTACAGCCGGAGCTTCGCAGCCCTAATGAATTTCTAATTAGAAGACCCACATGAGAAATACGAGCCAAGCCCCTTACTCCCCTTCCCCAGCTTCGGGGCACAACGGTGAGAGGGGAGCCATCGCCCCAGTACAGGTCCTGTCTTTGGAAAGGAAGAAACCATTATCTATAGACAGTTGTTGGTCAAAGCCAGGCATAAGCAGATTTTTCATGATGGACAAAAGGACTAGCGTATCCTTTCTTCCTGCTGCTTCATTTCCTGTACCCTCTAATCAGATTTCAGAGTAAGGATTTTATGTTTGCTTAGCATTTGAATATAATGTTTTAAATACTTCTAACAATAAAATGTGGGTTTCAAATCTTAAATATGGTTTACAAGCCTCTCTTTTTCATAGACTTACTACCTCGGGTTACACCGGTTCACCTTCTGTTTTTTCAAAGGGTCATTCCTGCCACGACTCTGAGCTCAGCTGGCTTGGAGCAGCAACGCGAAAATCTGAGGGAGCTGCACTGCAACCTGAGGTCTTGGCAGAGTTTCTTTGAGAAGAGAGTTAAATTGGTCCTCTTGTGCTTTAAGTTTATATAAAACATTTATTTGCTGGAAACTTAGCAATGTGAAAGGCGATGTGGAAAAATGTGAAAATGAGAAAAATAATCAATTTTAAAACAACAAGAGGTAGTGATTATGTGGGACTTAGCAGAGCTGGGTGCATTCTAAGCACTAATCTGCCTAAGCTGTTGGGGAACAGATGTACGTGAAACAGATCCAGTCTTCTGTTGTGTACGTCCAAAGTGAGACATCTGTCGGCGGGCCGTGTGGTCAGAAATAATGGAAGCAGGGGTTAACCCCCAAAATGACCTATTACTCATGTGAATTATTGAAGGACTAATTACTCAGTAAAACATGATGCTTTGGTTCACTGTGCTACATATTAAGAATAAAACAATTTTAAAACTTGGTAGTATGTTTCTAAGCTGTCAAATTGGAAGGAACTTGAAAAAGATGGTTGTGAAAAATCAAGCTTACCAAGTAACTGCATGTTCTGCATATGAAGTTTTTAAATTTATTTAAATGCTTTGACAGGTCTGTTAACCTGTTGTATACATACTAGAGGTCCGGTGCACAGATTCGTGCACTGGTAGGGTCCCTCAGCATGGCCTGTGGGGATTAGCCGAAACTGGCAGTCCAACACCCCCTGCCGTTCCTGCCTGCCGCTCCTGCTCCTCCTGGCCCTGCTGCGCCTGCCACAGGCTCGCACCCAGTCAGTCCCGATGGGGAGAGGCTTGTGCTAACACCGCAGCAATGTGGCTTGTCAGCTGTGAGTCCAGCCTCTGGCACCTGTCAGTCAGCTTAGCGCAGATCCCACTGTGGAAGCACACTGACCACCAGGGGACAGCTTCTGCATTGAGCGTCTGCCCCCTGCTGGTCAGTGTGCATTATAGTGACTGGTCGATTGGTCATTCAGTCGCTTAGGCTTTTATATATATAGATTGTGTAAATCTCATCTTGTATAAATATTAGCTTTTTATTAAAGTAAAACTGGTCCATTTGGAACAACAAACGTGCAATGAATCTCTACATCATGACTGTTTGGATGAATGTTCTGCAATGGTGGAATGCTCTGTGTCTGAATGTTGGAAACCATTGCCACCAGCCACATGTGGCTATTGACTGAGGAACTGAATTTTAATTTTATTTAACTTTAATTTAAAGTCAGTAGCCACATTGTAGCTCGTGGTAACTACAGCTTTAAGGAATGGAGAGTTGAAAATGTTTATTTCCTTTATCCCAGGGAACTTAATCTTTATTTTAAAAGATATATTAAAAATTTTTAAATCTCTATTTCTATGGAAAGGTACAGTTTTCAAATGATTAGCCTCAACGTAGAACTGATCTGCTCATACAATCTGAGCTGCTGATTTAAAGGTAAAACGGATGAGTCCAGAAAATGGGAGTTTGAAGGAAATTAAATCTTATACTCGCTGTTTGCATGCAAACCAGAAGTTGAAGACCCTTACTTAGTGTAATGAATGACTGAACCTAGAGGCAGGGAGGCAGGCAAAACCCTTTAACATATTCTGTATTAATTGGCTAATAGTAAAGTTGTTAAAAGTCATCATATTATTCTTCATGGTCACCATGATTTATTAAACTGAAATTTGGTAAACTTAGTTTCTTTTTTCTTTTTTATTATTTCTTTATCATCTAAAGTATTACATATAGTATTACATATGTCTCCTTTTTCCCCACATTGAACTCCTCCCCGGCCACCTCCCACCCCCCAGCACATGCCCTCACCCCCCTAGTGTCTGTGTCCATTGGCTATGCTTATATGCATGCATATAAGTCCTTTGGTTGATCTCTTACGCCCCCTCCTCCCCTGCCTTCCCTCTGAAGACTTAGTTTCTTAGTGTAGGATTAGTATAATCAAAATGATAACTGTCCTAGAGCCTATGTACCCTGACCCCATGGAAGTTGGCATACTAATGTTGTTCTTAAAACATTCTGCAACCACAGACACCATCTGAAGGCCAGTACTTTTAAAAACTGATCTACTTTTGTTTTCCTCTTTACCTCATCCCTCCCCCACGTGGGTATCTTTGGGGTTGGAACTGGCACAGAAATAATCCTCCTAGGAGTGGGGAACAGCACTTGCATTGACGCCAAGGGCTATAGGATGAACAAATTGAGAGTCAAATGGTCTGGATCAAGGTCAGTAAAGTAGAAAAGTTGGTCCAGGTAGGATTGTCCAAAGAAGGAGGATCTGAGGTACACTGCAGAAGTCTAAACATGATGAAACTAAAGAATTTAAAGAGCCAGGGCAGTAGATATAGGAATCAATGGATAGGTTGGGTACATAGGCAGATGGGATGCTATTGCTGGACTGAAAATTTTTTTTTAGAAACAGTTGCCCTTCTTGGTTCTCTCTCTTTTTTTTAAAAAATAAATCTTTATTGTTCAGATTATTACAATTGTTCCTCTTTTTTCCCCCTGTAGCTCCCCTCCACCTGGTTCCCACTCTACCCTCTGCCCTTACCGCCCCCCACCACTGTCCTCATCCATAGGTGTACTTTTTGTCCGGTCTCTTCCTGCACCCCCCATACCCCCCTTTCTCCCTGAGAATTGTCAGTCCACTCCCTTTCTATGCCCCTGATTCTATTATATTCACCAGTTTATTCTGTTCATCAGATTTTTTATTCACTTGATTTTTAGATTTACTTGTTGATAGATATGTATTTGTTGTTCATAATTTTTATCTTTACCTTTTTCTTCTTCTTCCTCTTCTTAAAGAATACCTTTCAGCATTTCATATAATACTAGTTTGGCGGTGATGTACTCCTTTAGCTTTTTCTTATCTGTGAAGCTCTTTATCTGACCTTCCATTCTGAATGATAGCTTTGCTGGGTAGAATAATCTTGGTTGTAGGTTCTTGCTATTAATCACTTTGAATATTTCTTGCCATTCCCGTCTGGCCTGCATAGTTTCTGTTGAGAAATCAGCTGACGATTGTATGGGTGCTTCCTTGTAGGTAATTAACTGTTTTTCTCTTGCTGCTTTTAAGATTCTCTCTTTGTCTTTTGCTCTTGGCATTTTAATTATGATGTGTCTTGGTGTGGTCCTCTTTGGATTACTTTTGTTTGGGGTTCTGTGCACTTCCTGGACTTGTAAGTCTATTTCTTTCACCAGGTGGAGGAAGTTTTCGGTCACTATTTCTTCAAATAGGTTTTCAGTATCTTGCTCTCTCTCTTCTTCTGGCACCCCCATAATTTTGATGTTGGTATGCTTGAAGTTGTCCCAGAGGCTCCTTACACTATCTTCATATTTTTGGATTTTTTTTTGCTTTTTGCTTTTCCAGTTGGGTGTTTTTTGTTTCTTTGTATTTCAAATCTTTGACTTGATTTTTGCGATCCTCTTGTCTGCTGTTGTATCTCTGTATATTATTTTTTATTTCAGACAGTGTATGCTTAATTTCTAGTTGGTCCTTTTTCAAATCCTCGGGGGTCTTGCTAAATTTATCGGCCTTTTCTAGAAAATTCTTGAAAAACCTTATAACCATGATTTTGAACTCTATATCCAGTCGTTTGCTTTCCTCCATTTCTTTCATTTGTGACCTGTTTCTTTGTCTCCACATTTTGGCTGCTTCCCTGAGTTGATAGAGTAGCTTTGTGTGCTAGGTGTCCTATAGGGCCCAGTGGCTCAGCCTCCCCAGTTACCTGAGGTGGACACTCTTAGTGCACCCCTTTGTGGGCTGTGTGCACAGTCTTGTTGTAGTTAAGCCTTGATTGTTGTTGATATCACTGGGAGAAATTGACCACCAGGCCAATTGGCTGTGAGGATCAGCTGTGTCTATGATGGGAGAACTTCTGTGCTGGAGACACCCTCTGCCTTCCGCAGCTCCTGTGAGTCGCAGTGTGCTTTTCTCTTTCCTTCTAGTTGTAGAATTTCCACTCAGCCAGCCTTCTTATGGTTCTGGATGATGTCTGTTTTGTCTTTTAGTTGTAGTTTTGAAATTGTTGTGCGAGGCAGCAGTTTAGGTGTTTACCTATGCCGCCATCTTGGTTTCTCCTGGACTGAACATTTTTGTGCCCCCTGTAATTTGGGAAAGTGGACCATACTTGTTTAAAGGGCCAGGGATGTAGTTGATATAATTCATTGTGGTCTCAGTTACTAGAATACTCATTCTGAACCTCATTGCTTATCCCACCTAGTCTATTACTTGACTAGGTTGTTAGATTTCATTTCAAATATTGACAAATCTACAAACATCATCACGTCCTCAACATGGGCCTCTCTAATTTCTGACATATAACTATATTTCTGCCCATGTTTTAGGATTACTGTGACAATGATGGGGGTAATATATGTTGAGCTAGTGAGGGATGTGCGTGTGTGTGTGTGTGTGTGTGTGTGTGGTGTGAGCAAAGGAAAGAACTCTTAGTAGCCATTGGCTTTTTATATTCTTTTATATTTTCCTAAATCAGTACATGATGAAGGGGGAGGTAAAGGGAAAAGAGGGAAGAAAAATGGAGTTTGAAGAAAATTAAATCTTACACTCACTTTTTGCATGCAAACCAGAATTGAGGACCCTTACTTAGTGTAATAAACGACTGAACCCAGAGGTAGGGAGGCAGGCATAGGCAGGCAGATATGCATACCAAAATAAAATAAAATAAATAAATAAATAAATAAATAAATAAATAAATAAATAAAAAAAAATTGGCACAGTGCTATGGACTTATGGTAAGCCTAAAGATAAGTCTAAAATAATGTACCATCTGTCTTCAGGGAATTCCCATGTATATTCCAAGATTTTCATCAGAAACAGTGTTCTGGAAACTACCACGGCTGCTACACAACAGTGTCCAGTGTTTGACTAAAAATAGTGAACATTTATTGATGTTTACTCTGCCAGGTCCTGTGCTAAGTATCTTATCTGTTTAATCCTCCCAACAAGACTGTGTAGTCTAGATAGGATTTTTATCCCCGGGGCCCAGAGTTGTTAAATAGCTTGCCCAAAGTCATGCTAGTAATGGAGTTGCTGGGATTCAAAGCCAAGCCATCTGACCCCAGAGCCACACTGTACCCATTCGGTTATACTGCTTTCTCAGTCAAGCAAGAAAGAATACTCCCTCATGCCTTCAGGAGTCTGATGTCTGAGTTCGTGATAGTTTAGTATCATAGTCCAAACTAATATGAAAAAAAACAAAAACATACCCCACAAAAAACCTTTAATACAATAATGTCATCTGATTTCTTTCAGACCTTTAAGACAGTTCCCCCATATAGAGCATATTCCATTTCTCTCAGAATTTTTTAATTTATGAGTAAATGACCAAAATGGGATAGAGAAATGGGAGTATTTATTTATTTATTTTAAAAATATTTTTATTGATTTTAGAGAGGAAGGGAGAGGGAGTGAGAGATAAAAACATCAATGATGAGAGAGAATCATTGATTGGCTGCATCCTGCATGCCTCCTACTGGGGATAGAGCCCGCAACCCAGGCAGGTGCCTTTGACCGGAATTGAACCCAGGACCCTTCAGTCTGCAGGCTGACGCTCTATCCACTGAGCCAAACCAGTGAGGGTAAGAAATAGGAGTTTGTAAAGTTTTTTTAAAACCCCATATATATTACTAAAGGCCCGGTGCACGAATTTGTGCACGGGTGGGGTCCCTCAGCCTGGTCTGTGATTGGGGCCCATCGGGACCATCTCGCCCAGTCCTTATGGGGCTGGCCGGCCAGGGTGGGGGGGAGGGACCGAGGGAGGTTGGCTGCCAGCCCAATTGGGGCTATCGGGGCCGGCTGGCTGGGTGGTGGGGTGGGGTGGAGAGGAACTGTGGGATGTTGGTTGTGGGAGCAGACTGACCACCAGGGGGCAGCTTCTGCATTGAGTGTCTTCCCCCTGGTGGTCAGTGCGCATCATAGCAATTGGTCGACCAGTCAACTGGTTGACCAGTTGTTCAATTGTTTGGTCACTTAGGCTTTTGTATATATAGATGGAAAATGTTAAACATACCCAAATGTAGAAAGAATAACATAATAAGCCTCCATGTTCAATGAGAGGTGAAGCTCTATGTAACACATTGAGGGTAGATAGTTTTCAAGACCAGTCTTGTTTCATCTGTGACCTACCCATTTCCCTTCTTTCTCTGGAATAGTTTGAAGCAATTCTTAGACACATCTAATTACATCTATAAATATCTCAGCATACATCTCTAGGAGGTAGAAATTTTTAAATTTATAATACACAATATAATCACAATTCCAGGATTTTATTAGTTTACTTTCAATATTATTTTGTATTGGTTTCAGCATAGTAGTTAGACAAGTGGTCGGCAAACTGTGGCTCGCGAGCCACATGCGGCTCTTTGGCCCCTTGAGTGTGGCTCTTCCACAAAATACCATGTACACTAATTAAGTTAATAACAATGTACCTACCTATATAGTTTAAGTTAAAAAAATTTGGCTCTCAAAAGAAATTTCAATCGTTGTACTGTTAATATTTGGCTCTGTTGACTAATGAGTTTGCCGACCACTGGGTTAGACAATCATATACTTTACAATTTGTTCCCCCCAATATTTCCAGTACCCACTTGGGACCATGTTATAGCATTATTATTGACTCTATTTCTTATGCTGTACTAAATTTACATCCTGGTGACTATTCTGTAACTGCCAATTTGTACTTCTTAATCCCTTTACCTCTTTCATCCAGTCCCCCAGCCCCCTCCCACACTATTCCAATGTAAAACAATCCTTAAATATCCAGCGATCATATTTTTCTGATGATTATTTATCTTTTTCTTTTTTAAAAATATAAATCAACATTTAAATAAGGTCCATATTGCAGTTGGTTGCTGTGTCTTTTATTTTTCTAATCCACAGATTGTTCTCTCTCTTTTTTATTTCCTTGCAATTTATTTTCTGAAAAACCTGGTGGTCTGGCCTGCATTTTCCCATTGAAATATGGAGACAAGTGTCTGTGAAAGATAAAAAGGGGAGGGAGCATATTCAGAGGGATACCTTCAGACTGTGATGACACCTGTGTGTGTGGGGGGGTGGGGGGGGTGAAGCAAGCAGGGGTGGGGAGAGCCTCAGTAGAGGATGCTTATCTGATAAACTCTTTGCTTATCTATATTGAGAGTTTGAGAGAAAAGACTGCCCTTTAGGAGTCTTGCCTTGGACAGAAATGGCCAAATCTCAGCAATTTTCATTCATGGGCTATGGAATACTCAAATTGTCCCAATTCTAGATTTTTGGACCAATGGGAACCCCTTCAAGTTGACTTCTCTGATTCCTTTGACCTTCTCTCAGCCATCTCTGATAGCTTTCTTTCATGAATGGCAAGATATTCCAGGCTCATCTCGAACATTTCATGCCTGAGACATGGCTTTAACACTATCATCAGGAAGCCTAGTTCCTTTTATTGGGTAGTGGTGTTTAGAGAAAACAATTTGAGTACCATGTGTGCTCATTGCTAATAATTTCTTTATATGGTCTTGTTTCAATTTTTTCTAAACAGAAAATGTATGATGGAATTATGCGATACTTCCAGTTCAGGTTCAAGACTAAGAGGTTTTTTATTTTCTCTCCTTTCTCCTAACCTTAAAAATCCCTAACTGTTGCCGTATCCTGAAATATGTGTACATCACAGAGTATATATCACAGAATAACAATACCAATGCTACATCAACAGTATAATTACGGAAAGCCATTTAAGATCATTCTGTACTTTTGGTTGTTGCTCCTAGAGTATGTACCACTTTAAGTATATGCCATGTGTAGTCAAATACTGTGTTTTATTTTATATATATATATATATATATATATATATATATATATATATATATATCCTATATAATAAAAGGCTAATATGCAAATCGACCAAACTGCAGAACGACCGGTCGCTATGACGCGCACTGACCACCAGGGGGCAGATGCTCAACGCAGGAGCTGCCCCCTGGTGGTCAGTGCACTCCCACAGGGGGAGCGCCACCCAGCCAGAAGCCGGGCTCACGGCTGGCAAGCACAGCTGCCACAGCGGCAATAGCCTTTCCTGCCGCCATGGCACCAGGCCTCTAGTATATATATATATATATATATATATATATATATATATATATATATATATATATATTTATTTATTTATATTTTATATATATATATTTTGCCCTTTAATTTTACTTTATTGTTTAAAGTATTACAAATAGTAGTACATATGTCTCCTTTCCCCCCCCCCCCCCCCCCCCGGCCTCCCCTAGCCCCTGGCATATGTTTCCCTGCCCCCCCCCCAGTGTCTTGCATCCATTGGTTATGCTTATATGCATGCATACAAGTTCTTCGTTTGATCTCTTGCCTCCCCCCACCCCAACCCTCTCCAGCCTTCCCGCTGTAGTTTGACAGTCTGTTCAATGCTTGTCTGCCTCTGTATCCATTTTCTTTCATCATTTTATGTTCTTTATTATCCATAAATAAGTAAGATCATGTGGTATTTTTTTTTTTCACTGACTGGCTTATTTCACTTAACATAATGCTTTCCAGTTCCATCCATACTATTGCAAATGGTAAGAATTCCTTCTTTTTTACAGCAGCGTAGTATTCCATGGTGTAGATGTACCACAGTTTTCTAATCCATTCATCTGCTGATGGGCATTTAGGCTGTTTCCAAATCTTAGCTATTGTAAATTGTGCTGCTATGAACATAGGAGTGCATATATCACTTCTGATTGGTGTTTCTCAAGTACTGTGTTTTAAAGATACTTGGAATCATTCCCATTTGTGATGTTATCCTCCAACTCAATGTGCAGAATTATTTGTTTCATTTTGGTTTTATTCTGTAATTATGTAAAACTAGAGGCCTGGTGCATGAAATTCATGTACCGGCGGGGGGATGTCCCTTCAGCCCAGCCTGCACCCTCTCCAATCTGGGACCCTTTGGGGGATGTCTGACTGCCAGTTTAGGCCCAATCCTGGGGATCGGGCCTAAACTGGCAGTCAGACATCCCTCTCACAATCCTGGACTGCTGGCTCCTAATCGCTCACCTGCCTGTCTGCCTGGTCACCCCTAACTGCCCCCCCCTGCTGGCCTGGTTTCCCCAACTGCCCCTTCCGCTGGCCTAGTCACCCCTCACTGCCCCCCCTGCCAGCCTAATCACCCCCAACTGCACCCCCCTGCTGACCTGGGCGCCCCTAACTACCCCGATCCCCCCACAGGCCTGGTCACCCCATGCAGCCTGCTGTTCAGTTGTTTGGTCATCCCTCACTAACGCCCCTGCTGGCCTGGTTGCCCCACACAGCCTGTTTGTTTAGTCATTTAGTCGTCCCTCACTAACCTCCCTGCTGGCCTGGTCATGGGCAGCCATCTTGTGAGGGCGTGAGGTTTAATTTGCACATTACCTCTTTATTATATAGGATATTTATATGGTTCCAAAGTTAAATCCACTAAACAAGCCCTATTCTGAGAAGTATAACTTATCTGTGTTTCTTTTACCATTTTTCTTTCTCACTATTATAGGTAAGATTCTTTTTTCAAGTTTTTTTATTCTTTCATTTTTTAAATATAAGCAAATATGTACATACTAGTGGCCTGGTGCACAAAATTCGTGCACATTAAAAGGGGATTAATTAGAGGAAATATTTTAATATTGCTATTTGCCCTTTCTCTATAATAGAAGTGTCAGAGATGAAAGAAAATTAGTAAAATGTATATGAAAATCTTCCTCCTATCAGAGTCTGGGATGCACCACGGGACCCAGAGTCAACTCCCCACCTACCCACATGCGCCTCAAAATCACACGAAACCCAGACCCGGCCGTGCCCTCCCCCCTGCCATTGGACTAGATCCAGACCTGGCCGGTCCCACCCTTGTCAAGCCCCGCCAGGCAGGGGGCACAGCCTCTGGTTCCCTGGCCTGGTGCCGGGGGCACAGCCTGAGGTCCCCCAGCCTGGGCTGGGGTGGGGAGCATTCCTTGAGGTCCCCTATCAATCCCCACCAGGAGGGGGGCTTAGCCTCAGGTCCCCTGGCCCAGGGTGAGGGGAGCAGCCTCAGGTCCCCTGGCCCAGCATTGGGGCGGGGGGGTTGCACCTTGAGGTCCCCCGTCAAGCCCTGCTGGGCGGGGGGTGCAGCCTGAGGTTCCCTGACCTGGCACTGGAGTGGGGGGCATGGACCAAGGTTCCCTGGTCTGGCGCTCGGGTGGGGGAGCAACTGTCTTTGTGGCAGAGTGATGGTCAATTTGCATATTCCCTCTTTATTATATAGGATATCCTTGTCCTTACTCCTCCTCTACCCACTTTCTTAAATGCATGTGGGTCTTGAAAAATGATTGGAGTTGGCTACACAAAGAAGTAAGGAAACATATCTAGAAAAATAGTATTTTAGAAAAAAAAAAAATCTCAGGAGGGAATGCTTTGACCTATTTGGAAAATAAGACCATGGTCTGTAGTGTACATTAGTGGGGGGAGATGACAGTGCTTTGTGATAAGTTAATAGTTTGTATAAGGCTTTGAAGATCATACTAGGAAGTTGGTGTCTTAACCTGAGGGTTGAGTAAGGGGTGGCAAAAGCCAAGTGTCAGAAGAAATCAGGTTTTTGTTTTCTAAAGTAAGTGAGTTTGGGTTTTAGAAAGGCAATCGTGGGGACAGGGTGGATTTTCAAAGGGCTCTTCATTGCGTAGCCCCTTTCAGTGACCCATGTATCAGAAGATCCAGGAGGCAGTGTGTATGTAGCAGGGAGAATGGAGTGGTGAGTCTAGATGAAGGAATATTATCAAAGAATTTGAAGGATGTGGGACTTGAGAGAAAGGAAAGAAACAATGGCAATACTGAGATTTTTAGCTCAGACAATGAAATGAATAGTGGACACTGTTAAAGTTACTTCTCAGATTTGCAAAATGAGAAACATTTTACTTGAAATGTATTCTACAAAGCACCAGATATGCCAGTGGCTAGCAAAATGTCCAAACAGAAGGGAAATTGACAGGTTGAAAAATACATAAGCTGGAGAAATCTCTCCTGAAGGATTGTCAAGTGAACCCTATGGAGTGTAAGATCAGTGTTTTCATGAGCCTCAGACTCTCTCTCCTGTGTCTGGTTTCTTTTAGGTTAAGACCACTTTAAAAAAAAATTAAAATCTATTTTCAGAAAGCATTAGTCAATAAATATTGGTAAATAAATTTCTTTGTACAGCCATAATATTTAGGTATTAATAAGATATAAAGTCAGTGAAATAATTTAAAGAATGTCAATTTTTATATATAGAAAAACTGTTTATATATTATTTTAAACTAAAAAAATCCTTTACTATATAAAATCTCTATGCTTTTTTTTTTTTTGCGGGGGGGGGGGGGGGAGATCTAATACAAATAATGTTTTCCAAATCAAAATTTTATGTTTAGTAAAGGTTACAAACACATAATTCAAAGTACTTTCTAGTGTCCATCTGTGCAGAAAGCATAAGATCAATAAAATTGAGCAGCTGTTAGGATGTATTAGTTTCCTTATATTTTAGGCATGTTTTCATGTATTGAAAGTGTAAAGGGAAGACAGTATATGTATTGTTGTGGTTTTCATTATACAGATGAGAAGGTACAGTGAAAATCTTGGAGAACATAATATATTTTTAAAGTCCCATTCATAGCGTACTTATTTTAGGTATTGTTTCTTTTAAATATTCAGAGTAAACTAAACATTGTAGATAACGTTCTTTTGTCATATAATTTGATTTATAATAAGCTCTTAAATTTAAAGTAGAAATAAATTTTTCTCTAGAAATTGCATTTTTGTTTATTAGAATTAACTTTTTTTCACATTTGGGGAAAAATATGTGTTGGTAGCTTCTGAATGAAAGACAAATCTAGCACTTTCCAAGTCTGAATGTTTTACACTGGGACCAAACCTACTCTGTTATTGGGTTTCATGCCCAGGAAAGTTTATGGGTGATCCTAGTTTTGCTCAAATCTGCATGACAAATATGTGCCTTAACATGCAAAGTGGTCTTTCAGATTTAACTTTCCTAGAGTATAAGGTAAGTTCCAACAATTAGTTTGGAAAGCTGTGGGATGTGTTTTGGCTTTGACTTTTCAAAAACCTTCCGTCAATAACATTTAATTAGCATCAGTTGTGTACATTGTGTATTTTGGGGTGATATGACGAGTTCCAAATATTCTAGAAGATCTCAGACTTCTGTGGTTGAAACTGAAAATACACTTACTAAACTATGAGCTGCTTTACATTAATGATTCAGTTACCTATTGCTTAACTACTGCATATGGGACACCCAGTTGAAGTGGTTGATTTTGAAGTGGAGAATTTAAAAAATATATATATCATTATTATTGAACATATTACAGATGTCCTCTTTTATCCCCCTTGTTAACCCTCATCCACCCTGCTCCTGCCCTTAAACTCACCAAATATTATTGTTAGCTTTGAAAATAACAGCTAATCTCACCGTCATTCTTGGGTAGACTGAAGAAATCAGAAAACTCACCTTGAAGGCCATTATAAACACTTTAATATTCTTTTTTTTTTTAAATTTCTTTATTGATTAAGGTATCACATATTTGTCCTCGTCCCCCCATTCCCATCACACACCCCTCCCCACACATGCCCCCACCCCCCTGTTGTCCTTTACCGCTGGTCAGGCTCATATGCCTGCACGCAAGTCCCTTGGTTGATTTCCCCCTTTACCCCCACCCTTCCCTACCCTCCCCCTGAGGCCCGACAGTCCGATCCATGCCTCCTTGTCTCTGGGTCTGTTCTTGTTCATCAGTCTATGTTGTTCATTATTTCCCCTAGATGAGTGAGATCATGTGCTATTAGAAATACACTTATCAGAACCGAAAATGAGACAAGCAATAATGGTTATGGTGACAGGCAAATGAATCAGTGTGTAGTGAGTTTCTTTCTGGGCCAACAGTTCTTTTGAGACCCAATTTCAATGTCCAACAGTTCCTTATGTGTACATGTCAGCACTGACATTTCAGTTCTGGATGGTGGACAAATGGTAGTAATGCAGGTCCGACTCTGTCCGGTTTGGTCCTGGGCAATCTGCAGTGATGCACAGCTGCTAACTGCTAGTATGGGAAGGCCACATCCGCGTCTTCCGTCTCTGGACTGCTTCTCTTCTGTCTTCATGGCTGGAGTAGTCCTGTCGATTCCTCTCTTGCTGGAATCCACATGGTCTCGGAGTTGTTTTCTGAAAATATACAAACATATTCTCTACCAAAAGTTAATAAAGGAATATTTTCTATAAATTTGACTGGGGATCCTTTTTCAATTTTTGCCCAAATGATTTTCCTCTGGCTTGTTTTGTCACCTTGTGTGTTTTTCATGGGTGTCTTGCTTTTAGCCTTACAATTAATTTTCTAAAGTATTAATTTTCTAGATGTAATTTACTTACAGGATATTTTTCCTTACATGATATTCCTCTACTATCCCCTCCTTTTTTGATTTAAATGTTAGGAGGCTTTTGAAAATTTTATAATGTATTCTTGATGGCTTTTAAATTTTAATTTTTTGCACTATAATATTACTGTTTTAGGTTCATTATATGGTGCACACTTTTATCATGAGATGAAGTACCAATAAAAATTTTAGTTGACTCTTTAGGAACACCTTTTTGTCTGGTACAATTAATTTTTCTAGAATATTAATATTCTTATTGGTTAATATGCTGCCTTCATATGAGTATCAATAAAATCAGTTAAACACAAACTCTGATTATTCAACATACTATCATGTTCACTTTACTGCTAAACAATATTATGCCCTCTATATAATATTCTAATTTCATTTTTTCTCCTTAATAAAAGCACTGGTCATTACTACTGCCACTGATGCTCATTTGTCCGCACATACTGTTGCAACATAATGTGTTGTGCATTTGATACGGATATTACCATATTGCCATAAGGAGCTGCTATTATTTTAGACACCAACTGATTCCATGATAGTATCAGATTTCTTTAACATATGCTTATGTTTTTGTACAAATGACCCTGAGAAACATCTGCTAGTTTTGTGGTGGTATCTACTGTTTCCTTTTTAGAATTTGACCTGCCAGTCACTTTTTAATGTGAATATACAGTATTTCATTAGAGTAGGCTCACTTTCGGGTTTTCATGCTATTGATATTAATTAACAATTTGAGTCAGCCTAATGGTATAATTCAGAAATTGAAGCTGTCTGTATACATTATTTTAAAAATAGCTTTAATTTTTTTAGTCATTGATACTTTAAAATAGAAAAGTGCCCTTTTAATGGATCCTTTAGGATCCAAAAAGGTCCAAAATTGCTTCCTAATGGGTCTGAATTTACTCATTGAATTTTACAAAAGTGTGTAGGAGTTGTGGTGTATTATTGGTTAGTTCATAACCTGTGCTAATTGCTAGTCCTTCTTAGTATCTTTTATGAGAGCATAAAGGCTGACGAAGGAAAAGGAAGTGAAGTTTCTATAAAGTTGTGAAATCTTTGCTCCAGGAGACTGGAAAGCATCTAGAGAGCTAAGCGTCTAGAGAGCTAAGCCACTGGTATCCCTCTTACTGGCTTTGTTATGACCTTGCCTAAGAAGCAGGGATCACAGATTTCCATGGTCTGGCATTTTCTTTTCTGTTTTCCTCCTTGTTTGCTCTATTTTTAAAGACAGTTGTTTATTCCAAGGAAGGAATATGACTGTATATTTATGGTACTTAAACCTGAAACATCAACAAAACGAAGAACAAACAAAGCTTTCTTGGAATAGCAATATTTGTCCTTGCTTTCCAGTGGAAAATGTATAGATTCTTTCCAGTTCCCTTTATTTTTCTAGAGGACGTTATCATAAAATTTTTATTACCTACACACCATACCAAATCTAAATCCAATAAAGTAAATACTATACGTAAAAGCTATGGTCCTTAATCACACTATATACCTGTGTTGTTAAGATAATGACTAGAACATCTCGCTTCTATGTCCTCCTCATCTGCCTCTGTGCACCAGCTGTTGGACTCCTTCAGACTCGAAGCGTGTCATCATTCACATCTTTGTGCTCGCTCAGCTGCCCTTGCTGCTCTTACTCTCCCTCCGTCCCCTGGGTGACTGATGTCATTAGGACAACCTTCTGTCTCCCACTTGTCATCACTTGGCTGAAACTGAGCGAGGTCCTTGCCAGGCACCTTAGGGTGCTGGATCTGCTGTGGTCCAGCTTTGGCCCCGGTGAGATCTGTGTGCCTTCCACGCCAACACTCAATTCTGTGAGGGGTGACAGGATGACTGAAAGCGTTATTTTCAGTGATAAAACCCAAGCAAGGCTGTACTGAGTGCCTAAGTAGCTTTCTTTTAGGCCTGAAATAGGAGAGGTAGGTGCCTCAATGTCCCTTGAGAAAGAGGGATTTCCCTCAGCCTTCTGGGCTCAGCATTCAACCATTTAAGTGGGCTAGTTGTCGGACCCAAAGGGGAATGTAATTTCCCCCCAATTGTGCTTTAGTTTCTCCCTCTGTGTCTGATGATGAGTAGGACCAACTAAGGGAAGTCCCCAATGACTTTTCTGGTCTCTCGTACAGCAGGCCATTTACTTTCAGTCATAGCTTCCCACTGCTCTTGTTCCTCCTACCCTGTCTGTCCATGGCACTGGAGAAACCACAGGGATGGGGAGGACATTCTTAAAAAATGATTTTCAGGTACTGGGTATATCTAGAGTCACATTTGAAGTATAAACAATTGAGCAGTTTTCATTTGAATACTTACTGCTTCCTGTACTTTTTGTTATTAGTTTTTTTTTTTAAATTTCATTGATTTTTACAGAGAGGAAGGGAGAGGGATAGAGAGTTAGAAACATTGATGAGAGAGAAACATCAATCAGCTGCCTCCTGCACACGCCGTACTGGGGATGTGCCCACAACCAAGGTACATGCCCTTGACTGGAATCGAACCTGGAACCCTTCAGTCTGCAGGCCGACGCTCTATCCACTGAGCCAAACCAGTTAGGGCTGTTATTAGTTTATAATACAAGGAATTTTGTCTGTATTATCATGGTGCAGGGAGGTAGGGAACAGAATGAAATAAATTTCCATTAACTTTGTGTGGTGTCTAGTATGATATCATGAACAGGTGGGCCCATAATTGTTTATTTGATGCTCTTTTTAAGAAGTTAATTATATCATGAATAATAACAAAATTAATTTGTTGAAACATTCTTTAGGAAATCTTGCATGCATGTTCACTAGAGAAACTTGGGATTTATCCCTTGAAGGACAAGGCTCTGTCTTATTTTTAATAAGATACACTCTTTATAATTAAAACAAAATCCCAGTGTTAAGGGATTACTGTTTTAAATAATTGGAGTTATTTCCTTTGTTTCCCTGATCTCTATATATGAGAATAAATCTAATGGTGTCTTAGGATAATACATATTTCTAGATTAAATAGTTCTGTTAACCATTGCATTTTAATAATGCCTCTCAAAGTTTTTGGATGAAAACATAGAAAAAATGCAAGGTCAAGACTTTACTTTATTTATTGTTTATTTATTTTTAAATTTATCTTTATTGTTGAAAGTATTACAGATGTTCCCCCCCCCCTTTTTTTTTCTTTTTTCCATTGATCACCCTCCACCCCACACCTGCCCCTCCAAGGCCTTCACAACACTATCTGTATCCATGGTCTATGTATACATGCATATAAGTTTCCTAGTTAATTTCTGCTCCCCCCCTTCCCTCTGAGATTCATCAGTCTGTTCCAAAGCTTCTATGTCTTTCCCTCTATTTAGTTTATTTTGTTCATTAGAGTCCACATATGAGTGAGATCATGTGATACTTACCTTTCTCTGCCTGGCTTATTTTGCTTAGCCTAAGGCTCTCCAGGTCCCTTACATTAGGTTTGGGAGAGGCAAAAGTACAGAAACAGGTTAAGAACGATAGAAGCTGTGGAAACACTCTTTTTCAATGATGATGGATCTTTGCAATACAGTATTCAAAAATATAAATTCATTATTTGCATAATTTTATTTAACCCTACCCTCAAATACTATATTTAGAGCTACATATATTTTTTTTAATTTCAGATAAATGCTTTCCTGAAATAATATTTTAGTGTCTGAAGATAATTTAGTTTAAAAAATGGTTAGGGTTAAAATGTTGGGGACGGGGGAGAAAGCGAATTCAAATGTCCTGCACTATTGTTACTTTTAGGAAAAATTACCAGAGTCAGCTTTGCTCCCCTTTCTTCTCTTTTTTGTCCCCATACTCCCAGCCCTTTTCTGAGACTCCTAAGTGATGTGTGAGCTCTGGAGAGGACAGCATTAGGGTAAGTGGTAAGAAGTGGAGTGTTTTGCTTGGGGCAAAGTTTTTCTCCATATGGGACCTTTTAAAACCCTCCCTTCAGCTCCTTAAATCAGAACTCGAGCTCCCAGGGAGCAGCGGACAGGGGAAGTGAGGGGTGGAGGTACGTGAAGGGCTGTTTTTCTGGTTGGTCCCTTCTGGGCTTTTCGAACGGATCTGTTTCTCCACTTAATCCGGGGTCAGTCTTGACCCTTTTTTCTTAGGAGTAGCTGTACTGGGTCCTCCTGGGTTTGGAAATTCAAGGAGGCACAGTTTCTAGTTCCAGTACAGACCTTTTTTTTAAAAAAAACATGATTTTATTCATTTTTAGAGAAGGAGAGGAAGGGAGAGGAATAGAGTTAAGAAACATCGATGAGAGAAGAAACATCATCGATTGGCTGCGTCCTGCATGCTCTGACTGGGAATCGAACCTTGATCTCTTAGTTCCTGAGTCGATGCTCAACCACTGAACCACATCGGCTGGGTCAGTACAGACTTTTAAAGAACCAGGGGGACAGAAATATGAAGGACTTTTGAGAGATGCTCTGTTTGATCTTGCAGGAAGGCAACATGAGAAATATTGTAAATGCTACTTTCAGATCTTACACAGGTTTCTCAGTGACCTTCATCTGTCCTCTCTGGGCCTGATTGCATCCCTTGCTGTCTTGATTCATCCCTAAGATAACTGTCCTCCCAATATAACTCTAGAATTCAAATTAGTAATAAACCAAGTGATTATTTGATGTTCTTCTCCTTTTGGTGTTAAATATTCTTCAGTGTTCCCAATGGGAGATATTGGAACATAGAAGGGGGAAAAGGGGAATGGTCAGTTTCTTTGTTTGCCATATTTTGCTTGGTATGGCGATAAGACAGAAGGTCGCCCAGTATAGAAAATTCAGTGATTCTAAAGAAATTAAAACTTAAGTTAAGGAAATATGGTGCATTAGTCAGTGAGGCTGCCGTAACAAAATACCACAGACTGGGTGGCTTAGACATGTACTTATTTTCCCACAGTTCTGGAGGTGGGGAGTCCAAGATCAAGGTGCTCTCATACATAGTTACTGGTGCGGTCTCTTCCTTAGCTTGCAGACGGCCAGCTTCTCCCTATGTCCTCGCACAGCCTTTCCTCAGTGCACGCATGGAGAGAGAGAGAGAGAGAGAGAGAGAGAGAGAGAGAGAGAGAGAGAGAGAGAGAGAGAGAGATCTGGTGTCTTCCTTTTATTATAAGGACACCAGACCTCCCAGATTAGGGCACCACCCCTATAACCGAATTTAACCTCAATTACTCTTTAAAGGTCCTAGCTTCAAATACAGTCACAATTCAACATATGAATTTTGGGGAGACATAATTCAGTCATAGCGGATGGATTTACTATAGTTCTCCTTAGGCTAAACTTTTCCAAGCCTGAAAAAGAGTTTTATCCTCTCTTTCTCCCAAATTTCTGTTAACAGTGAGGTGAGGTGTTTTTTTGTTTGATTCTCTTTTATTTATTTATTTTTCAATGTAAAGGTAACCATATATTAACACTGAGATGTAAGAATTGTTAGGAGTCAAGTGAGCTAATTAAAATTGTTTGAGGAGATGGGTTATTTTTTTTTCACATATTAATTGAACTTGGGTAATCTAATCAGGCTAGAGGCAACCCAAACAGCAGTCTTTTAGTTATGTAATAGCAGCAATAGCCGTTCTGAAAGATGGTGAGATACACTTGAATATCACTAACACTGTCACGAGTTTGCTTGTCCTCCTAGAGTATTCTGAAAGCATGATGAACTCATAACTTCAGGGTATTTTTGGGTCTATGATTACTAATGTTTGTTAAGAGATGACCATGTCTGATTATTTCTCCCAGGTATTAAGGGATTATTTCAGATTTTGGTACTAAAATCAGTGTTCACTTATCTTTATATATTCCTGGTGTACCTTGCCAATAAATAGTTATCTTGCCCATATTGGGATGCTCTTAGGGCTATCAGATTCCTGGGGCAGCCTTAAAAAGGTCAGAGAAGTAATTTGGGTCAATATTGCTCTGCTTTTTTCAAGTCTGAACAATTCACTTGTATGGCACAATCAAAATACTGACCTACATTTAAAAGTACAACACTGTCCTTTCTGTTATATAAATCCATTGTGCTATAAAAGGTGAAATACAGAAAAGAGGTCGCTAGTATTATTTCCTCTGATGACCTTGATTATTGGTTGCTTTTCTTTCTTTCTTTTTTTGGTTACATGGTCTACTTCTGAGAGATAACTGAAGTAGAAAAGTCACTAGGATTCCTATATGCAATCAGAGTAAAATGATTCTCAAGATTACAAAGTAATGATATTGAAAAATATAATGACTGTTAAAATTTATCTAAATAAGGACTGAGATGTGTTAATCCTATTTAGAAATACAGGGGTAGGAAAAAGTGGGTTTATAGTTTATGTGGAAAATAATACAATAATGAAATAATACAAGAATAAACTCTGTTTTGTGTACTCACAACTGTAAACTTACTTTTGCCCATCCCGTATTTGTAATAGAATTAGCTTTAACTTTTGATGAATGCTGATTTAAAAAATTTTTCTGAGTATTTAAGCCTTTAATACTTCAGTCATTCTCCCTCACATCGACATAGAAGCCTGTTCTCACTTTGGTTTGGTAAGGCTGTGAACATGCACAGCAACAGATGTTATACCCAGCGTAATTATATGTATCCTGGAAACACAGCTTTATAGCGTGGGATTGGTTCTTGGGAAAACAAAAATTTGGCAAACAAAGGGCATTAAATTGCTGATCTCAGCAGTAATTACCTGGGATAGAATATAATAATCTTGTGTATGTGGTAACTGCATTTATGTATTGGTAGAATAATGTAATTCTAAAATACATTAAAAGGAAAATGAACTTATATAAATGTTATCAATCCCGTTAAAAAGCAGAAAATGCCTTCAATTTTACTTTTTGGGAAAGTTACTTCAATAACTTTTTGAAGTTCTCCAGGACTCCAGATCCTGATATATTGAGACGGAAGCTTTTAATCATGTCTTTGTAGTTTACTGCTTTTGTTTTTGTTATTATTCCCACTAGAAATAGAGCATTTTAAACAAATGAACTGATCCCCAATCTTGAGCATCCACATACCCTGGTAACTGTTGGAAACAAATTGGCACTGTGAGAACCATGCTTACCTGTATTAACAACAGTACTAAAGCCACGGTTTCTATAATTCTGATCTCCTCTTCACGGGCATCTTAAAGCACCCTTCCTCCCTTGCCTCCATAGATAAAGCAAAGCAGAGCTACTTAGGTCCATGTCATGGAAGGTCTGGAATGATATGGAGGTCAGTTTGAGAACCACTGCATAAACCATTTCTTAAATAGGTAGCAACAAAGTTGTGAGGATTTAACAAAAACTTCTTTTTTTCTTCTCTTTTTTAAAAATTTAATAAATCTTTATTGTTCAGATTATTACAATTGTTTCTCCTTTTTGCCCTGCATAGCTCCCCTCCACCCTGTTCCCACTCCACCCTCTGCCTTTACCTCCCCCCACTGTCCTCATCCATAGGTATACGATTTTTGTCCAGTCTCTTCCCATACCCCCCACACCCCTTTCCCCCTGAGAATTATCAATCCACTCCCTTTCTATGCCCCTGATTCTATTATATTCACCAGTTTATTCTGTTCATTAGATTTTTAATTCACCTGATTTTTAGATTCACTTGTTGATAGGTATGTATTTGTTGTTCATAATTTTTATCTTTACTTTTTCCTTCTTCTTCCTCTTCTTAAAGAATACCTTTCAGCATTTCATATAATACTGGTTTGGCTTTTTCTTATCTGTGAAGCTCTTTATCTGCCCTACAATTTTGAATGATAACTTTGCTGGGTAGAGTAATCTTGGTTGTAGGTTCTTGCTATTCATCACTTTGAATATTTCTTGCCACTCCCATTAGGCCTGCATAGTTTCTGTTGAGAAATCAGCTGACAATCGTATGGATGCTCCCTTGTAGGTAATTAACTGTTTTTCTCTTGCTGCTTTTAATATTCTCTCTTTGTCTTTTGCTCTTGGCATTTTAATTATGATGTGTCTTGGTGTGGTCCTCTTTGGATTCCTTTTGTTTGGGGTTCTGTGCGCTTCCTGGACTTGTAAGTCTATTTCTTTCACCAGGTGGGGAAAGTTTTCTGTCATTATTTCTTCAAATAGGTTTTCAGTATCTTGCTCTCTCTCTTCTTCTGGCACCCCCATAATTCGGATATTGGTACACTTGAAGTTGTCCCAGAGGCTTTTTACACTATCTTCAACTTTTTGGATTCTTCTTTTTGCTTTTCCAGTTGGGTGTTTTTTGCTTCTTTGTATTTCAAATCTTTGACTTGATTCTTGCGTTCCTCTAGTCTGCTGTTGGGTCTCTGTATAATATTTTTTATTTCAGTCAGTGTATGTTTAATTTCTAGTTGGTCCTTTTTCATATCCTCGAGGGTCTCGTTCAATTTATCGGCCTTTTCTAGGAAATTCTTGAAAAACCTTATAACCGTGGTTTTGAACTCTATATCCATTCATTTGTTTTCCTCCATTTTTTTCGTTTGTGATCTGTTTCCTTGTCTCCTCATTTTCGCTGCTTCCCTGAGTTAGTAGGGTGGCTTTGTGTGCTAGGTGTCCTATATGGTCCAATGGGTCAGCCTCCCAGTTACCTGAGGTGGACACACTATGTGCACCCCTTTGTGGACTGTGTGTACAGCCTTGTTGTAGTTAAGTCTTGATTGTTATTGGTGTCACTGGGAGGAATTGACCTCCAGGCCAATTGGCTGTGAGGACCTGCTGGGTCTATAATGGAAGAACTGCTGTGCTGGAGACACGCTTATGGTGCAGGACTTGTTTCAGTGGGGCTTTGGTGCTCACTGAGTCTGTCTCTTGAATGTGTCACTTATGGATGTGAGGAGTTGAAATCAGGTGTCTCACACTGACCACTAGGTACACTGGCTTCTGGATCTCCAATGGGATGCAGGTCAGCTACTGTCTGAGGCGAGAACTACAGTTTTCTCCTCTTTGCTTGGGGTTTGGAGGTTTTGGAGCTGTCTGACCCGGGCTGCAAGTTTGCTAGGTTAAGCTGTGATAGGGCAGGCCATTCATATGCAAAAGCCGCTGCTTGGAGCTTGGGTGGGTTTGTAGGTTGTGTGGGGCGGGGTCTCAGGGCGTCATTAGGCTAGGGCGTGGCAAACAGTGATGGCTGCCAGTCAGCCGTCTCTGCGTCTCCGACCGCATCCCCGCGTCTCGTGCCCCAGCGCAGTAAACAATTATTCCTGCACGCAGGTCTGCAAGCAAACCACCCTCACTTTCCGACCCGATGGCAAACAGTCCAGCTTCTCCCCATAGGAGTTTGGGTCCACCGCGTCTCCCCAGAAACTGGATTTCAGAGTAATTGGGAGCTTGTCTCCTTTCGGGTTGAAAAACAGCACATCCAATCGCCTGCCACCAGCCTGATTCGTGCGCCTCCGTACCTCGGCTTTTCAGCGCTTATGCATGTCTCAGTGCTCTTTCTCTTTCCTTCTAGTTGTAGAACTTCCACTCAGCCAGCTTTCCCGTGGTTCTGGGTGATAGATGTTTTGTCTTTTAGTTGTAGTTTTGAAATTGTTGTGCGAGGCAGCAGTTTAGGTGTTTACGTATGCCGCCATCTTGGTTTCTCTCAACAAAAACTTCCTGAAGTTGATGGTGTTAATTGTTGGAATCTTGAAGCTTTTTGAATAAGAGTTTGTCTATAGTCATTGTCTAAATAGCCAGTTAGCATTAAGATAATCTAAATATAGGGTTGCTTACATATTTTTCACAAAAAAGACTTTTGAACACAAAAGAAACCTTCAGGATAAGACATTATACTTTAAAAATATCCTGAAGTAATTGTGCTATGGGTTTTATTTTGTGTATCTTAGATGATTGGCATGTATTTTTTGTTTCTGATGATCTTATAGACATGCCATCTCCTCGTCTTGAATTCTTAGCAACTGCTTTACTTGTAATGTGTTGCTATGGCACAGTTTTCAAATCTGTTGAGAAGCTGGGATGCTGAGTAAGGAAAACGGCATATTCCAGGGCTGGTGCGCTCTCACAGTATCTAGCGTTTCAATACTCAGGGTGCTGATATATGCAGTGTTTTCTTCTTGTCATAGAGGGTGCAAAGCTTTTTCTCCTCAGCACAGTCTACATTTCTATAACAGAATCCAGGATCTAGAGAAAAACCACAAGATGAAACCAGGTGATTGTGATCAAATTTCTGTTTCGTGCGGCATAATCATGGGTGTTTGTCAAAAACACCGTCTTCCCATCCAGGGGTGGAATCGATGAAGAGCTCTGCATGGTGGTGAGTGGGGCACATAAACCCTTTCAGGATGAATACCAACAGAACTTGATCCATTTCCCACAATATTGGGACAATACATGTGCCTGATGAGGATCAATTTGAGTAGCAGTGGAACATGAGTCAACATCTGCTAATTTTTCCCTCTTACTATTATTTCTAATTTATTTTCCCATTATTTTCAATACTCTCTCAATTTCTACTTTTCTCCTCCTAACCTAGTCCATAAATTTCTTATAGATCCTTTGTGCCAAGGGAGATTTACTAGTCTGCTTTGGAGAAGGCACTTAGGATGCCCCCTACTCACAGGAGCTACCTTTATAAATTTGAAACAAGGCCAGAGCATTTTGTATTCTAAGTGTAAGATAGAGGAATACACAAATTATCCCTGCCTATTACCATCCTGTCACAAATACTGACGTTCCTGGTTTATCTGATTCAGGTCCTGGTGTGATGACTGCAAATGATTTGTTGAAATGAGTCCAGATGACAATAATAATAGTAATAAATAATAACAACAATATTAATAAAACAGTAACAACAATAGCACCTTGTATGTGCCAGAAGCTGTGAGAAGCATCTTATATGTACATTCACTGAATCTTCCCAACAGTCCATGGAGGGAGGGCTCCTCATCATCTCCAAGGCTAAATAACTTCGCAAGGCCACACACAGAGTAACTTGGGCAAGGTCACACAGTCACTTCTCTTCCTACGTAGGTAGGAAGAGGCCAAGCCTGGATTTTAACCCCTTCCATAGGAGGAATGCTTTTAATCACTAATCTCTGTTGCTTCTCTTTATATATATATACTAGAGGCCCAATGCATGAAATTCGTGCAAGAGTAGGCCTTCACAGCCCCAGCTGCCTCGGCCCTCACAGCCCCGGCTTTGTCCGGAAGATCGTCCCACTGTTCAGCTGTTCTGTCGATTTGCATATTATGCTTTTATTATAGATTTTTTATTTTTATTTATTTCAGAGAGGAAAGAAGAGGAAGAGCGATAGAAACATCAACGATGAGAGAGAATCATTGATTAACTGCCTCCTGCACTCCCAATACTGGGGATGGAGCCCGCAATCTGGGCATGTACCCTTGACAGGAATTGAACCTGGGTCGCTTCAGTGTGCAGGCTGACGCCCTATCCATGAAACCAAACCGGCTAGGGCCGTGGTCGGCAAACTGCGGCTCGTGAGCCACATGTGGCTCTTTGGCCCCTTGAGTGTGGCTCTTCCACAAAATACCATGGCCTGGGCGAGTCTATTTTGAAGAAGTGGCATTAGAAGAAGTTTAAGTTTAAAAAATTTGGCTCTCAAAAGAAATGTCAATCGTTGTACTGTTGATATTTGGCTGTGTTGACTCATGAGTTTGCTGACCACTGGGCTGGGGCATCTATTGCTTCTCTTTGATATCCTTTACTTAGTAGAAACTTACATGCTGTTTTTAATCTGAGGTTTCAGGAAGACAGCAAAAGATAATCTGAAACATGAACCCATTCTGTGGAAAGTAGCATGTTCTCTCAAAGCCTAATTATGAAGTGGGTAATGATCCAATTGCAATGACAGGATGGTTCTTTAGTCCCTCTGGTCTATAGAACAGAGGACAGGAGTATGAGATTTAAAGTCTAGGGTTAGGCTGCAATTAAGGTTCCATCATTTCATCTGTACTTGATAAGCCTCTTCACCTCTCTGAGGATCTGTTTGGTTGTCTCTGAAATCGAGAAACAGGGTGCCTGTATCCTTTAATTCTACCATAACCTGGAGATAATTTATAGTTAAATAGATGGTATCTGATTTAGTGCCTAGCCTGGCAGGCACCTGATCCTGCTCTCCATTCCCCGTGTTTCTGTACCACGTTATTTATAGTGAAAACTGGCTGCTTTCTCGCAAGGCGGGTAGCCCATTAATGGAGGGAGGTTCAATCTCTTCTAGTTTCTGGCTTCGAACACTAAGTACTATTGACCTTCAAACTTATATCTCTATTCCTGACCCCTGCTCAGAATTCTAGATTTAGGAATATAAGTAAGTAAAATATCAACTTAGAAGTCTAGTGGATGTCTCAAATGTATGTCCTAAAACGAACTCCACCTTCCCCCCTGCAGCCTCCAAATATGCACTTCCTCTGGACCTCCCCATCTCAGTACCTGGGGGACTTCATCCTTCCAACTGCCCAAGCCAGACGCACTTGGAAGTCTGCTGGATGCCACTTTCTTTCTCACTCTACATCCAGTCCAGCAGCAAATCTTGTTGCCTCTTCCTTTAAAATACACCCAAATTGAGCAGCATCACTGCCACAGCCTTGGTCTGAGAAACCATTCTCACCCGTATCATACTCGTTTCCATACAAGTCTAGTTCAAAGTTCCCTATCACTCTATTCTCCACGGAACACATAGAGTGTTACTTTTAAACTATAGATCACACCCTTCTTCTACTTAAAAACGTCCATTGACTCAACATCACATTCAGGTTAAAATCCACATCTGTGCTGTAGTCTTTATACTTCCAACCTTTCTGTTCTCATGTCTGACCCCTCTCCTCCTTTCCCACCAGCTCCAGCCACATCTCATTGTTCCTCACCAAGTATGCTCTTGCCATGGGGCCTTTACACTTACTGTTTTCTCTGCCTAGACATCCTTGGAATCATCTGTGTGTTATAATTAGATATTGCCTGATTTTAGACAGTTAACATAGGACATATATTATGTAATACCCACAAGTGGCCTTACGTAATCAAACATTAGTCAAATTTCTGAATTAATTAAACATTAAGAATATCCATGCTAAAGGGGATAAATAGAGCTTAAAATCTTACTGTCAATTCAGACCCAGTTTTCCTGTAACATGAGGTCAGCTCATGTTTTGCTGTTAAATGATTTAAGAAAAAATGTACAGTTTTCAGAGCTTTGGGGTTTTGGAATTGCAGATAGGAGATGCTGGACCTGTACCCACATGGCTTACACCAGGCGTCCTCAAACTACGGCCCGCGGGCCACATGCGGGTGTTTTTGCCGTTTTGTTTTTTTACTTCAAAATAAGATATGTGCAGTGTGCATAGGAATTTGTTCATAGTTTTTTTTTTAAACTATAGTTCGGCCCTGCAACGGTCTGAGGGACAGTGAACTGGCCCCTGTTTAAAAAGTTTGAGGACCCCTGGCTTACACTCTCATTTATTTTTTCTGATCTTTATTCAATGATTATTTATTGGGTAGTCAGGGAAGATTTCTATCTGTAAGTGTTCTCTGTGTAAAGTCTGGCATGTGAAAAAGGTTTAGCTTCTAATTATTGAAAGAAGGAATGAAGCTCAAATAATTTTTCATTCAAGTATGTGTTTTTTTTAGAAGACAGTGTGATCAGTTTAAGAATAGTTAACTGTTATTGAAAAGTGGTATTTGATTAGTCAAAGTTAACTCAAATGCATATTAGTATTTGGAATATTAGAAATATGTAATGGAAAACTCATTACCTGCTTTAATGCCTGGTAGCCTGCCTAACCAGTGGGAATCTGTTTCATTGATCTGTTGTTGATTTGGCATGTAACCGTAAGTTGAATATTCGTATAATTTGATCCTTTTCTGATTGCCCTCTGTATTCAAGTATTTTCAAGCAATTGATCAGGGATATTGCATCAATATTTCAATCTACTTAAAATTAAATTTTTTTAGTGCTCATATCCATTTTAAGTAACACTTTAAAATTAATTGAAAATTAAAGATAGTGAAAAACTTTTATAAACATCACCTGAAATTTTAACATTCATTTATATTTTTTACATAAAGAAACTTATTTCTCTCTAAAGAAAAGTGCCATAATGATATTTGTCTTCATGCTGGCTGAACAGCCATAGCAGAAAGTTAAACATGAGTAGGAATTATTATAGTCCCACCTTTGGCAATTGTTCTCCAGCAAGAAGGATTTTGTGTACTTCCAGAAATTAATCATTTTCTCTTCTGTTGAGCTTAGCATAATTGTATTTTTAAATTGCTAATCTGTTTTGAAGGCTACATAAATTGTTTAACATTTAAATTCAATCAAATTTATAATTAGCATAATATTTTCAGGACATTTGAACAATTAAATATAAGAAAATGAGAATGTGTTCTTATAGTTTTACTATATTTTAAAAAGTTGGCTCTTGATCTATAGACTGCAATCTTCACTCATGATTTTTGATTGCTTTTCTATCATTGACTAGATAGAGCAGATGTGATTTTTATTTTTTAAATCACGTTATGGGGACAGCCTTGTTGGGGTTTTATGGAAATGACTTTATTTATTCTGGTCATGAGTGATATTTCAGTCGTATAAGAAAAGCTATTTTAAATGTAAGCAGTAATTACTTGCAGCCTTATTAAACTTAGCAAACATGCCTTTAACTAGTCAGTGTTTTTGAAGGTCTTTATATAGCTGCTCACAATGGCTTATATTCAACAGTGCCATTAAGTGAAATAAACATGGGCACCTCTCCTGTCACAGAGGCACAGGTGGACATCTTGGTAGCAAGCTTCATGCGGTGTGACACATGGCACAACCCACCATGGGGCAGAGAGCATGCAGCTCGAGCTAGGAGTCCTTTTCTGGATACTTTGCTGTAGACTTGTATTTTTCTGTGAAACAGCCATTATGGAAGACATTTGCATAGTATAACATTGGTTTTGTTATTAGGTGATCATCATAATTTCTTAAAAATAGTCAAGACCTGCGTAGCACAACCAATTTAGAAGCCAAAGTTTCTGTACCCCAGCCCTTGCTACCTACATAAATGGTATTTTTTGACTCTGCCCTTTATAATGTTGGCACCCTGTGCATATTAGATGTAATCGGGGCTGAAGGGAAACTTGAATCCATCTGGAAGCAATAAACTTTTCTAAAAGACTGCACAGTGTTATTTAATCCTGTGACTTCTTACTGTGAGTGAAATTAAGGTTTGATGCAGTTGTGTCACATCATATTGCTATCAAATTTATCTCTCTAAAAAAAAGCCCTGACAGTCACATTACAGCCCAGAGGAGAAGACGGCTTGCTGTAATCCTATAAGCTGTTTTGCTTTGATTACATGTTACATAGGGTAGCAAAAATATATAAAATGCTTGATCTACATTTTTAAAAATTTACATTATCAGGTAATACTTTTCTTACCTTTTCCTTTAACGTTGGCCTTTTATCATAGTACTAACTATCTTGTAGAAACTATAGAATGGTGAAAAACATGGAGAAGAAACTATTATTTTAAAAACCTTTTAATTGGGAACACTCGTGTGTAAATATCATATAGGTAGTATGCGAAGGTCAAAACATTGAGTTTATTTTCATGTCACACTCTTTGAATCAATTTAAGTCTTTTTCAGAAAAAAAGATTAACATCCTCTAATTTCTACTCCAAAATGGCATTCAAAATTTTGTTTTACTTCTAATATGTAGGTGGAGGATCCTGTTTTGTGTGAATAGGAGCCTAAATGAGCCGACCGGCATAATTTAGTATTTGTGCGTGTTTGTTAAGACTTAATTGTACCCTTAACATTTTGCCTAAGTTCAATTGAAAATAATTTAGAAAGTTGGGAAATTTGACTACATTTTATAAGTAATTTTTCTTTCAAGTAATTTTTCTTTTTTAGTCAATTGGATTCACTTAGCTAATGTTTTAGAAATATTTTTTGTCAAGTATATGCTTTTAATGGTGGAAATGAGATAAAGGGCTATATCTTCCATGTGCCTAGCATATTAAAAATAAACATGAACTTTGTCTTAAATGTAATTATGTTGGATTTTTTAATAAAACCATGATAAGCTATATTAAAATTTTTTTAATCACTTTTCTTTTGTCTCCACCAAGTCTAGGACTATAAATCCTCATCAAATAAATACAGAAAGGTTTACAAATATTTTTTAGAACATCTTGAGTTATATGTATTTGTTTTTAGTTTACTTTTGAATGTTCAGTAAATATAGCTTCTGGCAATTTCTCTTTATCCCCCCCCTTCTCCCCCACCCCCACATCCCCAGTGATTTCCTTGACCACAGGTGGCCTCCTCCAGCATCAGGAAGGTGGACTGGTGATTAGTTCAGATAACCTGGGGGTTGATTAGGTGAATCTTTGTCAGTTGGTTTCTGGATAGAGGATGGAATTTTGTTCTTAGCTACCAAGCTCCCTAAATGAACTTCTTCCTTTTTGGTACTAGGACTCATCTTCATCAATTAAAAATTTCTACTTCGTTAATCTCCCATGTAATGGTTCTGCTCCCTTTCAACAACACAGATCTGCCTTTGCCAAGTTCAAATACCCTGGACTTTGAATAGTTATTCTGAATTTCTTCTTAAGAGCAAATAGTGACAGTCTTCAGGGGAGAACTGAGTGAGAGTGGTATGTAAGTAAGCCTTTTAGTGTCCTTCAGGAGCAAAATTCTTCAGATTAACTGGAGGGTTGTGTGTCATCGTCACTGCGACTACTGTTAAGTCACGGGGATCTGACCGACACAGGCAGGGCATTGGTTGATAGTAGTGGAGGTGAAAGCAAAGTCAATGTGGCTATCTTCGAGGTCCTCAGAAGAAACAAGTGTCAGTGAGTCAGTTTGGACTGAGATGTAAGGGCCTATATCTAGCAGGAAGCCCATACCCAGGCATTGTCCTTAGATGGTGGCAATAGAAGCCATTGTTGTGGCTTAGATCGAGTCCTATTTCCACAGTCCAGTAACTTCTGGGCCATGAAAGATAGAGAACTCCTTAACCTTTATGAAAATTTGTTATCTTAATAGGATCATCCTATCTAATAAAAGAGTAATATGCAAATTGACCGTACATCCACTACACATACCAGTCACGCCCACCAGCCACACCCACCAGCCAATCAAGGAGTGAATATGCAAATAAACCCAACCAAGATGGCTGCAGCCACGGAGAGCAGGAGGGAGGCTTGGGTTTCCACGGCAATGGAGGAAGTCAAGCTTTCCGCCTGCTCTGGCTGGCCTAGGCCTCCACTTAATGCTATAAAGTTTCAATGATAGAAGATAAACAAATCCCAACAGAAATGGTGGCATCCAAGGAGCTAGAGAGAGCAGGAGGCTAGGGTTGTTCCCAGCATTGGAGGAAGCCAAGCTTCTGCAGCCCTGGCCAGCCTAGGCCTCCACTCCAGGCTACAAAGTTTCAATTGTAGAAGATAAATAAATCCCAGATACCAGGGCCTCCGCTTGGGTTGCGGGGGGGAGTGGCCTGCCTGCAAACCACCACAGGCCCCTCACCCAGGCCTCCCACACCCCAAGGGAACCCCCACCCTCATCCGGGACACCCTTCAGGGCAAACCAGCTGGCCCCCACCCATGCACCAGGCCTCTATCCTATCTAATAAAAAGAGTAATATGCAGATTGACCATCACTCCAACACACAAGATGGCTGCCCCCATGTGGACACAGATGGCCACCACAAGATGGCCCGCAGGGGAAGGCAGATGAGAGGAACCAGGCCTGCAAGGGAGGGCAGTTGGGGGCGATCAAGCCTGCAGGGGAGGGCAGTTAGGGGTGACCAGGCTGGCAGAGGAGGGAAGTTGGGGGTGACAGGGCCTGCAGGGAAGGGCAGTTGGGGGGGACCCAGGCCTGCAGGGGAGGGCAGTGAGGGGTGACCAGGCCTGCAGGTGAGGGCAGTTAGGGGCAAACAGGCCTGCAGGGGAGGGCAGTTAGGGGCAAACAGGATGGCAGGGGAGCAGTTAGGCATCAATCAGGCCGTCAGGGGAGTGGTTAGGGGGTGATCAGGCTGGCAGGCAGAAGCGGTTAGGGGCAATCAGGAAGGCAGGCAGGCGAGCAGTTGGGAGCCAGCAGTCCTGGATTGTGAGAGGGATGTCTAACGGGCATTCAGACATCCCTCGAGGGGTCCCAGATTGGAGAGGGTGCAGGCTGGGCTGAGAGACACCACCCCCGTGCACGAATTTTGTGCACTGGGCCTCTAGTTTTAATATATACACAGAAGTGCCTGGAATGTAGTAGGTGTTCAAATACATTAAATGAAAGGACACCTTTGGGCTTACCCTAAACTATTACAGTCTTATTTTTCTCTAACCCTTTCCTTCCACCACCATTTTTGAAAACCATATTTAATTAGTATGGAAAAACATACACATAACTGTAACAACTTTTTGAAGACTTATGTCTTCACCTTCTGGTAACTTAGGAACTTCTGATAGCTGACTAAATCTCAACTGACTAGCACTGTGTTGTAGGAGTTGAGATTTAGTTAGAAGCCATTAGAATAACTGGGAAATGAAAGATGTCTCTTGGAGTAGGGGCTTACCAGTGCTTGGACAGATGGTTAATGTTTGAAAAGATTGGAGTCAAAAAGGCTTTGCTGGGAATGAAGGAGCAAAGGTTCAAAGGAAGAAATGCATATAGTATGGTTAAGATATTATCTGATTGATTGTAAATACAGTCAGCAACAAACTTTTATGGAAAGCCTAGCCTGTGTTTGAAGAATTGAGCTAAGTGCTGGGATACAGAGATTAGAGATGAGGAAGATGAGGGAGATATTGTTGAACCAAATTGCTGAGAAACTAGAAAAAGACCAATTAACCATACCTTTGAGGTTCATGGGGGAATCTCTACAAAGATAATCTGGTATGCTGTATATGAACTATATATTATATATGAACTGATATACATACCTGAACTGGTCATGCCAAAAATGACTAGATTATAAGACTAAGAAGAATCAAATAAGGCCATATTTTCTATCATTGTCATTCTCAGAGACTCCCCGTTGATGATTTTCCTATGGAATTGGAATGGAAGTAGACATAAAAATTGACAGAGGCAAATATATAGATAGTAAAATCAAGGAATAAATAGTCTCCACCAAGTAGCACATAGTACATTTGCTGAGGTGAAAATGGCATTGCATGATAAAGTCAGGCTATAGAATGTGAAATATTAATATGAAATATAGAATATGAATTTGGAAGTTTTTTTATTACTGTGTTTCAGATATAGGGACTTGTTGCATAGATAATCTAAAATATTAATGTAATAATAAACTCAGTTATTTGACACAAGGTGATGAAGGATAAAATGCATGAATCATACCATCTTCTGGTTGTGTTTTCTTAAGGTTATGCCTATCTCCACGAAGCTACCTACCACGGGTTCTCAAGCTTTTGGTCTTGGGGACCCTTTATACTCTTAAATTATTAGAAACCACAAAGAGCTTTTGTTTATGTAAGTTATGGTCATTAATATTTATTGTAGTAGACATTAAGTAAACATTTAAAATACTAATTCATTAAAAGTAACAGTAATATGTTTATTGCATTTTAACATTTTTATTACAGTATTTCATAAAAACATCAAAGAAGCAATGCCACTATTTTTATGTTTTTGTAAATCTTTTTTAAAAAATATATTTTTATTGATTTCAGAGAGAGGAAGGGAGGGGAATAGAAACATTAATGATAAGAGAAAAACATTGATCAGCTGCCCCCTGCACGCCCCCTACTGGGGATCGAGCCAGAAAACTGTGCATGTGCCGTGACCAGGGATCGAACCATAACCTCCTGGTTGGAGGGTTGACACTCAGCCACTGAGCCACACTGGCCGGGCTCTAATAGAAAATTTTTAAAATTAAGATTTATCTGTTTAATAGAAGTCATACCTTTACTAGAAGTCTTAATAGAAGACAGCTGAATTCTTAAGATTGCTTCTTCATTCAATCTGTTGTGAATATGTTATTTCGTTGAAGTATATAAGGAAAATCCAGTTTCACACTGATGTGAGTTTAGAAAAATATTTTAATAATGTTTTCACCTAATTGTGGTTATCTTTCTTTGATACTACAACAAAACTTAAGTGCTCATAGCTTAAAGGTTAGTTACAGTGCAGAATTGGAAAACATACTACCTTTCGTAGTCTAGGTGAAAATTTATAGGCATGTCTTGCACTTTGAATAAATATTTTACTCATGCATGATTTTATAACATCCTTCATTGGCTATTTGGAAAATTGGTGTACTGAGTTAAAAAGAGCTTCCAAATGTTGACACATTTAATTATACAATATTTAAAATATATCAAATACACTAATACCACTGCCAGTCTCATCAGAAAGTTCTTTAAGTATTGGGAACCTGTCAAGTTCATGTAGCAGATACAAATTTTTTTAATTCTAACTTTGCTTCAAAGCTTGAATTTTATCATTGGCAACAAACATTCTCTGTTGTTTTTTCTTGACTAACTAGCTGACTCTTCTCATTTCCCAGAAAATGTTTGCCAAATACTCACATCTGAATACCATAGTCTGTTAGTTGATCTCTCAAATAAAAATGGTTTTCCACAAAAACTAGCTAGTTCAGCTGCAACTAAAATGGTGTAAGTGCTTTTCTTGGAGAGAACCATCCTTTCATATGTGGCATAAATTCTTTATGCATATTTCCCATTTCATCACACATAATAGTAAAAAGAAATATACTCAAGCCTAGAGATTTTCAAAAGTTAAAAAATTAAAGTGTCAGAACTGTTCATCAAGAACAGTTAAGTGAAACTTTTTTAAAAAAAAATTGAATTTGAGCCCTAGCTGGTTTGGCTCGGTGGATAGAGCGTCAGCCTGCGGACTGAAGGGTCCCAGGTTCGATTCCGGTCAAGGGCATGTACCTTGGTTGCGGGCACATCCCCAATGGGGGGTGTGCAGGAGGCAGCTGACCAATGTTTCTCTCTCATTGATGTTTCTAACTCTCTGTCCCTCTCCCTTCTTCTCTGTAAAAAATAAATAAAATATAAAAAAGAGTTGAATTTGAGGTGGTAAAGAAGGCAATAATTATTAGTAAAATTTGATGTCATTGCCTTTATTCTTACTTGTACAAAGAGTTTTAACCACTGTTGCCTTTGCATTATTAGTGCAAATGTTAACATGGTGAAAAAAGAAAATATTATGATAAAAATCAGTGTGACCCTGTATAACCTCTAAGACCACACATTGAGAATTGCTAATGAAGCTGTTTTGGTTTAAGTATTTAAATGATTGACTTAATTTGCCAATTTCTCCTGATTATTTGTCGGTATAAAACAACGTTATAAGTATATACATACCTTTTATTAATGGTAGAAGTTTTTTGGGGAAAGCTGGTTCCTGAAAGCTCACTGAGATATTTGGAACATGAATAAGTAATATATCAAGAAAAAAGCTTTAGAACAAAGGATTGTCTATGATTGGAAGTCAGCTTAAATTTTCAATGATACTGTTTGTTAAAATAGGTTTTATGTAGTATTTATGATTGGGCATAGACTTCATGATTTAAAATTGCTAATATCACTTTATATCATAGGCATTAAATGTTGACTTGTATTACATGTTTATTGTCTACATTTCAAATCCTCAACCCAAAGAACAATATTTAAGTTCATTTTGGATTTCATGCAAAAAAAAAAATATCTTCAAGTGCTTAAATTCTTCTTCTTTTTTTTCCCAAGTGCTTAAATTCTTAAGAGAAGTATCTAAGCTGTTTACACATGACTTAGTGGGGGAACAAATTACAGATAGAAATTGATCATTGATTTTTTAAATTTGGTGTGATAAAAATATAATTTCTTAGTTTGATTATTTGAGTATCAATTTCTCTCTGCTTCTTGATTTCTTTCTGTAAATGATAAATTTAAAGTTCCCTTTACTTCTTTTACTAGATAAAATACTTTTTCTTGTCACTCTTAATATGTATATATTTAGAAACTTAAACCTTTCTGCTAACAAATTCTGTGTTATAGTTATTGAAGATAATAATACATTGTGATGGTTTTTCAGTAAGCAACAGGAGCAGCCTTATTTGTTTAAACCCTAGTTTAACCTGATTATTAACAATTAAATTGTGTTTTCTTCTTACAATTAAAGTGTATTCAAATTTATTGGTCCCTTGCTTCACAGATTTATCTCAGTATGTGGTGTATTCAAACAGAATTTTGTATTTTTAATTAGGGGATTAGATAAGTAATTCTGAAGAGCCAAAAAAAAAAAATTGTTAGACATCACATTGCTTAACCATCTAATATACCGTGTGTGTATACACTGTGCTGTGGGAGTCATCTCTCAGGCAGGCTTGTGTTCCAGGCAGTGTTTGAAAGAGTGGACATGTGCAGAAACTGTGAGCACAATTAGCGCCAAGCAGATAAATCCAGCTCTAATCCTGTTTACGGTCTGCATCAGACAGATGTGCCAAGATTGATTTAGACAAGCCCTAGGCTTACAGTAATATTTTTTAAAGTTCCATTCACTGTTCTATTTTTGTTAAACCTTTGCTAAATATTCTTAAGTGCTGCTGGTTTTACTCTCCTTGTTAACCACTCTAACCTACTTTAGGCAGGTTCTGCTTTGCTCTCATGGTGACAGGGTAACCTGCCAGGAGAGGCTATCTTTATTCCATGTAATTAAATTGACTTTCTCCCCCAAGAAAATACAACAATAGGAAGTGGGTGCTGAATTAAATAAATAGCATGATATCCAATAGATGTATACTTAAATCCCCTGCAAGAACAGATGGTCCCCAGTATCTCCGTAAGTAATGTGAGAGGACAGTTAATGTTCTGAAAAAACTAGCTAGCACCAATACAATAGAAATGAACCCATAGATTTAAAATAATAAAACACATACCACAATGCAAAATTGTATATCATCTGTAAGGCTTTAATTCTTACAATCTCTAAGAAAAAGTGGCCATAGATGATTTCCATATTTTTATCTACTGTTATCAAGTGTCAATTTATGAATAAAGTTTTACTTTATATATATTTTTTTACCAATTAACGTATATTTTACATTAATGTAAAATTAAAGTTATATTTAAAATACATGCCCCAAAATTATGTTCTTTATTTTTTAATTCCTCCTTTAACATACTACCTAAGTATGTGTTAAGTTGTACATGGAATTGTGGCTTTTGCGTACAATTATGAAAACATTTGCTATTATTTGTGGCAGAAACTGGTTGTGCTATAACAGGTGGCTAAATTGGGGATCAGAGCAGCTATCTCACAGGTGAAGAATTAAGCAGAGATATAAGACCTACATTTTGTCAGCATTTATAAGTTTATAAATAAAATCATTTATAAATAAAAAGCAGTATTTTTCTGATTCACATGGAGAATAAAGGAATCTAAATCCTTCTTAAGTTACTGCTACAAAGGGGTGTATATAAGTGCTCAATTTGTATAGACAATAGTCTTCTCTCTTAATGTGGTTTCTTTCCCCTCCTGCCCCTTTAATCTTATTTTTCATAAATATTTGTATATTCTAAGAGTAAGTGTTTTGTCATGGGGGTTGAGGAGAAACAGTGACCTTCTTAGATTTTCAGTTCATCCTGTCAGATGATTTCCAGAACCTTCAACTTCACTGAGGGTTAGCCTGAGGGCTTCCCAACGAGAAACCTGAGGACCTTTGGCCTGAGCTCTCTTTCAAGTCAAGGAAACCAAGGTCCTGCTGCCCCACGGAGCCAGCTGGTCAGCTGCTCGTATCGTAGGAACTTCAAAAACCAAACAGAGACTAGAAAAGCACCACCTAATCTGATGAGCGATTAAACAATAGCTAGACAGTTCCAAGCCTTCACATTAAAACATTTTAAATTCAAGTTCACAGAATTGAACATGCTTTATTCCTGAATATAATTTTATCTAAAACTAATTATACAATTTTATCTAAAACTAATGTTATACATATCTTCACATGTTATAAAAGTTATATTGAAAGTCAAGTGAATCCCTTGATTAGAGAGAACTGGGCAGATTTACTCATGTAATGGAAATGATTAACGTTGCAGAAATAAATAATACATCAGTGTTTCTATGCAGGAAATTGGCAGCTGAGAGATTTATATAGCTCCTGAAGAACATTTGCCTATAGTTAGAAATTGGTAAAAGACTATTTTATTTATAAATATATTATCCTTTTTTTCCTTTCAAGTAGAAACAAAACGTTTGTTCTAAATCTGTTTCTTCTTGTCTCTTCTTGTCACACTGGCAAAGAGATCATTTATGTAAAAACTCCAAATTTGAATTTGTGGGCAAATGAGGAAAAAGAAATTGGAAGCCTGAGCAGGGAAAGCAGGAAATAACCTTTCAGAGAGTTAAGGAAATTTTCAGAATTATTTCTGGGAGCTCCTGGTTGCTGCGATCTAACCTTCCATCTCCTTGAAGGATACCTCAGTTTCTGATGAAATACTATTCAGTTAATTGACACATATTTAAAAATTGATTTGAGAGAGAGAGAGAGAGAGAGAGAGAGAGAGAGAGAGAGAGAGAGAGAGAGGGAGGAAGGGAGAGAGACATGGATCCACTGCCTCCTACAGGCCCCCTACTGGGAATTGAGCCTGCAACCCAGGCAAGTGCCCTGATTGGGCAGGTGCCCTGATTGGGAATTGAACTGGGGACCTTTAGGTGCATGGGACAGTGCTCAACCAACTGAGCCACACCAGCCAGGAGGACACATTTGCTGTCTTACTCTTTTCATACTTAGAGACAGAACAATGGTTGGCCACTCTTTTAACTTTGACTATTTCAGTCAGAGCCAGAGGGTCTGATGAGAGTGTGTGTGTTTACTTGAAGGTCCTTACTTCCCGTTCAACATTGGTAAGGAGTTGTGAAGACCAGCCAAAGTGCTTGGATTTAAATCTTGGATCTGCATCCTACCAGATGTAAGACCATGGGAAAGTTACTTAAACTCTGTTCTGCATTTCTTCTCTTTTAGGAAATTGCATCTACTACATAGGGTTGTTGTGAGGATTAAATGAGATAATACACATAAAGTTCTTAGGGCAATGTCTGGCATATAGCATATTCTCATTAAATATTAGCTACTCTTACTTTTTAGGGAATGGGCTTTTAAAAATTAGGATATCAGGAACTATTTTAGGATGAGCAAAGGAAATAATCTTTCAACTAATTGCAGAAATATTTTTGTAGAAAATTTTTAAAATCATATACACAAACTATATCACAATCTCACTATCCTTCCAATTGTTCATATGCACATTCATATATGTGTGCATATGGAAATCATTACACATACATTATGTATTCAATAAATATATCCAAAACAGTAATGGAATTGTGCTATACTATTTTAGATAATTTTCTAGTCAGATTTCTACATTTTAATGGCTGAATAGCATTCTTATATGAATATATTTTACAGAATCAATACTCTGTTATTGCACATTTAGATTGTTTCCAAGTTTCACTCATATAATGCTTGGGTAAGCATTCTTTTAGCTAAATTGCACACATTATTTTCTTAGAGTAAATTACTGGAAGTAAATCACTGGATCAAAAAGATGCATATTTTAAAGCATTTACCTTTTTCTACATTTGTAAAAAGTATCCTATATAATAAAGAGCTAATATGCTAATTAGACGACCTTCCAGAATGACCTTCCAAGACAACCAGTGGGCGGGGGCGGGGCCACAGGGCCTCAAGGCAGCCGGGGCTGCGAGGGCTGAGCCCCTTGCACGAATTTCGTGCATCAGGCCTCTAGTAAAATATAATGCTGATTACAGAAAGGGAAAATTATGGAAGTTTATAAGAAAATATTAATCTCATACTCTCTACAGCATTTCTCTCTTTTAATAGGTAACCAATGTTAAGTTTGTTATGTGTTTTCCACTGGATTTATTTCTTTTCTACTTTTAATGGGAGTGAGGGCAAATCCCTTAGGTTTCTTTGTAACTGCTTTTATTCCACTAATTTATATCTCTTAACACGAATACCTTTCCATATCAGAACACAGATCTAATTTGCTCATTTATGAGCTGTGGAAGACTAATTCAACCATCTTTCTATTGAAGAACGTGAATATTGCTTCAAGTCATTTGCTATTATAAATACTGCTGCAATTAACATTTTGAAATCTTTTGATAGCTATTTCCAGCTTGTTCTCCAGCGGTTACCATTTTTTGCATTCCCACCAGCACTGGGACAGGCTGCCTTTACCCAAATCATCATTGAGCATTATTTTTGATCTTGTGCCAATCTAAAAGGCAAAAAAATGGTATCTTGTTGTGTTGATTTGCATTTCTTTGATTACTAATTAGATTGAACTTTCTCATATGTTCATTGGTCAATTTGCATTTCTTCTTTTGTGAAATTCCTGTCTTGTGTCTTTTATGTACTTTCCCACCAAAGTGTTTCTTTCCTTGATTAAATAGATTATTTAACTGTCATATGTTGTGCATATTTCTGCCCAGTTGGCCGCCTTTGCTTGTGACTTCCATTTATGGGTCCTAGGACTTTATAGGCAATTAAATAACTTTTATGTTAAATATCTTAGTCTCTGTATATCTGCCTATACTGTCATATATAGGGCTTTACTAATTTATGGTTGTACATAGTTTTATCTAATCTAGATATATTGGTGTACATTAAGATATAGGGCTCTGATTTTTCTTTTCTTTTTAAAAAGATTAACTAGTTCTAAATCACCATTTACTCAGTATTTCCAACTGAACTGAGATGCCATTATTGTCCCATTAGTGACATTTAAAATGTATATGAGTGTTGTTTCTTTAGACCAGTCACTTATATAATCCAAATGTTTTCATTATTATCTACACTAATAAAAGAGAAATAGGCAAATTGAATGTACCTCCGTGACGCCCACCAGCCAATCAGGAGTGAGTATGCAAATTAACCCAACAAAGATGGTGCATTAATTTGCATATGCAGGGGTGGAATGGCAGGGCGGTGCGGGACGCCTGCTATGAGGGGGTTGGTGGGGGTGGAGGTAGCTACAGGAGTGGCGCTCTGGCTGGAGCGAACTCTGAAGGCTCCGGCCAGAGCGAAGATGGAAGGCGGTGGCCAGAGCGAAGCCCTGGGTCCTGGGTGCTGGAGGAAAACTGGTGCCGGCAGCCAGGGGAAGGAAGGCCTATTGCACGAATCTTCATGCAACGGGCCTCTAGTAGCTTTATAAAATACTATATCTGATTAGGCATGTACTCCCTCTCATTACTGTACTTTAAAAACATTTTCTTCATTAATGTAATATATTTATTTAATAAAATTTATAACCATTTGATTAGGTTCCTTGCCCCTTACATCAAAGAAAATACTAATGAGATTGTGATTGGGATTGCATTATAAGTATTAATAATGAGAATACTGTTATGAAAAATATGTAATCTTGGAAACTTGGTATGTCCCCCTTTATTTAATTCTTTGTCTCTCAGTATATTTTAAATGCTCTCCCCTCCCATGTTAGTCCAGGATTATTTTATTAAATTTATTCCTAAGTATAATGTGCTAGTTTTTATGGAATGTCTTTATCTCCATTACGCCTTCTTCCTGGGTATTAATATATTTGTAAATAGCTTCCTTTCTGGTGTTCTTTTAAGTTCCAGTGATTTTAAATTGATTCTTTTTGGGTTTTACAAATATATTATGATATCATCTATAAATAGTTATAGATAATATTATATCTGTTAGGCATGTACTCCCTCTCTGCCCCTCCCACCACCAATGGTTATCTTTTATTTCATTTTTCTTACATATGGTATTGGGCAGAATGTCCCGAATAATTGGGAATAATGAGAATGATAATAGGTATTATTACCCTATTTCCAGGAATTCTTGTTTTCACTGCTAAGTTTGATCTTAGCTGTTGGTTTAGTATCTTTAAATCTGCAATTTATAAGAGGTTTTAAATTGGAACAGCCAGTGACTTATTTGTTGTTAAAGTAAAGCACCCATTGTAAAAAATTCAGACTATAATATAGGACTTTGAATGAAAAGAATTTCTCTCTCCCATGTTTTCTCTTTCCCAATGGTTCTTTGTTCCCTCTCTGTATCCTTCCTCCCCTTTCTTCTTTCTTACCTTCTTCTTTCTTTCTATATGTCCTCCCTTCTGTCCTTGAAGCTCTTCTTTTTATATGTTTGACTACATAAAAATTTAAAATTTATCTGAGATTCAAGGTCATAACTAATATAAGAGTAGCCTAGAACAGTGGTCGGCAAACTCATTAGTCAACAGAGCCAAATATCAACAGTACAACGATTGAAATTTCTTTTGAGAGCCAAATTTTTTAAACTTAAACTTCTTCTAACGCCACTTCTTCAAAATAGACTCGCCCAGGCCGTGGTATTTTGTGGAAGAGCCACACTCAAGGGGCCAAAGAGCTGCATGTGGCTCGTGAGCCGCAGTTTGCCGACCATGGGCCTAGAAGAAGTTATTTGTAACATATATCAGACATATATAGTAAAAAACTGATTTCAAGAATATCTGAAGGGCTCCTACAAATTAGACAGGAAGCATCCAAGTAGATGTATGAAAATACATGTGTAGAGGAAACTCTTTTAATACATAACAATACTCCAGTCTGAGAATATCCCTGCTTAAGGGCTAAGGGAGCTGAGCAAGGGCCTCTGCTTTCTGGGGCTGTTTCAGCACTGTTGTCATTTCTGCATTGGTTTCTTCCGATTACTTTTTCTCCTATCATGTGTCATATTTTTTCTGTTTATTTATATTCATAGTAACTTTTGATTGACTGGGAGATATTATGAATTTTACCATGTAGACTTACTGATTATTTTGGTATTCCTAAAAATACTCTTGAGGTTTGCTCTAGAATATAGTTAAGTTACTTGGAAACAGTTCAATCCTTTTGAGACCTGCTTTTTAGATTTGTTGGGTGGAATGAATGCAGGCGTTGGTCAGCTCACTAATGAGACAGAACTCTTCGAAGTACTCTCCCCAATGTCCTGCGAATTTCAATATTTCGTCACCGGTGGGATCTCTGAGCACTGTTCTCTTTAATCCTCTGGGTGGTCCTTCCTGTGGCCTCACACATATGCTGATCCACGCTCAGCTGAAGACTCAAGGGGCACCTCTGCAGATCCACAGAGTTCTCTCTGTGCAGCCCTCTCCTCTCCAGTAAGGTGCCCAGTGAACTGTGGTCGTCTTGGCTTTCCTAGACTCCTAACTTCTCCTCAGCCCAGGGACACAACCAGCTCTCCTATGGGTGCCCTACTGTGGCCTAGAAGCCTCTCAAGGAGTCAGCGGAGGCAATCATGTGGCTCCTTTGCTGCCCTTTTCTCAGCAATCACTGTCCTGCGCCACCTCTCGTATGACATCTGAAAACTGAAGCTTCAGCTATCTTGTATGTTTTTTAAGTTGTTTCAGACAGAAGGTAAAATCAGTGCCTGCAATTCCACGTTGGCCAGAGTAGAAGTTTTAGAAGTACTTTTGCAGAAGTAAAAGGACACTCCTACTTTGAGAGTCCATTGGAAGGGTCCTTGACTACAATAATTATTTTCCGATCTGTGGTTAAACAATAAAATTTCGAGCCTCTATAAAATAAAGCCCGATTGTGGTGACATTCCAGTGGAACCTTCTTTCTAGATCAGCAGGGATTCATATTTTCTAATCATGATAATCTTACTCTGCCTTCTTTTGTACATGTGTTACTTTACCTAGAATGCACATTTTCTTTCCTTTAAATGTTGCCTTCAACAACCTGTCATAAACCCAGTTTTGTTAGTGCATTTTGTTCTTTCCACTACTTTACTCTGTCCATATTAGTGGCACAGAGACTCTGGTGGGATTCCCATTTTTATTGCTGAAATGTTGCTTTATGTTCTTATCCTCAGGTTTTGAATGTCCTCGGCCTTGAGTGGCAGAGACTGTCTTCCATTTTTCTATTTTTAATTCTTGGGAAAGCAGACCCAATTTTTCTTGTCTTTCCTTCCCATCTTATATAGAGATTGACATAAAGGACAATCAGTAAGATTATAAATGAGAAAGATTTTCTAGGTTTTTACTATGATTTGTACATGGTAGATATGGACACAATGGTTTTGATTGGAAAACTTAATGTCTTTTCAGGTGATTCCAAGTATGACTTGCTATGTAAAGAAGAACTTATTGAACTCAAGGACATATTCTCTGTCAAACTGAAACGGCGTTATTTTGCTAGTGGAAATGGCACTTTATTGGGCATCACACTCTTCATCTGTTTGAAAAAGGAACAAAATAAATTAAAGGATTCTACACTCGATCTTATTAATTTAAGTGAAGACCACTGCAACATATGGTTTCGACAGTTCAAGAAAATTTTGGCAGGTAAGTACTCCTTATGGGAATTTTTAATGAGTCTAGTTTCCTTGATGTGAGTTATTAATCTAAACATGGTATTGTATTTATGAGCACAGAAACTCTTAGGTTGATATAGTTTCCTTCTAATCCCAATTTATTGAGTGTTTTATGCATGAAAGGGCATTAAATTTTGTCACATGCTTTTTCTACATAGATTGAGATCATATGTTTTTTTCTTTCATTTTGTTAATGTGGTGAATTACATTTTCATATGTTGAACCATCCTTGCAATGCAGGAATAAATCCCACTTGGTCATGGTGTATTCTTTTAATATGTTATTGAATTTTCTTTGCTGGTATTTTGTTGAGGATTTTTACATCATTATCCATAAGATATATTGGTCTGTAGTGGGTTGGTTTTTTTCCCCTTGTAGTATGTTTGTCTGGCTTTGGTATCGGGATAATACTGGCCTCATAGAATGAGATAGGAAGTAACTCTTTTTTTAAAAAATATTTTTATTGATTTTACAGAGAGGAAGGGAGAGGGATAGAGAATTAGAAACATCTATGAGAGAGAAACAATGATCAGCTGCTTCCTGCACGCCCCCTACTGGGGATCAAGCCAGCAACCAAGGTGCATGCCCTTGGTGGGAATCAAACCTGGGACCCTTCAGTCCATAGGCTGATGCTCTATCCACTGAGCCAAACTGGTTAGGGCAGGAAGTAACTCTTGAAAGACCATTTCTATGCAGAAACTTCGATAATCTGAAATAACACAGTTCTTAAATAATTTAGTTAAGTTGAGAGTTGTTTTTGAAAGCATATTTATTTTTCTATTAATGTTTCGAGTTTATATTAGAATTTATTTTCCTTATACCTATACAATGATGGCAAGTGCATATATGTACTGTGTGGCTTGAGAATAAGAGCTTTTTTTGCAGATAATATTTAAATTGTTTATTTCAGGATAGATTTTTCTAAAGTTAAATAATCAGTGAAAAGAGAACATATTTACTAGAATATTAACTCCTAATGAAGTCAATGTATCTGAAAATATGTTATTTGTATTTTATGTCCTAAATAAAATGCATGAATTCAAACATAGTGCAAGGTGGATTTTTAGAAGGTATCTTGTTAAATAACCACACTGAGTTTTGGGATTTCTTTTTTTCTCATAGATTTGTAAACCTTGCTTTCTTTTTAGCTCATTTCTTTCTGTTTGCCAGATTGATCAGGGTAGAGGCAGCTGGTGTGGTTGGTGGTGCAGTCTGGAGGAAGATGACACAGGACAGAGATGGGTGCCAGGCAAAGAGCAGGCACATGGTGATGTTGGGCCGTTTCAGGCCAGGCATCGTTAATTAAGAAGACTGGGTGTGGTGCCAGGTGCGTACTAGACTTATTGGGAGGATCACTTCACAAATTATAAAAATGTCCAACCTCTGTGCTGTACACTGAAACTAATATAAAATAATTTTCAATGTAAATGTAATTGGAAAAAAAAAAAAAGACTGAGGACCTAAGTTGGTCAAGGGCAGCCAACTGATAGGTTACACCTATAAAAGATAAGCTGATGTGACATAGTAAAACTAGGTGACCCTGTTACTAAGGCCCCTGTGCTTCCTTGTTAGCCCCCTTGGGACCTTCGAGGATACCTGATCCTTTTAAGAAGATAGAAAACCACAGAAGCCTTAGTTTAGTTCATCTCCCTGAAAACAGAGAAAGTATATACTGTATAAACTGTACACACACACACACACACACACACACACACACACACACTCACACACACACACATATACATACAGGTGGGTCAAAAGTAGGTTTACATTTGTGACTACACAAAACACAGAGTTTATTCTTGCGTTATTATTTACAATTGTATTATTTTCCATATGAACAACTGTAAATCGACATTTGCCCCACCCTGTATATTTAACTTAAAGCATTCCACTTTAACAGTGGGTCTTTCATGGTGTTATTTTAAATTCATGTCAGAAGAGATTTTTTAAATCTAAAAAAAAATGAAACATTAATGAGATCAATTTAATAAACTTCTCTAACACTGGCAGGTACCCATGAGACTTGCCTGGTCTATAAAATAAGAATGTGTCCTTTTAGGAGAGGCAAAGCTCTTCCTTGCACTGGAGGTCTGAGGGTATCTTTTCTCATGGAGCTTATGAAGGGCTAGCTGAGTGAGATGTGAGAGGCAACGTCCTCAATATATCTCACCCATCAAATCAATAGTGAGTAAGCATAGGACATCACAACAAAATGTAATTTAGTAAGAGCAATTTTATAGGAATAGAGGAGCTTGTCCAAAAAAAAAAAAAATCCAAAACTGTTCAATTTTTTCCCCCCATCTTAATGAATGATGTTTTGGTTTGATCTAGGGTTAAAATCTAGGTGAATTATATACATTTTAAGCTCTCATCTTTTGGGAATGTTGCTTTTTGTACCTTTGATTTTGATAAGAGTTAAAGGTATTATAATAAATGCGGTCATATTCTCTGGCATGGCTCTGGAGTACAGAGTGATTTATTGGTTAAAATAAAATAGATTGATCCACTTGTCTGTTGATGGGCACTGGGGTTGTTTCCATATATTGGCTATTGTAAATAATGCTGCAATGAACATAGGGGTGCATCTATCATATATTCTTTTAAATGAGTGTTTTGGATTTCTTCAGCTATATTCCCAGAAGTGGAATTGCTGGGTTATAAGGCAATTCCATTTCTAATTTTTTGAGGACACTCCATACTGTTTTCCATAGAGGTTGAACCAATCTTCATTCCCACTAGGGTTCCCTTTTCTCCACATCCTCACCAACACTTGTTTGTTGATTTATTGATGATAGCCATTCTGATGGGTGTGAGGTGCTATCTCATTGTGGTTTTAATTTGCATTTCTCTGATGATTAGTGATGTTGAGCATCTTTTCATATATCTGTTGGCCATGTGTATATCTTCTCTGGAGAAGTGTTTATTCAAATCCTTTGCCCAGTTTTCAATTGGATTGTTTGTTTTGGTGTTGAGTTGTAAAAGTTCTTTATAAATTTTAGATACTAATCCCTTATTAGATAGATGTATTACTGGAGAATATGTCCTCCCATTCAGTGGGTTGCCTTTTTCATTTTATTGATGGTTTCCTTCACTGTGCAAAACTTTTTAGTTTGATGTCCCATTTATTTATTTTTTCTTTTGTTTCCCTTGCCCGAGGAGATATATCAGAAAAAAATATTGCTATGAGGATTGTCCGAGATTTTACTGCCTATGTTTTCTTCTAGTATTTTTATGGTTTTGAGTCTTACTATTAACCTTTTGCACTCGGATGTCGAGTGTGATTCGACACGGTTAGCATTAGAATAAAGGAATCGAGAAAAAAGCAAGCGAGTGCAAAGGGTTAAGTCTTGAATCCATTTTGAGTTTATTCTTGTGTATGCTGTAAGAAGGTGGTCTAGTCTTATTTTTTTGCACATGTCTGTAGACAAGCAAAAAAACCCCCCAAAAAAACAAGACAGGATTGAAATCATCCAATAAAAATGAAGAAATCTAACTAAGACAGACTGAATAAATGTCTGATCCATCTGTACCCCCAATTGGATTCAGCAGGTCCTGTGGGAGGAGCCAACTCCTTCTCCACCCTGAGCCCCACAAAGACAGTGTCACCTTCATCCTACAAAAATGAATGGTGGAGGCTCCAACGCTCTCTACCAAACATTGTGTTCTACCTATACTTCACTTTTAAGGTTACAGTCTTAGAACATTTTTCTTGATTGTTTCTTTCACTTTCAAATCCATGTAATCTAGGTGTTCATTCAAGTGCCTGTCATCTGAGAGACAAACAATTGGCTCAATCCACATGCCATACATGCCTTCCTCTCTGGTTCTGATTTCCACGGGGTTTGGTCTATTTGTGGATTACCTTCCCGACTCACATCCATGTCCCTCTTTGTACTACATGCATCAAGTTTGACAGATGGTGATTGTTCCTTGGTTTCCAATTTTATATTTTTAAAGTCCTCACCCAAGGAATTTGTGTTTGAAGCGGACTTGACTTAAGTTTGAGGCCAGGGGCGGGGGTGTGGGCTATAAAAATGACTCACAATTGAATATTAGACATCACTATTTAAAATCCAAGACCTTGCTTTTAACTGGTGCTGTGGCAAGACCAGCAGATTAAAAAAATTTTTTTTTTGCATTTGTTTATTTGAATGTTGTCTTTAATAAGCAAATTGAATTTGTTTCCTGCCAGCCTTTTGCATCTTTCCCCACTTTCCCCCTCTATTAAGAAAATCATGAAAGCCTCAACTTCATCTTTTAGTTTAACTAGCTTAACAATTACAATTTTAGTGTATTTGGATATTGAGTTACTTTCAAATATGTGCATTTATATGTTGAACTGGAGCAATGAATAAGATGTGATGAATTTTTGAGGAAAGAACAAATTGGCAGCACTAGAAGGGGAGAAGGCAGGCAACTTTCCAATACTTTAAGTTTAAAGGCTAACTGACAAAGACTGACCAGGAGAAAGGGGGTTTATAAATATAAAAAAAGGAGTTTCAACATGGTTTCTGTTTTTCTTGGAAAATATGTTAAGTCCTTTTACACAGTTAAGCATAGCATTTTTAAAAAAATTCTTAGTAATAGAAAAGTTACCATAACTTTATTCACTAATAGGCAATATAGGTTAATTTATCCAACACACGTTCTGTAGCAGGCACTGTGTTAAGTGTTGGGAGTACAGAAATGAATGAGATATAATCCTGTATAAAACATTTTTGCCCTTGGGGACAAACAAGGAAACTTGTATTATAAATGTATTAAAGACCACAATGAAAATATGAACAAACTAGTAAGGTTTATAACTATTGATCATTGATTCAGAAATTCAGGTCTTTAAAAAATGTGATTGAGCCTGGCTGGCATAGTTCAGTGGTTGATTATTGACCTATGAACCAGGAGGTCACAGTTCGATTCTCCGTCAGGGCACAAGTCCAGGTTGTGGGCTCGATCCCCAGTGTGGGGCATGCAGGAGGCAGCCGGTCAATGATTCTCTCTCATCATTGATATTTCTATCTCTCTCTCCCTCTCCCTTCCTCTCTGACATTAATAAAAAGATATATTTTTTTAAAAATGTGATTGATTAAGGCGGATATGTAGTGAGTGATAAGCCTACCACATAGTCATTGTGGTGAAACTCGTTTAAGTCTTTTCTGCTTTTTTTACATCTGTGATACAAAGCAAACATGCACAACCTTTAAATATAGCATGTGTGTACACTAGATATGTTAATTTTCATTAAATTAGGGTGTGATCAGTCTCTGCATATTTGGGTTTCCTAGAAATGGTGAGTTGCAAGTTCTTCTGGATCCTGAACCAAGCAACCTTCTAGACTCTGAAATCTATACTTTAAAGCATATTCATATTTGAGAATACATGAAGAGGTGAAGAAGAAGAGCTAATGTGATGGGAATAGATGAAAGCTTGCAAGGAAAGTAATATAGAGTTTTAAAAAAGCAGAGGACTAAATACAGAATCTTGGGGATACTCATATATTAAAATAGGCAGATAAGATAATAACTGGAACTAAAAAATAGAAATAATCAAGGAAACAGAAGAACCCTTATAGCACAGGACCATTGAATTTTGCTGGTATATGTAGGTTTTGCGAATTATTTTTAATACTTAATGGTTACCCAGAGACAATTAACAAAGGTATTTTTAGCACTCAGTTGTTTGAGTTATTTCTGATAATTTTCTGTTTCATTTCTACCTGGTAATTTTATAAATAGGCAAATATAAATGAGCCATATTTATTTAATAAATTTTGTTCTTGTAATGAGCCTGCTCTTATCTTCTCACTCAACAGCCTCACTCAGTTTTCAGCTATGAAAAAATAAGGAAAATGGAAAAATTATTTACATATGAGTAATTTTTTCTAGTTTCCCACTTGATGTCAAATCTGTTTTCCATGTGATAATAATTTGGTCTTAATTGGATGCATTCCTTGATAGCCCAAACTCAGACTTTGTAAAAACATTGATTTTTGCTTAATACTTATGTTGTCTTATATAAGAAAATCATGGTGCAATATATTTTGGGTTCTTTAAAAAAAATCCAAGCTATGTCATCAATCATATTTTTGTGAACCAGGAAGATATTTTTTCTTAGCAGAACAGAATGATGTGAAGTTTTACTTGGATATGCTGCCAAATGATGTACTTATAAGCAAAAATAAACTGGAAATCAACATTATAATGATTATTTAAAATGAGCCGTTGTTAACATGTCGCAAGTATGATAGCTTCAGACATTTGGTTGTGCACTCTTTGAATTGGCAACACTTGTCTCCTTAGGGACAAGTTATTTACTGCAAGAGCATTATTTCTGAAATATGGGTAGTTTCTCTCTTGAAGCACTGAAAAAGTGATCCGAGACTTTGTTTTATGACCAGTTGAGTTCGACATTAAAATCACGCATGCCACTTCTGAATATGTTTTTACTAGCAATATATATTATAGTAATGTGAAAACTGATTAAATATGTATTACCTCATTTACATGTAAATACTGAAGTCCAATCCCAGTTGAAGTACTCTGCCCAGCAGAGATCACGTGACGTCTGCCTCCGTAGTGGTTTCAAACTGCGCTCTGTGGAGTGTCACCACCCTCCCCCAGGACATGCCTCACTGGGTAGGAGCCACACCTGCCACTCACTCACTCCTGAGCCCGTGTGCCTCCTCATTGATCTGTTTTATATTTAGTAGTTCTGAGTAAGGCCTTGTTTAAAACTTTTACAGCAAAAACATTTGAAAACTTCTGCTTTAGTCATCCCTAGGATGATAACCCATCAGTGTATTTTCACCTTGTCATGCCTGTTTTTGTTCACCTCCAGGCACACTGAGACCTCATGATTTTGTTAGGTACTCAAATATACACTCATTATGGCAATCACAGAGTTTGAACTGCCAGAGGTTGTCCATGTAATTGTATTCTTTTCAATAGAAGTTACTTGTTAAATATACAGGGTGTCCCCCCAAAAATGTGTACAGACTGTAACAGCTGATAGCTCAATTTTGAAATGAAATGTATTTTAATAAACACTGACTTTATAATTATTCAAAGTGTGTTATACATTTTTGACACCCTATATATTTAAGTATTTTCCTTTCTATAACTTTATGAGATACTGCTTTTCAATCAATTTGCAAATAAGAAAAATATATTTTATCAAATGAAAGATTGAAATCGAGTTAAAGAGAGGTTGCTTTGAAGTTTTCCTGAGTCTGAAAATTCTGGGGCTTTGATTAAATACGTCTGGATGGACAGAGGCATGAGTTGCCTTTAGAAGTCCCTTCTGTGATTCTAAAGTGTTGCCAGGGCCAAGAACCACAGATGTCAAAAATTTGAACAACACAAGTTTGATTTAATGAACATATATAAAACTCTGCACTCCACCTTACCAAAGCTGCCTTGGTAAGGATTAATTGTGGGTGGCAGGACATTATATATTCTTATTACATTAAATAGTCTTAAAGGTTAGCCAACACCTATTCCTGGTCTTGTGATATCACACTTATGCCGTGGGACTGACTCGGAAAAGCCTATTAAAGACGGACAGGGGCATGCCTAGGGTTTCTCTTGTCACTTGAAGTTTCTTTTCTTAATAACATCAGCTCTCACAGCCATTGCTCTTTCAGCTGAAAGCAAACTACAGTTTTCCCTTACAAACTATTAATGCTGTGTATACTTGGGATGCGTGACACAAGCCATCTTCCCAAGTGTTTCTCACTGGCCTCTACAGCATTTTTGTCCTAATGAAGGAATCTATTTTTGTACATAATTCATTATAATTATATTTAAAAACAAGTAATTGGTGTCTGATAAAAGACAATGTATTCCTGCTTCAGTCATTGAGTACCTTGAGAATAAGAGTTGAGGTGGATTCATTCTCAAGTTATTTCTGGTATATTCCAAAATCTTTTTGCTAGATAAAAGTCCTTTGACTATATCTTTTGTGTAACAAAATTTATTCTCTAGAGAGAAAAAAATTAAGTGTGCTTTGCCATACCTTAAGTGATTATATTCAAAAGGCTAATTAAGGAATTCTCTAAATGTAGCCAGTAAAATGTTGAATTGTTTTTATGCTGTTAAATAGAGTAAACATTTTTTCCTTTGCTGAATTAGAAGTCCTTATTTTAAAAATTGAAATCTTAATAATAACTGACATTTATTAATCATTTACTATGTGCCACTTTTGTACGCAATTTTTATAAATTAGATCATTAAATCTTATAATACTAGCATCAAGAACTACAAATATGTTCACATAAAAAAGAAATAATACTTGTGTGTTTTGTTAAATTTGAAGAATTAAAATACCACATGATTTAGCAAATAGTAGAATTAAGTAAATTATTATTCTCATTATCATCTCTTAAGTTGTATATGAGAAAACGAAGGCTTAATATAGTTTAAAAATTGGCTAATCTGAGGTTAAACAGCTCGTATATGGTAGAGGAACTGGGGACAAATCTGTGTGTCTGAGTCTGGAGCGTGAGCCCTTAACCTCTGTTCATTCTCTTGTCTACCAGGCCAGTCATATATTCTACCATCATTAAGTATATTATATATACTGGATGGTTTAGACTTTATCCCGAAAAAAAAAAATTTCAAACACTTCTCTTGTTAGAAAAGAGCTATATCATCTTATTTGGAGATTATTCCTCTCTTGCATTCTTTTTCCAACATTAATGATTCAGAACTCTACAGTATTTGAATTCTACAGCTCACGCTCAATATTTAGGGTGAGCCCTGGCCAGTGTGGCTCAGTTGGTTGGGCGTTGTCCCTTGCACCAAAAGGTTGCTGGTTCCATTCCCTGTCAGAGTACATGCCCGGGGTGCGGCTCTGTAGGACATGGTAAAAAGAACCACCAACAAACCTTGATCTAATTTTAGTAGGTTTATTTTTGATAGAGGTATGGTCGCAGTGGTTCTGAAACTATTTTGTGTATGTTATATGACTGGGCATATATAATCCCCCTACTGGGGTGTGCAGGAGGCAGCAGATCCATGTTTCTCTCTCACATCAATGTGTGTGTTTTTTTTTCTATCTCTCTCCCTTTTCCTTTCTCTCTCTAAAATTAATAAGAACATACTTTAAAAATATTTAGGGTGAACAGTAACAATAAAATGCATTTCTTAATTCTTAAAAATTTCTCATCATGACTGTCACTATTATTAATTAAGGTTTCTCAAATGCCTTAGAATGAATTGAGCATGCACTATGAAAAATTTGCAGATATTTCTTTTTACTAGCTTAAAGGAATTTAAAAACACATATTAATACACTGATTTGTGACTGATTCCCAGGCTTTATCTTTAGCAGAGTTTTGCAAAACACAAATGCTTACAGCATACAAGAAAGATAGAAATTGGATCAATTCTAGGATGCAAGTATAATGGATTATCATTTAATAACTTTTTCACTGGAAAGAAATGAAGTAAAAAATAATAAAGCATCATTCTTAGTTTGCATAAGTAGGAAATACATATTTCATATTAAGTGACAAATTATTAATCTCCGTAGCATTCATTAGACTACCATTAATGGTTTTGAAATTGTGTCATATTTAGATACTATATTGCTTGAAGAATTTTATTGTAATCTTGTGTAAATATATTTATTACTGTTTAAGGCAGGTAGCTAGATATTGGCAATGACTATATGCTATAGCATTGTGATATTTTCAAATCAATCATATTTTCTCATCATTCAAGAGAAAACATCTATTTTTAAAAATTTTATTCTTTGAAAAATTAATGCACGTAGAACATTATGTATCTTGAAGAATTATGTTTTCCTTTTTCTACTACTCAGACACTAGTTATTTTTCCAATGAAAAGAGCAAAGGGTGAAGGTGAAGCCTACTGTGTGGTCAGGTTCCTGGGCTCTGCAGCCTGTGCTCATCTGTGCCCGCTGGGTCCTATGGTAGATACCTCAGTGCCTTCCCACTTGCTAAGTGGCAAAGCTAGGAATCTGTTTGTTGAGAGTGTGTCTCATCTCTTGTTTGCCCAGCGAAGTTCAGTTTACAGTCCAAGGCCCTGTAAAACCAGCAGATCCTCTGCAAAGTTGAGCCACACAGCAAAATCAGGCCCTTCCTCTATTAGGTTTGGTAGCACTTTTCATGCCTCTTAGAACACGTGCTCACTTTCTAATTGTTGGCTTAATAGGTGACACCTTATTAGACTGTAATCCAAGCCTATATGATTCTTTCTTGTTTCTCTCCTTTCCATATTTGTATCTCCCCTCTTCCATAGTGAGAACTCTGACTCCCAACAACAACAACAACAACATTTGCCCATTTGCCCATTAATATAACATACACAAAATAGTTTCAGAACCGCTGCGACCATACCTCTATCAAAAATAAACCTCCTAAAATTAGTTCAAGGTTGTTGGTGGTTCTTTTTACCATGCCCTACTGAAGGCATATATTTCGAGTTCTGCATTCACAAATTATATGGATTAGTTTTTTCCCTTCCTAATATTAATAGTTTTGTCATTTATCTGAAATATAGTTGGTTTGATTTCTGTCTACTAGTATATTCAGTTTTTGGATTTATTTTTATTTTCTCCATCATCCTCATTGATTTAATATTTTTCTTTGTGTGGGGCAGAAACATGTTTCCAAAGGAAAAAAATACTTCTAGTGTTCTTTCCACCTCATCCCTCTTTGGTAACTAATTCTACTAGTTTCTGGTTTATCTGAGCTATATTTATTTCTTTCTTTTTTAAATATGTTTTTATTGATTTCTGAGAGGAAGAGAGAAGGGAAGGAGAGATAGAAACATCATTGATGAGAGAGAATCATTGATCGGCTGCCTCCTGCATGCCCCCTATTGGGGATTGAGCCCACAACCCCGGCATGTGCCCCAACTGGGAATTTAACCGTGACCTCCTGGTTCATAGGTCGATGCTCAACCACTGAGCCACACCGGCCGGGTTGAGCTATATTTCTTTTTGCAAAATTACCGGATCATTGCATTTTAAAAATTTTCTTTGTTACATAAAAAGTTACCATATAAACTCTTCTGCACTTTACTTTTTTCACCTAACTACAAATACTGAAAATCAGTCCATAGTACTTCATAGAGTGCTTCATTATTTTTTTTACAGCTGTATAAGACTCCATTGTGTGGTCTGTACCATACTTTATTCAATACATCTCAATGTCTGGACATTTTGATTATTTCTCATATCTTCAATCACCAATAATGCTGCAATAAATACATTTGTACCCGTTGTAGCTTGGGGGTAACTTTATAGAAGTAGACTTCTAGATTAAAGTGTAAGTGATGTGTAGTTTAGTGAGATATTGAATAACTTCCCTTCCAGAGGATTTGGACCCTTTTTTTCCATGTTCACCAGCCAAATATGGAAATGTCTTCCAAAATAAATTAAAATTCACTTTATAGATTATAAAAATCTGGTAAAAATAAATGGATGATATATTTGGTTAGGTTTTTTTCCCTTTTTCACTCTTTGATCTCCTTCCTGCTTGTGTATTCTTGCTCTATCTACATAGTCTTGACCCCTTTATTAATTAATACTGAAGTATTGAGGTACTACCAACAGCAGGTGATTTTTTTTTCTATTAACTGCTATTCAGTCTTGCAGCTGTTAGAAAGATATGTCACATTGGTGGGCTGCGTGTGAAGTTAGTGGGCTTGTTTGTTACTTTAAACCACATAGCATTGAGTTATTTTTATCTGTATGTGTAAAGATGCACATCAATAAGCTTTTGCTGATAGTAAAGTGAAATTGGGTGCATTTAATATAAATCACCTAATATAAAGTATCTCCAACGCTGAGCTCCACTGGGAAGTTGTCAGCTCTTATGTGTGAAAGGCTAGGCTTTTACCAGCACTGTTACACATTAACTGAGTATAGTTTAATATTAATAGCTCCTGAGATTTGTAGCAAAAGGGAGGTCTTTATTTCCTGTGTTTGGCTTTGTTCTTTGCAACAACTTGCTTGCTTTTCTGTGTAAAACGGCTGTGAGGATACACAGGACTATGACAAGGTCCTGGGCTCTTAATTTTGGTGAACCAACGCCATGCCATTTCCATCGTGCTGCACTCAAAACGGCACAGATGTGAGTCTGGGAGTGGCGTCCCCGCAGCTCTCAGGAGCCTTTGTTTGGAGAACACCCTGATTAACCCCCACCCTTCATGGTTCATTGACTCACTGATAGATCAAGTTTAAACTAGTACATATTAGCACATTTGTTACTAACGGAGGAACAGTTGGCCATTCTGTTTTACACTGCTGGTTCATTGCAAAGCGGCGTGCTAAAAGGTCTGTACTCTAGAGTATGAATTGAGGGGTTACCAAAGGACTGAGGACCAAGTCAGTTGCATATTCACGTTGAATCATACCTACATTTTAATCATCAATGATCTATTTTGGGGATGTTTATACTACTGTAAAAATTATGAGTAAATGGTAATTATCACTCCGGGATTCATTTTTTTTCCCAGGAGTTCAGGGAATTTGTGTCTCAATACAGCTTTTGTATTAAACAGTTTGTCATTGTGTAAGAGAAGAACAAGGTTGTCGCATTTTAAAAGTATTTTTCATAGGGTTCTTTGTAGCCAGTGATTTTACATAAACCTTTATAGTGTGCTATATTTCTGTATTATGTGGAAATATTTATTGTTTGGGCGAGAGGGCTAGGATGCACATATCTATTTTCCATGTACAAAATTAAACTTTTTATTAGTAAATTAATTAAATTTCTTAAAGCTCAAAGAACTTTCTCCTCTTTCCTACCTCCCTAACCTAGTTTTCAAAGCCTCCGAAAGCGTTTCTCTTGTTACAGTTCTTTTCATGGAAGATAGGTTTCCCTATTCATTTTACAGCCTCAGCCGGTGAGTTTTACCTCGACATCATCTCCACTCCCCTGTGCCACCCCCTTGGCCACCTACTTCTCTTTGAATTTTCCTTTCTCCTGTGAGATGATGAAGCTCTGAGTGCCCTGATGGGGCTAAGGGACAGCACTGAGTCCACGCCTAGAATATGACTATTGAATTTGCTTTTCAAAACCGATCAGTGCCATGTAGACTAAAGTCAGTTTCTTCTAGGGACACTTTCTGATTTTTATTGTAACACTAGAGACCTGGTGCACGAAATTCATGCGGGGGGGGGTGTGTGTGTGTGTGTCCTTCAGCCCAGCCTGCATCCTCTCCAATCTGGGATCCCTCTCACAATCCAGGACTGCTGGCTCCCAGCTGCTCGCCTGCCTGCCTTCCTGATTGCCCCTAACCACTTCTGCCTGCCAGCCTGATCACCCCCTAATCACTCCCATGCCAGCCTGATTGATGTTTAACTGCTCCCCTGCCAGCCTGTTTGCCCCCAACTTCCCTCCTCTGCCGGCCTGGTCACCCCTAACTGCCCTCCCCTGCAGGGTTGATCATCCCCAACTGCCCTCCCTTGCGAGCCTGGTCCCTCTCAACTGCCCTCCCTTGCAGGCCTGGTGCCTCCCAACTGCCCTCCCCTGCTTGCCTGATCGCCCACAACTGCCCTCCCTTGTAGGCCTGGTCCCTCCCAACTGCCCTCCCCTGCTGGCCATCTTGTGGTGGGCATCTTGTGTCCACATGGGGGCAGGATCTTTGACCACATGGGGGCAGCCATCTTGTGTGTTGGAGTGATGGTCAATCTGCATATTACTCTTTTATTAGATAGGATAGAGGCCTGGTGCACAGGTGGGGACCAGCTGGTTTGCCCTGAAGGGTGTCTCGGATCAGGGTGGGGGTTTCCTTGGGGTGTGGGGCGGCCTGAGTGAGGGGCCTATGGTGGTTTGCAGGCCGGCCACGCCCCTGGCGACCCAAGCGGAGGCCCTGGTATCTAGGATATATTTATCTTCTACAATTGAAACTTTGTAGCCTGGAGCGGAGCCAAGCCTTATGCTTGCTCTGTGGCCGCAGCCATTTCTGTTGGGGTTAATTCACCTTCTATAATTGAAACGTTGTAGCCTGGAGTGGAGGCCTAGGCCGGTATGAGATATAGGGATCGAGTTTTTATTTTTTAAAAGCTTAACTTGGCAGCAATGAGGTTATTAGCTTTTCCATGTTTAATAATATTTCTTTCAAAGGCTTTAAATGTCTATTGCAAAACTATTTTTCTAAATAAGTCTTTGGTTCTTTGTGAATTATTGGCTTTAGCCCTTTAGCTTGATTTTAGGAATTAATATAAGTGGTTTCATTTCTGGACTTCTTTTATATCACAGCAAAAAAGAAAAAAGCTTTTTGCTGCAATGATTGTTTTTTCAGGATTGATATTTTTTTAATATAAGTGGAATTGTAGTTTTATAATTTATTATACTTTAATTTTTACTTTATTATAAAAAGAATATTTAGTGTATATACATAAATGTCACACAGTAGCTGGTATATATATATAGCTACTAATATATATTAAAAGCATAATATGCAAATTGACCAAACAGCAGAATGACTGTCCGGATGACCTTCCAGATGACCACACTATGACACGCACTGGCATCAGGCCAGCCAAGGCTTGTGTGATGCAATTGGTCAGTGGCGGGGGGGGGGGGGGCGCCATTGCCCCACAATCACCCTGCAGAGGGAGGCTCAGGCCACCCAGCTGGCGGTGCCATGGTGGATGGGCGGGGCCTCCCTATGCAGGGTGATTGATCTGGGGGCCCCGCGATTGATCGCCCCACGGAGGGAGTCCCAGGCCACTGGCCAGCCATGCTATGGTGGGTGTGCATTGCTGGCCAGGGATCACCCCGCAGAGGGAGGCCCAGGCCAGCCAAGTGATTGCACCCCATGCTTGTCACCCACAGAGGGAGGCGACCAGTGGCGGGGGAGGGGGAGCAGCACTGCACAGATGGCAAGCAGTGGCAGCGGTGGGGGCGGGACCAGCTGCTGGCACCGGGGGAAGGAAAGCCCGGATAGGCCCTGATCGCCGGTCAGGCCTAGGGACCCTACCCGAGGGGTCCCAGATTGCAAGTGGGTGCAGGGTGGGCTGAGGGGACCCCTCCCCATACACGAATTTTGTGCACTGGGCCTCTAGTGTGTGTGTGTGTGTGTGTGTGTGTGTGTGTGTGTGTGTATATATATATATATATATATATATATATATATATATATATATATATGCTACTGTGTGCCAGATACTTTTCTAGGAACTAGTAAGATAGCAGAGAGCAGAACCATAAAGTCTTTGACCTCAAGTAGCTTAAATTCCAGTGGTAGTGGGGTGTCCTAGACTGTTTGGGCTGCTGTAACAAAGTACCATAGACTGGTGGGCTTATAAATAACAGAAATTTATTTCTCATAGTCCTGGGGGCTGGACGCAGGTCTGAGCGCAGGGTGTCAGCATGGTCAGGTTCTGGAGAGAGCCCTCTTGTTGTGTTTTCTCATGGCAGAAAGAGAGGAAGAGAGCTCTCTGGGGTCTCCTTTATAAGAGCACTAATCCCATTCATAACAGCTCTACCCTCATCACTTAATCACCTCCCAAAGGCCCCACCTCCTAATACCTCACGTTGGGGATTAGGATGTCAACATATACATTTTGAGGGGACACAAACATTTAGACTATAAGAAAAATGGAAAAATATCAAATATATTTTCTATGATGTCAAATGATAGGTACTACCAGGCAACGGGATGGAAGTATTTGCTGTTATACAGAGCTGATCAAGGAAGGCGTCATTGGCTGTGATGTTTTAGAAGAGAACTGAAAGCAGTGGGGAGAGGGAGCCATATGCATATCTAAGGAAATGGGGGCCAGCAGAGGGAACAGGAAGTGCAGAAGGTTGAGCAAAAAAGTTCTGCACAGTCAAGTCAGCAGGGAGCAAAGTAATGGGAAATGAGGTCACAGAGGTGGCTGGGCATAGAACATGAAGGGTCTTGCAAGCTTTGTATGGTTTTTAACTTTTATTCTGGGGAAAATGGGGGGGGGGGGCATTTGGACATTTTAAGCAAAGGAGCAACATGATATAACTCACTTTTAAAATAGATATTCTGGCTGTCAAGTGGAGAATAGACTATATGAGTGGAAGAAAAGATTGAAGTAGGAGACCAGTTAAGTGGAAATTGGTATAATCCAGGTGAGACATGGTGACTTAAATCAGGATAGGAGCAGGAGAGGTGGTGTGAAGAGGTCAGACTTTGGACTTGTTTTGAAGATAGAACTGGCTGGGTTTATTGACTTAGTGGATATGGGCCATATTGAGAGGAAAAAGTCAAGGATGATACCAATATATGTTTTAGTAAATTATTAAAAAATGTCAAACATAGAAAATATAAAAACATTACAATTGGCACCTACATTCCTACCACCTAGATTTTACAGTTCTTAACATTTTTCCATATTTGCTTCAAACATTTTATTCTGTCAATGCGTTTTAAAGTAAATTGTAGACATCATGGCATTTCTGCCAGAAATAGTTCAGAATGCATCTTTAAAAACAGACATTTCACAAATTACCAAATATCATATCATTATAAACAAGCTGTTTGGTCCCTATTGAAATTTTCCTCATGTTTTCCAAAACGTCTTTTATAGCAGATTTGTACCAGTTAAGTGTCCAACCAAGACTCATTCATTGAATGTATTTAAATGAAACATTCCCCTCCTCATCATCTTTTTCATTCTGATATTGACTTAGGAAAGAGATTGGATTACTTGTCAAGTAGACAGTCCTCTCAAGTGGTGGCTGTTTTCTTTGCCATGTGTTTCATACAACTGGTCCTAGGGGTGTTGTCAGTGTTTTCATGTCTTCCTTGCATCTCATTGCTATTTTGGGACCATTTTCTCAGTGTATTCTCTTTAAAATCCTCATCATTAAAGCTCCATCCATCAGCCACCACCAGCTCCTCTACCTGTAGTCTTGTGAAAACTACCGTGTCCTTCTCCTAATTCTGAAGATTTAGTTCCCACCTCACCTCACTCCTTCTAACAGTCCTGCTGTCATAATTCTGGGTGTTTTGTAGACATTCTCTCAGTTTTTGGCCTCTTCTTCAAAGATCTTGACCTGTGCTTCACTTTATCCACTTCCTCCCATAATCATATTTCTCGATCAGTGGTTCTCAGAGTATGTGGTACCCAGAGCAACATCAACAGCATCATCTGGGAACTTGTTATAAAGGTGATATCTCAGACTGCACCCCAGACTACTGAGTCCAGAACTCTGGGGTTGGGACCCAGAAATCTGTATTTAAGAAGCCCTTCAGGTAATTCTGATGAATATGGAAGCTCATCAAATCTTATTATGATTATCTATAACTCTTTGTCTCAATTTCAAGCATCCTACCCTCTATATGGCTACTGCCTTCTGTCTTCCTAGCTCACCTGTTCTACTCTCTCAACTCCTAATATCCTTCAGTTTCACTAAGACCACAATTTATTGACTCGACAAGTTTTTCACTAGTCCTTACACTTTTTACATCCTCACTTTCCTTTTATCCAGCCACACATTTGATTACTCTTTGACTGTTCTCTTACACATACCATATCCAAAAAGTAAACAAGTCCTGTCATCTCTCCCTTCAAAAAATATCTGGAATCTAACTTTTTTTTTTTTTTTAGTTTCCACTTCACTCCAGTCCAAGCATAGTCATTTGCCACTTGGAATATTTCAACTGTTCCTACTTTGTCATTATTTTCCCTCACTGTGTCTACTTCCCACACAGCAGCTGGAGTGATCCTTCTAACATCCCAGGTTATGTTGCTGCACCGCTCAGAATTCTCCATGCTTCTCTCACTCAGAACATGAGCTACAGTCACAACACCCACAAGGTTCTGGGTGATCGGATAATCCTGGCCAGCAAGTCCCTTCTGCCTTTGCCTTCGCTCTTTCCCATTACAGAGCTTCATCTTTATCCTGAGGACTTATTACCACTTGACATACTCTGAATTCTCTTGGTCATTTCTGTGTTCCCACATTGGCATGAAAGCTTCATGAGGGCAGAGGTTTACTTCCTTCACTGATAGCGCCTCAGCTTCTAGTACCCTGCCTGGCAAATAACAGGCATGCAGTTTTTTGTGTGAATAATGAATGGATATTATTGTTTTCTATATTGCCTGAGGTTAACAGTACCCTTTTATTCAGTCATCAAATATTTGGCCATCTATTGTATACCCTCACTGAGGGGATAGAAGATTGAGAAAAACCCCAGAGAGTTTCCAGTCCAGTATAGGAGAACAACTAATAAATAGATAGAAAATTACAACATTGTAGGTATCAAGATTAGGATGTGTATGAACCTGTAAGAACAAATAGGGGGAAATAACCCAGCCAAAGTCGCATAGCCGAGGAGGCATATGGGATTTCCCAGGGAAGTGGCTAAGGTGAGTCCAAACAAAGAGGAGAGGTTAATTGGACAAAGTGGGTATGGTGGCAGAAAGTGTAGGTGGGCAGATCAAGGGGAGGGCAGGTGCAAGGGCACTGTGGTAGAGGGAACATGGTGAGTTCCAGGACCTGAACAGAATAGAGGAGGAAGCATGGGAGGACAGAAGGTTGTAGACTTTTAAATGATATCTCTTTATCCCATCTAATGATGAACACGTTTCAAAATTCTGCTTTATTCATAGAAATCCCCCGCCTGATCTCTAAATTGGTATCAAATTACCACCTGATTTATATACACTTAGACTGTAGCTTCCTAATCATCATATTAAGTGTACCCAAAAGGAAGAGAAACGAGAAAATGAATTCAGGCTCTGGTGAAAAATTAGCTTTGTTGATTTGTGTTTAAAAGACCTCAATTTACCAGAATACCTAAAGAATGGAATATTCTTATGAATGTATTTAGTTTTTATTGCTATTCTTAACTGAGGCTTATTGCCAACTGAGGCTTAAGAATTAAATTATTTTGTTTAAATCTTTTTGGAAAATATTTAAACAATAATTTTATCCTCTTTCCTGCCTTATTTAGGAGATTATTTCACAAAGGTTAGATGGGACATTTTTTGTGCACTTTTATACACACATGTTCCAAGGGTACAAGCTTTCAAGTACAATGAGCTTATCCCCACAAGCCCCAATCAACTGTTTCTCACTTTCACAAACTTCTGTTCTCCCACGGTCACGATGTAGGAAGAGGGAGACACACAAGCTGCTTTTTATGATAACGTCTGGGGACTGTCCTTTGGTGCCTAGATACCTTCTGCCTGAGAAATGAAGCAGAGTCCTTTGATAAATTTACCAGGTGAGGCAAACTTAATTTTGATATTTAATCTGACACTCAGACTCTGGGGTTTAGAACGAGTTTCTTGTCTTTGTCATGTTTTCAATAAAAGTAAGCCCTGGACTTATGTGCCTAGTTTTCCTGGGTAAAGGACAGCAGGTCTGTCCTTCAGGGCTTTTATACCTGATTTGGAATCACTTGTCATCCAAATGATTTACATTTACTTGTCATCTCTTTAACCTCCTTCATGGGAATAGGTCCTCTGCCTTTGCCTTTCGCAGCCTTGACATTTAAAAAACAACAACATGTCTTTATTGATTTGAGAGAGAGAGAGGAAGGGAAAGGGAGAGAGAGATAGAGGCATGGATGAGAGAGAAACATTGATTGGCTGCTTCCTGCACGCCCCCTACTGGGGATTGAGCCCAAATCCAATGACCTCTTGGTGCATAGGAGGAGGCTCAATCCACTGAGTACACCAGCTGGCAACATTTTTTTTTAAAGAGTTTAAGGCAGTTATTTTAAGAATGCTCCTCAGTTTGTGTTGTCTGAGTGTTCCATCATGTTCGATCCACATTATGCACTTTGGGAAGAAGTACCACAGAAGTGGTTGTGTGTCCTTCTCGGTGTTCTGTTGCAGGTCATGAGGCATAGGTATCGCTTGTACCATAAAGGGTGTTGTGAACTGTAAATGGAGACATTTTACCCTTGGTAACGAGAATAATAAGGGGGGACAGAGTTTAAGAATAAGTAAATATTTTATTCCCCAACTGACTGTCACTGGTGGTTTTAACTTCCATTGCTAATTCTTGCCTGGATCCATTGTTATGATGGTTGAACATAGAGATTTTTTTTAACTCTCTAAGTTCTCCCATATTTATTAGTTGTCATTCTACTATAAGACAGAGTTTCCTTTCTCCCCTTTAGTATGGCATATTACTGTCTTTATTCCATTTTGTATTGTTCAGGTTTGGCTAATGAGAATCCTGAGATGAGATAGTGGGTATTTCATCAGAGTTTTCTGTATTATGTGAGAAGCCAGAGAGGTGGATTCTGTTGGTGAATGGGAAAGGCGAGAAAGTGGTATTTGAAGTGAGCTGTGGAAAAGCGGTAGAATTTTTAGAGAAATGGTGATACGGTGGAGTGGAAGGGAAAAACCGTCTGAATAAGGGGGGTGGAATACCTGCTATTTGGCAAGGGTGTGGGCCCGAAGCATGATGGGGAAGCTGAAATGGAACAGAAAAGCTCCTGCACTTCCCTTAGCGTGGTGCATTTGCCAGGCTGGTTGCACTGCTTAGATTTCCCTCCACGCCCCCACCTCTGCTCTTTTGCTAAGGGATAGGGTGAGGTGTAAGGAAGGTGGGAATTTTAAGTAGTGAAAACAGCATGAGCCCAAAACCACCACGTTCAAGTACTCCTTCTGCAGGGAGCCTTTTCCCAGTCCCTGCTAGGAATTCACCACCCTCCTCTCATACACTCCCGTGGCACCTTGCAACTCTGAACAAGTCCATTCTGTCTTGCCCTACATCTATTGGTGGGCACATCTTCTTCCCTTAAAGCATGAACCATATCTTCATTGCTCCGCCCTTCTACCCAGCACTCAGCACAAATGCTCAATAACTGTGTCTCAATATGTGTGAGAGAAGAAGGGCAGACACCGGGTAGGAGTTTGTTGGGGGAGGGCTCTGAATGTCAAGTGAAGGGCCTTGGGCTCGCTCTGCCTATAGCTATGAGCCATGGCAGCTTTTGAACAATGCAGGGCTGGTCAAGCTGGGATGGAAGGAGAACATCAAAGTGCCTCTGTGTGGCCTGGAGAGCACTGAGCCAGAGACAACCGGCCAGGAGGGGCAGAAGGCACGGGAGGCAGTAGTTAGCACCTGCTGAACCTGGGTAGCCATTTGAATGGAGGAACTGAAAAAGAAGGAGGGAATGGCACATGGCTTTGAGGTTTCAGGACTGGGCGACTAGGAGACAGACAGAGGCCTCTTACTGAGAGTGGGACCCCGGGGGCCATTACAGAGCACATAAGGGGTTCAGCATGGTCCTAAGCACTTCCTCATCCCAAACTCTCCCTGAGTGCAAAACAGTATGTGCTGTTGAAAGATTCAATTGTGTCAAATATGATGGGAAATGAGATACTGTCTCTACACGAGGCACAAAAAACTGACTTTCGTGTAGGGAACATTTTTCACTCGGTTTTATTAAAAACGGATGCTGGTGAGCTTTCTTAACCTTGACTCTTGGCCGTGTCAGAGCAGCTAACCATGAGCCGGTCAGCAGCTTTCTTCTGGCTCCTGTGTCCCTCCTGCCCCCTTCCCAACAACAGAAAATTTGCTTTGCACCTGCTCCAACTGGGTTCTAAGTGATAAACATCTTGCAAGCCCAGAAAATTGTAGTATCAAATCTCAGCCCCAACTGTGAGGCAGCACTCTCATCGAATCCCGCCGAGAGGGCCTGCTTTCCCAGTTCCCCGGGGGAGAGTCCTTTCTCCCCTGGCCCCTTCTCAGGCTTGAACTATGACCCAAACCCAGTTTTTAGCTCCCAGCATGCATTGCTCTGGCTGCAGGCCCTGACCCGGCCCTGCACGCTCTGCCTCACCCCGCAGGTCAGGCCTGGGTAGCCCTGAGGTCCCCCAGAATGCCCAGTTTCAATTATGAGCATATTTATCCAAGGAGAGGAAATAGGCTTTTCTATTTGTTACAGTCCATCGCTTTTCTCCCCAGAAACACATGCTAAAGGAACACTGGATATTTCATTTGTGATTTGGTAAATATATAAAAACCTTGCCTAATAATCACAATGTTTCTTTTATTCACATATTCCTTCATAAATTAAATGCTTTGTTATAACTCATGATTTATTTTAAGAGGGATATTCCTATTTTCACTGCTAAGAAATGTAAATGTTTTAAGCTAATGCCATATTTAGGAAAACTCTTGTAAGAATTTCAAATAAAATTAGCAAATACTATTCAGATAGGTCTATAACATTCTAATTGGACTTAGTCTATGGCTTTAAAGGGAATAAAAAAAATGCTGACAGAGACTGTGTAACATTATCTTTATGCTTGCTTCTTAGGTTTTTCAAACAGACCAAAGTCATTAAAAATATTCCTTAACCCCCAAAGCCACAAAAAGGAAGCTAAACAGATATATTATGAGAAGGTTGAACCACTGTTGAAGATTGCAGGAATTAAGACTGATGTAACAAGTAAGTGGTTTTCAAAATATAATTTTGCCATTTAAAAAATCACACTTTAAGGAAACAAAATAACCTGAATTTGTTCTTAATCCAAATTTAGGAAGCTACTTGTAATATTGAAAGCTGTTTAAGTGTTTCCTAAGCTATGCCGCACTTAATTTCTTTATTGTGATATTTTTATTACAGTATCAGTATTTTCTCTTTAGAACGTTTTCCAGACTTTAAAAGTTACTAGGTATTGCTTTTTGATATCGTTGTTGACATGTCTTCTATTTACACATCATTTCTGCAACTTGGCGGGCAATGGACGTTTGCTGACTTAAATGTTGGATGTCTTTCCATGGAATCCTTCCTTAGGTGGTTTTTGTTCTGACTCTGACCCCTGCTGGTTAGGTCAACACTAAGCACTTAGCTGCTGGTTTTAGATGAATTTAAAGAAGCCAGAAGCTTAAATCCATTGTCTAAAATAAGAAAGGTGCTTAGGTTTGTGCCCAGGAAAATAGAAACTTGCTACTTCTGAAGTTAATAAAAAGAAGATCAGTAAAATCTTTTTCAACTTTTTGAATTTGGTAACCAAATTATTTTGAGACAAGATTATTTTTCCCACAGGGAGGTGGGACTAAGAAGGAGGGTTGATGCTACTATTGTTAATCATACCCTCATTTTTTCCAGGTTTTACAGCTTTACTAATACACGGTGTAAATTTATAGCAAATTTTAATTTATGAAGAGTACTGAGTGATAAGTCTGCTCAGAGGCAAGGCTGGAGTGCGCCTGGAATCACCTCATCCCAGTGATAAATTCCTGGGGACGGGATCCAGAGTGGCCCTGCTTTGCTCAGCTGTGACCACAGGATAGGGGTTTCCCAATGTTCCTAAAGTTAGTGAAGCCCACACCTCATGATTGATGAATTGGGATAGAAGGAAGTTTCTAAAAATAAAATGAAAACAAGAAAGAAAAGGCAATCATTGTGGGAAGGTCGGCCATCTGAAAAGGTTACTACAACAAAAGAAGTTCAAGAGAAACGAACATAAAAAACACAAGAGAAATTTCTGAATTAAAATTAAATTGTAGCCAAATAACCATAACCCATGGACACTGACAACAGTGTGGTGATGGCCAGAGGGAGGAGGGAGCGGGGGCTGGGTGGAGGTGGGCAAAGGGGGGCATGGAATGAGGACACCTGTATTAGTGTCACCAATAGAAATAAAGTTAAAAATTAAAAAAGGTGCTGGTTGGTAAAGTCTCAAAAATTAAAATAAGAGTGTAGAAATAACCCTTTCATCATGTGGCTTTTGGCTTACTTAGATGACTATAAGCAAAAGAAACAAGAAAAATCTATCATTCTTTCCCACTGAAGACGTTGAAAGATTGGCAGAAGGAACAATTTGAAATTTTTATTAGGATGAGTGGAATAAACTTATTGGCAAACTCATTAAAATTATTTTGTTTTATATTATTTTGATTTAATATCCAGAACAGTTTTATGTGGATATTACTATATATCATTCAGTTCAAGAAGCTCTTGTTGAGTTTTTGTGTTAAACACTATGCAGGATGGGAGTTGAATAAAATATACAACCTGTTCCGGAGTGACCTGTATAGGTCATTAGGGACGCAAATAGGTATTTAAAATAAATGTCATTGGAATAACATAACATAACAGAACTATGGTGCCTCAAAGGGTGATATTAATTTTGACCAGAAGACTCGAAGTATTTGAATTGGGCAGTTTTGGAGTGTCAGAAAAAGGCAAAGAATGGTTTTCCGTGCATACAGAGCAGAAGAAAAGTGAGGGAAGGTAGGCCAGCTACCAGGCACATACAGGTGGTGTGTGTGTGTGCGCACGCATGTGTGTTGTACCCATAATATCCAGGGATTACTTTTGCTCTGCCTTTTAGTTTTGACTTCATCTTAAATCTGGTAGTTTCCATCATCATAAAATGGTTGCCAGTGGATTGGATTTTTCTTTATTCAAATCTAGTGGGGTGGGAAGAGGTATGTGTATGTGAGAGATCCAAAATGCTTTAATCCTGAAAAAAGATTCAAATTTCTTCCTTTTAGATTGACTGTCCCAGTGTAGTATGTATGCCCAACCGGAGCAATCGTTCTCTTAACTCTCTATATCCTTCCCTTGGGCTGAAGGTGGGACCCCATTTTCTGAAGGCTGAGAATACCCGAACTGATCCTGGGTCCTGTTAGGGAGATAAAAAGGAAAATGGGCGTCTGTGAAGGCCCCCAGGATTGTATACAAGAGGAAGTTTGGGTCCGGATTATGGATGGATCTTAATGCTACCCTCAGGAGTTATTCATCAGGCATTGATCCGGAGTGGGTATAAATGTTTTATAGAGTTGTAATCTGGTTCAGAAAAATTATTCTGCCAGCAGAATAGAGAGTAGGAAGACAGAGAGACAGGAGGATCGGAAACTGGTACAGAGGCCTGACCTAAGGCAGAGTTAATGATCGGAATATGGTTTCCTTCTTAAAACAATTGTGTGGGAGAGAAAAAGATTATGTTCTTGGGCTTTTTTTTCTAAATTTGTAAATGTTATTAAATATTATATTTATTTGGACAAAAAATTAGAATATTACATATTTGTGCAGAATGGCTAATTATTGCCTAACACTCCCCCCACAGGCAAAATTATAAAACTGCATCTTTTGCTTATAGAACCATTTCAGTATGTATATTTACTAAATATTTATATAAACATGTTTTCTATTTTGTGTGAAGGGATGAATAAACATGTGGATACTTGAAACATTTTAGAATCCTCCTGCCTACTCTCATAGTGTCATTTTGTAGTTTGAATGAAGTAATATATTTGAAACTACCTTTTGTATTAGAAAATGCCATAGAAATGTCATAATGCTGTACATTTCAGTTTTATAAAATTATGCAACAGTAAGATTCAATTCACACTTCATTTGAAAGAAAACTCATCTTAAAGAGTAAAGCAGAAAGAGTACATATTTTATGCATGTCCAGTGTGATTCTTATTCAATGTATCTTGCGCACATTGCTGAGTGCAAATGGAATTTGAATTACATAGTAAGTTCTATACAATGATTAACTCATTAGGAGATAGTGCTATATAAATTATAGCTAGATATAGTCATTATAAAGTAATTTTTTTCTATAACTTTCTTTTAAACATCTCATCACATTAATAAAAATATACTTACTCCATTCATATTGCTAGTGCTGAAACCCTAACCACTTCTGGAAATACTTCAGCATCTTTAGAAATAGATGAGCTGAAGTTGCATCCCCCCATCACCAATGTAGTATCTTATTTTCATAACTAGAGACCCGGTGCATGAAATTCATGCACGGGTAGGGTCCCTAGGCCTGTCTGGCAATCAGGGCCGGCCGGGGCCTTCCTTTGTTCTGCGCCACCCCCTGGTGGTCAGCGCACGTCATAGCGAGTGATCGAACTCCCAGTCGAACTCCCAAGGGGACACTTTGCATATTAGCCTTTTATATATATAGATGGTTCAGAAAAACTTTTGGAAGAAATTGAAAAGAACTGATTTATTTTTCCTAATAATTTGGTATATGAATCAAGGAAAAGCATATGTGGCAATCCCATGCAGGCATGTGCTATCATTGCTCTCACTTCCTACCAAAACAGAGGAGGTTTTAGGAATTAGACGATTAAAGGGAAGAGAAATTTTGAGAGATCCTTAATTCATAGGATTCATAGGATAATTCTGAAAATAATGAAGTGAAAAAGTTAAGACAGCAGAGAAATCAAGCTGGAAAGAACTGTAGAGGCCATCTAATTCAATTTCCCCCATGTGGTAGAGTGCAGGGGTATGACATTCCTCATAGGTGAGTGTCCAGCCTTGACTTGGGCATCCTATGATTGAGTCAGTGTGTGCCATTTATGGGCAATACTTGTGGACAGTCTTATCTTGAATTCAGGGTCACTATGATTTTGTGCAGATTAGAAAATGACGTCTCCTTCTGCTGAGTTACAAAAAGGTGCCCTCATCGGCTGGCTCAGCTCAAGATCATCTAGCATGTTGGGTACGTGCACTGGCTGGATTGCAAACCCACCTGCTTCTTTGCCTGGTTGCCTTTGTGCAAGACATAAACTGCACAGCACGGAGAATTTGTGAGCTGACATTTGCCCCCTTGTCATTTTTATCTACTAGAGAAAATGATATCCTTTGTGGGAATACATAATAAGTGACATAAATGTATCCCATCTTCTGTATAAGAGTCATTGAGATATTTGGAAACAGATATAACTATCCTTGATCTCGCTTGTTTGTGGCATGTAACTCCATCTCCTTCAGTCAACCTTTGTATTAAAGCACCGCTAAACCTTATCGTGCTCATTATCGTTATTATAGTCCAAGTTACCGCTGGGTACAGCCTCGATCTTTGCCAGCTCAGGGCCCCCGGGAGTGCCCCGTCACCAGGTAATTTTTACTTCCTGGCTGGCCCTGGGCAGAATTGTCAAGAAAGTAGTTTATTGTCACTTCCCTCTTTTTTCTCCTTCTTACTTTTACTAACTCTCCTCTTTGAACTTTCCATGTCTGGCTCTTTGTATCTAACTGAAGCCTTCCCTCCTTTGGAGATGCAGCTTGTTATTCCTTCTATCAGCCTGTGGAAAGCTAGGCATTTGAAAAAACAGAATCACCAAAGATGGTAGCAGGCCGAGACATTGCTCCTTTCCAACATCACCTGCTTCTTATGAAAAGTCTGGAGAGTGATTATTCTTACATCATAGTCAGCTAGCAAGAAAGGAAATTCTAGGTGAAAGGTTCTTTTCATTATACCATAAATAATTGTGAATGTAAATGGCTGATCCCATTTCATATAATCAGATGTCAGTTAGGAAGTCGGAACTTTATCCTGGGGACAGTGAAGAGTTATGAATGGAGTTTATGTAGGATAGTGACATGATTAAGTTTGTGTTGTGTGAAAGGTCATTCTGGCTAGAGTGGGATAAAGGTTGGAGAGAGACGGGAGAAGAGGCTGTTGTAACATACACATTAAAGATGGTGGCGCCCATATCCAGGGCATTGGCTGGAGGAATGTTGGGATGCTGTAACATAATTAAAGCCAGAAACAACTGACCTTGGCCATGAGATGGTTGTGGAGAGGGAAGGAGAGGGATAATCTAGGAAGAAGTAGTTTTCCTGTCTTGAGCAATGGGGAGTGGATTACAGAACACAAACAGAACAATGTATTTGAGAGGAAATATATTTAAAGGTGAAAAGGATGCATTCCTTATTGAGCTTACTAAGTTTGTAGCACCTATAAGATAAGAAAGCAAATGACATCTCAGCATTTAAGCAAGTATAGAATTTTATTGCCAGACAAAAAAATGTTTCCTTATGTCCAGAGGAAATCATTTGTTTGCACTTCAGCCCCTTTCCTCATCAACGTTCAATGTCAACCTCAAGACAATACTCTCTTTCAGGTTTGTCTTCCTGGGGAAGTAATTTAAATCGATGATTAGGGGAGGAGATCCCAGCAGTGAGAACTGTTTGAAGACTTGGAAATAATAGAGACTCCAAATTTCCTCTGTAGAAGGGGTGCAGGGTATCAGCCTCATTGGAAAAGAATGGATGAAAAAAGAGATAGCAACCTTTGGATACTGCATCTGCCCAGCAGTCTACTCTTTTTATTTTTTATTGTTATGTTCCTTTGGAGTGGCATGATTTGAATCTGTTTTTTTTCTGATTCCAGAGGCTATAATAGGCCATCTACATACATATTTTGAGTTCTTCTACTATATTTAAATAGTCATCCAGATTATTTTCTATTATTTTCCCTTAAATTATTTTTTCCTTAAAATAACTTATTACTACTTTATATTGTACATTTATTTTTTAAAAATTAGTATACATTATTGGTATCTGGAATGTGAAGACCAAGGACTTTATTCATTTTGTCCTAATATATTGTGGTTAGGTTTGTTTCATCTTTTCTCTCTTTTTATTTCAGCTCAGTGATTTTATTTAACTTATATACAGTGTCCCTTAAAAATTGCTCTTCTTGGATGATTTGCATCCATGTATAATCAAATTCTGCCTGCAAGATAAAAGGAAAAAATAAACTGTTATTTCAAATTTTACCTAAGTAAAAATAGCATTCAGCCATGACATACTTTTAAGCTAATTTTGTACTGGGGTTGAGAAGCTTTTCCAAAGTAAGCGTTGGTATAAAAGCAAGACTTGATAAACTGTTTCTCAGCATAAATATTTCTTCATAATATTCTTAATTATTTTTAATGTGTGTATGTAGATATTTTTATTACTTTGCATTTAAGGTTGTAACTACTTACTGAGGTTATGAATAAATGATCAACACAAAATCATTTATGATAACTTAAACTTCCAAGCTTGTAGCCTTCTTCTGATTAGAATGTAACACAGAGAGGTTTTACTCATGTGAATATAATGGCATTTGAATAAGCTATGGGAGAATTACAATGTAACGCTGCTGGATACAGAATGATTCTTTTAGACACCAAGACTAATAATATCTAAAAACACTGTAGGAAAAGCTTGAACCATGCTGGCACCAGGGACAGACAGGCATGAAAGATTAATGTAATCTTGCATATAACGATGCACATTCTTACACAAAAAAAATCCATCTGCAATGCCATGTCAGTCAGCAGAAATCTTTGATGGGTGGATACAGCTGGGCTGTCTCTTCTGGCAGAGCTGCCCCAGAAAATGCTAACCGTGGCTGGGATGCCCGGTGCCATCTGCAGCGTGCCCGTTTATCCTGTCTCCACTGGCATTTACAATCCTGCATGGGGCATCATAACTGCGGAGACAGCAATAGGGAGTGACAGATTCATTTCCTCGGAGGACCAGCTCTGGTGGGCCTGGGCCACCCTCCTTGGCTTGGGTCTGTTATCACTGGTGTTGGCTCTGCTTCACACTTTCACGTCCAACTCCTCCTCCTTGGAGTCTAGCAGTTCCAGATACACATTCTTCTAGTATGTAAATCTTACACTAACCTTTCAAGTAATGTATTCATGTAAGGTTGCCAAAGCGATTTAACACTGGCGGCTTGATGCCAGCCAATATGCCTTATTTTCAAAATACTCCTGCTCCTAGGCTTCTGATTTTTAAAAAAATGTGTCTTATTTAGGGAACACTAAGTAGACCGGCACCAAGATAAATCATCCAACTGCTCTGTGTGGGATCTCCCCAAATGACTTATGTACTAGGAACCAATATATGACCCTCTTTTACATAAAGCTGTAAGACACATCAGGCAAGTAACAGTCCTCTTTCCCATGATTAAAATATAAATATTCAAGAATAAATGTTGTTTTGTGATCCGACCATATGTTTATTATATTATTTTGCCAGACCCAGTTAAAAAGTATAGATCATTGTTTAAAACTTTCACTTGTTGTGTATGTTTTTTTTTTAATAGTAACAGAATATGAAGGGCATGCTCTGTCACTGCTAAAGGAATGCGAACTACAGGGATTTGATGGGTAGGTTACATCATTAATATATGTATGTCATATGGTTTATATTATTAAATGTTTTCATTAGTGTTTTTTTTTTTTTTTTGTTAATCCTCACCTGAGGATATTTTCTTCCATTAATGTTTTAAAGAGAGTGGAAGGGAGGTGGAGAGACAGAGAGAGAGAAACATGGATGTGAGAGAGACACATTGACTGGTTGCCTCAAGCAGGGGCTGCAACTGAGGTACATGCCCTTGACCAGAATCGAACCCATGACCCTTCAGTCCAAGGGCTGATGCTCTAATCACTGACCAAACTGGCCAAGCCTATTCTCATTAGTTTTTAGCTATATATTTGGGACTTACAGTTTTTAAGTATTTGTGATGTATATAATTAAGCACTATTCCTTTCATATCCATGTAATGACAGTTAATGGTAATCATGATAACAGGCCATAGTCATCACCTCTCAAGATTGGGCATAGAAAGCAAACAGGAGAAATGTAATCACAAGTTCTGGGAAATCACAGGGTGCCATGCTGTACAGAGCTAACATGCAGACATTGGTGTCTGTGGTCCTGAATTCTTGCCTTTACCCAGGTGAGTGTCTAGAAAAGCCCTGATGGAAGATATTATGTCGGTCATACAGCATAACTGTACAGTGATCCTCTCTTGCAAATTTATTTAGAGTGTTAATAGCAACCCACTAGTTATTTGACTGTGATTGACAGAGGGTAAATATTTTATAAAAACAAATATATTATTTTCATCATTAATAACAAGATGTTAATTTAAATCATCTTCTATGATTCTGTGATGAAAGATTATTGCTCAAGCATTGTACGGTCACCTTTTCCTCTTTACTTGAACCTACTTAATTTTTGTTATTAGTTTGCAGTGTGGCACTAACAGAATATATAGATCCTTTAGTTAATACCCACTTTTTTTAACCAAATAGTTTGGCCTACCCATTATATGAACTGAGTTCCAGTAATTAACTATTTTTAAACTCTAGCATGCTGCTTTAGTTAGGACTTACTGTAATTTGAAAGTTCTCTATTTTATAAGATCCTTTAAATAGCTCATTTATTTCTTTGGGCTCAATTTTTTCCCCCAGTAGAAACTGATATGGTGGTTGGGATCTTAATAAAATGGTCATTTTAATCCTCTACACTTAGAATTACCTGAAAAGGTATATGAGGAGGACAATGGGAATGTCATTTCTTAGGCACTTCCAAAGAACCATTTTCTAACAAGTGGACTGTTTGAAAATGCAATGCCCTACAGTCCCGAGTTCCCTGTTCCTGAACCTGTTCAAAGAGTGCCTATATACGAGCAGTTTTTGAAGAATATATATAAAGACTCCAGGGTGGGATAAGTAACCTCACTGTCCTATGGGATTTTGATGAGAGAGGGGCTATCATTCCTCCAAGGATGAGCTCTGCCTGACTCTGGAGGGGAGCTATTTGTAGACACAGAGAGGTTAGGATCCAAGAAAGATTCTATGTGTATTTTTTGGTAAAGCAAAAGTGGTTTGGTAAGTACTGTTTAAGAAATGTTATTTGCTAGGATTAATGAGTTACATATGTTTCTGTGAAGACACATTGTGACATATTTCTAAAGCCAACAGGAACAGTGTACAGTACTCATGACAGCTGGTGTGCAACTCCAGTGTGTTCTAGAAAACAGATCCTGTTGCTGAAATTTTAGGAGCGTCGGTTTCTATATTGGCCCCTCTATTGGGCACAAATAGCAAGTTTTGCAAAGGCAAGGAAAAGATGTGAAGCAGTAACAGTTGAATGTATAGTATAAATATGGTTAAGCAAATCTGTAACTCTTAGGTAATTATAAATATACTAATATTTTCCTATTTTGTTTGACAGTGTTTTATATTTGAATTTACTTAATTATGTATTTTTCTTATTCTGTTAATTTCACCATTAACTAGAACCACAATAATTTAAACATTATTTGGCTCACATTGACATTTTATCACATTGACCATGGTATCTGTATAGTTAAGGTTAGAGAAAAGTATCTCTTTTTCAAAAATGTTTTAAATGAAAAATTTAATAATATATTAAATCATTCAAAAGTGATATTGGTTGATAGATAAATACATGAATATCCATTTAATTTTTTATTTTATTTTTATAAAGAGATATAAGATAATAGCCCCCAGTTGTACTTTTCTAGACAGAATCATTCTACTTGGGACCATGGCAAGAAGAAATCGACTTATCCTAAAAACATACGATAAGCCACATGCCAAATTCTAGTTACTCTAAGGGTTATGTTTTAGGTTCTCTTAAGTGTGGTTAAATTAGCTCATTATAAAAGGTTGATTCCCCCCCCCCCCACCGCCCTCCTTTTCTTGTAGTATCCGGACCCTTGTGATATGTTTGTATTAAGTGTATTTGTAGGTCTAGTAACTACATCTGGAAATGATCTTAATGATCTAGTAGGAGTCAACATAAATAAATATATACCTCCCTAACTCATTTAATTTCACATTAGTTATCCTGGTAAACTGATTTTCAAAGTAATAAAACTCTCATATGGCTATCCTCAATGAGGTTTTACATAGTGTAGGAAAGGAAAATGATATCTTGAATAAAAGTGCAGTCTCCAAGGCCAAAGTGTCTTATTTCAAATCCTCATTCTATCACTTACCATGGCCTGGCCTTGGAAAAGTTACTTAATCTTTCGATGCCTTAGTTTTCTAATCTGTAAATTGAGTGTGAATGTATATCTGTTGCATACAGTTATTGTTCAAATTAAATTAGTTAATACATGGTGAGTGCTGAGAACAGTGCCCGGTACATAGTAATTACTCACTAAATGTTATTTTAATGTAATTATCATTTGTTATAGTTTCAAAATACATACGTAACACAGCATGTGTGATGATAACATTTCCAAGGCTTTTGTAGCAGAGCGTGTCCATAGAAAGGCCATCTGTACTAACTCTAGCCACGCATTAATATGTACATGATGCTCTAACTGGATGCAGGGTCCCAGGGGCCAGAGGCTGCTATGCTGTACAAAAGAGTCAAGATCTTTGGTATGAAGTTAGATGCTTTGTTAGATGACTTTACGAGCTCCTTGTGGGCCACACACTCCTCAGGAGGTAGACGGGCATGGATCTGAAAATTATAAGTTTATACAATGTTTGGAAATTTGCTCATAGAGATCTTTAAAATCATATAGATAAGATTCAAATCAAACCTTGGCTTCCTCATTTATAAGGATGAGGTTAATGCCTAGTTTACAGGATTCTGCAGATTTACTAGAAAAGAGCCAAGATATTATCTGATATAAAATTGTCCCTGAGTAGATAAAATCACTTCTGATTCAGTGGCCACAATGTGAACCCATGGAACCAGTTTAGAAACAAAATAACACCCCGAGCCCAAAATGGCCTGGGTCGTATTGCATATCCGAGAGCCTGGTCTAACTAGAGTGGACCTGGATCTCTCGGGCTGCGTGCAAGCAAAGGGCTAACCTCAGCTGGGTGAGGGTCAGCCAGGCTGAGAACAAGGTGGAGAGGGCTGATGGAAAAGCTCCCTCAGCCTCTGGATTCATCAACATCTGGAGCTTAGGGAACCAGTGAGCCCTGCTGATTATGACCTGCAGGCTGCGGGGGGTTTTGTTTGTTTTGGCACATAGTGCTTTTAAATAGATAAAATGCTAGTATTTACAGATGAAAAGACTATCCCAAATCAGAATCTGTGGCTTCAGAAGAGGTGGTCCCCGAGGCCTGCCCCCGCAGGCTGTGGGTGGGTGGGAGCTGAGAAGTGCCTCTCCTTTAGGCTGAACATGCTCTTCTATTCCTGCTCCGCCCTTGAGTCGTGACACATGCTTCCAATCACAAAATCTTCCTTTGGTGGCCCTGCCCGTGTCGCTCAGTGGTTGAGTGTCGACCCACTCGCCCAGAGGCCACTGGTTTGATTCCCAGTCAGAGCACATGCCGGGGTTGTTGTGGGCTCCATCCCCAGCGTGCAGGAGGCGGCTGATGGATGTTTCTGTCCCTCATCGATGTTTCTAGCTCTCTTCCCTCTCCCTTCCTCTCTCTCTAAAAAAGCAATAAAAGCATACTTAAAAAATTTTAAATCTTGCTTTTGAGAAAATTGAGGTGATTTTGCTACTTAAGGTTATTTTGAATCTTTTAAATACAAGTGATTATGAAACAAATGTCTGATGTCTTCTATATTACTTTCATGGAGTCCCACCTCCAAGGCCCTATAGTCTGCTTTTCATGAAGTCTTAAAAAGATGAGCAGTCCTGACTAGGGTCAAAGCGTAGTAACACTAATTTTGGAAGTGCCATTTAGCAGTATTGTCCAGGAGTTGAAAACCAGTCCAGCTTTGCAATCCCTACAGTCATATACTAATGATAATTAGCAATTCCTTAAATTAAAGCCTCGTATTTTACGTGGCTTTTATTTCGGTCTTTTCAGAACTATATTGGAAATTAGCAGGATTTTATGACTTTGTTTTGCATCAGTGAAAGGAATTGCCCATCACTATTATTAACATTAAAAAAATGAGAATACTAATGTAATTTTGGATATTAACAGAGCACAATGCAGGTCGGATGTGAATTTGCACCTTCGATACCTCTTTACCCGTTTAAAGATATTTACTCTGTGGGTATCATCTAGGTATTACATTCATGGAGGGAATGGCTGAAAGTACTATATTCCATGGAGTGAAGTGTCTTCCTATCCACTGCCACATACTAAAATGTGGGAAGGTGTGTAGTGATCATGCACACAGAATATAGAAGATTAATAGTTAAAGTCCAGGTCTCATGAATTATTATCAAGTATGTTGAAGTCTTGCATTGTCTCATGTAATTTCCTGTTTTCTAGTGTCGTCTGTGTTGGTGGGGACGGTTCTGCCAGCGAAGTAGCCCACGCGTTGCTCCTTAGAGCCCAGCAGAGTGCCGGCCTGGAAACGGACTGCATCCTGAGCCCTGCCCGAGCCCAGCTGCCCCTCGGGGTGATACCGGCAGGCAAGGGAGCGGCCACGGCTTTGCTAAGTGGACCCTCTCCTTCTATCCTTCCACCCTCCCCTGCTTTACTTCCTAACCTAGACAGGGGAATATAGAGTTAAACACGTAGACTTTGAGTCTGAAAGACCCAAGCTTGGCATCTTCACTAGCAAGGACGTGAGGCTTGGACAAGTTATTCAATATTTTTGAGCCTCATTTTTCTAATCCATAAAAGGGAGGCAACCCACATAATAATTCACTTCAGTACAAGGTTATTGCAGTATTAAATTAGGAGGTATACTAGTATGCAGAGAGCTGGATACATAGTGAACCAATCGATAAATGGGATTGTTGTTATTCTACCTTTCCATGCGAAGGTCCAATGATCACACGGTCCCAGATCATGAAATTTCAAACAAGGCCACTCCAGTCAAACTGCAGATAACTCCATGTGAGGGAAAGTGTGGTAACCCCCCTAATCAAAGTGTACACAGATAATCTTGACAACACCGAGAGGATTTATTCTGACTGCTGCTTCTCCAACAACTAGAACAGAATAGAACACGACACAGCGAACACTCAATAACTAGGTTTATTAGGTGAATGAATGTAAGGGTGATGTTATAGAGTAAGCAACACTTGAATTAAGCCTAAAAATGGGTTCGATAGGATCTGGCCTGAAAAAAAAAAAAAAAAAAAAAAAAGAGAATGAATTGGGTTTTTGCCTGCAAAAGTAAAAAATGCCAAGGCAAAAACCCAGGAATGTTGAGGAATAGAAAATGGATCATTTGTTGGGTGATTACGGTATCAAAATAGGCTCAAAATATGGTGGCTCCTGGATGCCATAGGAAGGCGTCAGGATGGTATTTGATAAGTAGGAGGGAACAATGAGAGGTTCAGAGCAAGGAAGCAACCTGCTGGGAGCCTGTTCTAGGAAGATTCCTGATCGGGGGAAGGGAGCAGGAGAACATGGGGGTCAGAGGCAGGGAGAACAGCTGGAGCACACAGGGATCCAGGAGGGAGGAGCACACAGGGATCCAGGAGGGAGGAGCACACAGGGATCCAGAAGGGAGGAGCGCACAGGGATCCAGGAGAGAGGAGTGCACAGGGATCCAGGAGGGAGGAGCACACAGGGATCCAGGAGGGAGGAGCTCACAGGGATCCAGGAGGGAGGAGCACACAGGGATCCAGGAGGGAGGAGCGCACAGGGATCCAGAAGGGAGGAGCACACAGGGACCCAGGAGAGAGGAGCGCACAGGGATCCAGGAGAGAGGAGTGCACAGGGATCCAGGAGGGAGGAGCACACAGGGATCCAGGAGGGAGGAGCTCACAGGGATCCAGGAGGGAGGAGCTCACAGGGATCCAGGAGGGAGGAGCGCACAGGGACCCAGGAGGGAGGAGCACACAGGGACCCAGGAGGGAGGAGCACACAGGGATCCAGGAGGGAGGAGCGCACAGGGATCCAGGAGGGAGGAGCGCACAGGGATCCAGGAGGGAGGAGCACACAGGGATCCAGGAGGGAGGAGCACACAGGGATCCAGGAGGGAGGAGCACACAGGGATCCAGGAGGGAGGAGCACACAGGGATCCAGGAGGGAGGAGCGCACAGGGATCCAGAAGGGAGGAGCACACAGGGACCCAGGAGAGAGGAGCGCACAGGGATCCAGGAGAGAGGAGCGCACAGGGATCCAGGAGGGAGGAGCACACAGGGATCCAGGAGGGAGGAGCTCACAGGGATCCAGGAGGGAGGAGCGCACAGGGACCCAGGAGGGAGGAGCACACAGGGATCCAGGAGGGAGGAGCGCACAGGGATCCAGGAGGGAGGAGCGCACAGGGATCCAGGAGGGAGGAGCACACAGGGATCCAGGAGGGAGGAGCACACAGGGATCCAGGAGGGAGGAGCACACAGGGATCCAGGAGGGAGGAGCACACAGGGATCCAGGAGGGAGGAGCACACAGGGATCCAGGAGGGAGGAGCACACAGGGATCCAGGAGGGAGGAGCGCACAGGGATCCAGGAGGGAAGAGCGCACAGGGATCCAGGAGGGAGGAGCGCACAGGGATCCAGGAGAGAGGAGCGCACAGGGATCCAGGAGAGAGGAGCGCACAGGGATCCAGGAGGGAGGAGCACACAGGGATCCAGGAGAGAGGAGCACACAGGGATCCAGGAGAGAGGAGCACACAGGGATCCAGGAGAGAGGAGCACACAGGGATCCAGGAGAGAGGAGCGCACAGGGATCCGGGAGGGAGGAGCGCACAGGGATCCGGGAGGGAGGAGCTCACAGGGATCCGGGAGGGAGGAGCACACAGGGATCCAGGAGGGAGGAGCACACAGGGATCCGGGAGGGAGGAGCACACAGGGATCCGGGAGGGAGGAGCGCACAGGGATCCGGGAGGGAGGAGCGCACAGGGATCCGGGAGGGAGGAGCGCACAGGGATCCAGGAGGGAGGAGCACACAGGGATCCAGGAGGGAGGAGCGCACAGGGATCCAGGAGGGAGGAGCACACAGGGATCCAGGAGGAAGGAAAACATCTTTCGTGAGTTTATGATGTTATGTGAGTCACTCCTTTAAAAATATTATTTAAACATACAATAGTGAAAGTGATTTTTTTTTCATTTTAAAAAAATCACACATTTTTCTAAAGAAAAGCAGAAAAAATTACTTTCCTATGAAAATAGAAGTAATGTATATGATTGAGAAAAATCAATCCATTTGATAATCACATTCATTTAGTATAGATTTCAGTATATTCAGCATTGACAAAAAACAAAAGATATTTAAATGTCCTTTTAGAGTATAAAGTCTGTTATACAAACAAGAATTTAAAAGGTGTCAAGCATATAGAGAAAAATCCGTGGTAGGCTTTAAGAAAAAGAGAACAAAACCTTAACTTAGGGGAAAAAAAGATGCATTTGGGGCCAGCTACTTGGACCTTTTTGTGTTGCTTTAGTAGCTCCCTGTCTAGAATGGTGGAACTTTCCAGCATTTTCTTCCATGCAAAGGGGACCTGCGTGGGTCACTGTTTTTCTTCATTAGCACTGTCATGCATGAGGTCACTCTTTGACTCCTGAGAATCAAGAGTGGAAAGATGGCTGTCCCCACAGCTGTGCATTTGACAGAAAGTGCATCGTTGGCTAGATTCACTTATAAATATGTAAGTCAGATTTTATAAAGGAGTAGCACCAAGTTTTATCATGCTTTTTAAGCGTATCTCTGATTTTGAAAGCATTTTTTATATACAGTGGCCATGGAGAACTGCCATCTACATACTCATTGTGTAGAAGATGCAGCCTGTTTCCCAAACGCTGGTCATTGTACAGGACGTGCAGTGTATGGATCCCATCTAACAGGAGGAGGAAGGCCTGCTAGGACGTGTTTAATGTGAGGACTCTATGCCTACTCAGGGCTTTGGCAGCAGCGGAACAGAGCGAGGCAGGAAGTCTGCAAGCTGAACACAGAAGACAGTTTGCCTTCGAAGCCATTTGCCTCCTGGAGAGAGACACCCAGAGGGAGGGTGTTTAGTAAATTACTACACGGAGCCAACAGACTAAGCTGCTGAATTATGGTCAGACTCAGATGGATCAGATGTGGAGAAGCCTGTATTTGAACTGCTGGCCATTAGCAATGGTGCTTGTTGCTATGGGAACTGGTGCTAAGGAACTATTAGGGAGAGATTTGGATTAAAGGGTGTGCCTGTGTGAGGTGGGGGAGAGGATAGAGAAAAAAGCTTGAGTGGACATAAAAATAAGAAAAGCAATCGAGTTGTTGTAAAACAAGGCTCAATCCACATACTGATGGCTGCAAACCATATCTTCCTATAGAATTCACATAAATAAATTCATGCTTTCCAATTAATTTGAGGAAAATTAAGTATTGCCAAGGGACTGTTAATTTCTATGATATTTCGGGCATAGAACCAACGTGTAGGTGCAGCTTTCCTGAGAATTTTAGATATGCTTGACTAGGAAGTCATTACATCACATTTATCTGTTTAGATGTGGGAGACATTAACGGCCTTATGAATATTCATGGCGTCTGGTTAATTAAGTTAATTGTTCTGCAGAAGTGCTTGCACTTCCAAGGACAATTTTTTCCTTTTTTTTTCTTTTTGCCTCCTTGGCTTCTGCCTGGCGCTTCCATCAGTCATGCTCTACATGGACCCCTACTTCTGTCCTTACTCTGTAGCGGGTGCATTTTAACAGGTTTGGGGAGGTGGTGGTGAGTGAGCCGAGTTGCTGGTAACGTTAAGAAAAAGAACTTTTCAGGCTAATTAAAATGTTTACCGTAAGGTAGACCATTTATAGTTTTTGTGAGGATGCTAAAATTACATAGTTGTTATTTACGTGAGCAGCATGTTCTTTTAGCATGTAGACAACTTTTCAGATGAGTCACATTTTGTTTCAGCACACTGAACTCTATCTTTTAGATTATCCAAATAAAAATATAGAGAAGTCTATAGTTTTACAATTTTGCATCCACTTTCCTCATGAACACCTCTCTCCCCACCCCCATGGACTTCATTTATTTTTAATTTTTTTAAAATCCTCACTCAAGGATATGTTGTTGATTTTAGAGAAAGAGGAAGGGAGAGAAAGAGGGAGAGTGAGAGGGAGAGAAACATCGATGTGAGAGAGAAACAGCGATCAGTTGCCTCACATACACACCCTGACCCGGGAACCAATATTCAGTCTGGGTATGTGCCCTGATCAGGAATTGAACCTGTGACCTTTCAGTGTACAGGAAGATGATACAACCAGCATCTGGCCAGGGCTATTTTTTTTTAATTAAAAAATATTTTTTCAACTACAGTTCACATTCAATATTATTTTGTATTAGTTTCAGGTGTACAGCATAGTGGTTAGACAATCATATACTTTACAAAGTGTTCCCCCTGATATTTCCATGACCTCCCTGGCACCATGCATAATTACTACAATATTATTTCTTTTTAATGTAGAGCCTAAAACACCGTCTTAAGGACTAAGGTACAGGTTAATTAGAGTAGAAGATGACAAATAATTTTCTGACTTCTGGTCATGCCTGTCATCACTGCCAAGTGCTATGGAATTAAGGGCAAGTTGAAAAGTCGAAAAGCCTTAGAAGACATAAAAATAAAAACAATGATCTCTAGCATTCAAAAAACATTTGTGCTTGGGCATGCTTAGCATACTTCAAACTCACAGGGAATAAACAGGCTTTATTTTCTTGAGTCATGATATGTGTCATTCTCTATTGCACATGACAACATTACATTATGCTTTTTAATAACCTTTCTAGGGGAATGCTTTTATGGCCATTCCTAATTAACCATGGTAATGGAGGGAATGTGTTTCATGGAGTACTGTAATCCATTGATAATCCTAAATATCTCCCTCTAATTATGTGGCCTCCTCTAAAATCTTCACCATAAATCTGACTGGGAAGCAAAAGAGACTGATCTGTTTCCTCCCCTCCCCTCCGCCAGTCCAGACTCATTAGCAATAAGATGGCCAAAGGGCAGGCTGTGAGGGTCACAGGATTGTTAAAAAGGTCTAGGTATTTGACTCCTGGGTAAAGATCCATGAGTAACAGGTGGACCTTTTGTTCTGGACCACTTGTTCTCAAACCTTAGGGTGCATACAAATCCACTCGAGAACTTGCCAAAACAGGGACACCTCCCTGGGCCTTCCTCCCAGACGTTCCACTCTCATGGGTTGTAGGTAGAACCCAGAAATTTGCCTTTTTAAGAAGCTCCCAAGTAGTGCCGATGCTGCTGATCCCTGGGCCGTGCATTCTAGGCATGCCTCTCCAGGTTAGTGTGTATACACATAGCCTGAGGGTCTTGTACAACGCAGACTCTGACTTGGTCAGTCTGGAATAGGGCCTGAGAGTAGATCTTACTAAGCACCCTGGTGTTGTCATTTGCTGCTGGACCCTGGGCCATATTCTGAGTAACAAGGGTCAGAGCACAACTTGCTTTTTGCTCAAGCAATTGGAGCCAGTTTACCAGTTGGTTAAGGTGGAGTTCTCTTTGCACTGGTATTAGTAGAGGTCTGGAAATCATTAATGATTAGAAAGATCCCTAATGATTATTATTATTTTAATGACGGTCTGTTACCTCAGCTTTTCCGACTGAGCAACTCAAACACACATCAGTTCAAAGTGACGCAAATTGGAGAGATTAACAGGGGTCCACACAGGAGTATTCCTGATTCACAAATCCAGGGACAAACCTTTGCCTTGAAAGCCGCAGAACATAGCACATCCATGTTTTCACAGCCTGCAGCTTTTACCGATTTCTTTCTCATATTCTTTAATTAAAGAAAAATTGTAGCTTCTTAAGTTTAAATGCTTTTTGCCTCGTGGAAATGGCAGGGGCTAGCTGGTATTTTCCCCTTCAAAAGCAGACCTTTACCCCAGGATCTCAGAGATATAAATGCTATAGGGGCCTGACTTGAGAGAGCTCTTTTCTTCTGTAGGTAAGAAAAATTCATGTGGATTTTAAATTATCTTAATGATTATGAAAATCAGAAGTCTATACTGTCTCAATACAGATTTTCATACCATGGCAAATACCATGGAATTAAATATTTTCTTCATCTAGGATACCGTTTTCAGATGAAGGGGAATCCCTGTTTGGGTGAGAGCTTATCTCTGAGATTCATTAATTGTATTTAAAGCATGCCCTTTGGACTTCGTAGTGATCTTGTATGCTTTTCTTAGTTGCTGTTGGGACTTTTACTTTTTATGTATTTATGCATTTGTCTCTGCTCTCCAGAAACACCCTTTTGCTGTTGGTGCTCCTTTTGGTGTAGAAATTAGAAGCCCGTTTATTAAAGCTAGATGGAGTAGACTTTGATATAGCTAGTAGTTTTGGGTAGAAAACAGACGTTCATGATGGAAAAAGCTGTAAGTAAGGAGATACTAATCTTTAAGTTGTTTGAAGATTAAAGAATTTTCTGATCTTTAAGTTGTTTGAAGATTAAAGAATCATTTGCTTGATGTGCATCTGAGCTGTGAATGGAAATTTCTATTGTCATCTGAATATTACATAACGACGTCTGCACAAAGAGCAAATGGATGATTTGTAACCTAGGCTACATTGACTGTTCATGTTTTAAAATTGATTTGGCAGGCTCTACCAACGTACTGGCACATTCTCTCCATGGAATCCCTCACGTGGTAACTGCAACTTTGCACATTATAATGGGTAAGAATTATTTCAAAGGAGTGAGTTTTATAAGCAAGTTTCTATATTACTATAAGGGAGGCTATTTTATTCCTGTCAGACTTGCCTGAGGAAAAGACAGGTTCTTTGTCTCTTAAAGCAGAGAAATGCTGAATTAAAACCCAAAGGTCAATTAGGCAACACTTCTCTGTTTGGACTGCCTATCTTTTCAGAATACAGATGCTATAAAGAGCAGCAAGTAAAGTTTGCTATAATACATTGATAGAAAAAATACATTGTGATGATGTGTAAGATCATGATTTTATAACCAGGTCAAGAAAATCCATGCACACTATTCTAGTATATCCGATACTGTTGTTGGACTGTACCAACACTCTAGGGCTAGCATTATGTTATTAAAAGAAAGAAATAAAAGCACATGATAACACTTTTTAGCCATGGTACATCCACTCGACCTTTTATTATCCCAATTGATGGAAAACATATACACTCAGATAAATGCAATGCAAAACTGCTGCTAAATCTGCTTACTTTTCACGCATATCACAACCTCACATCCTAGCCATGCTTTATATGAAATAGCTATAAGCTGCAAAATCTGCTGCTTTGTGTTTCTTTCCTAGAACCTGAAAAAGTTGCAAATGGCAATTCCAGTAGTTGTAGGTAAAGATGGAGAGAAAGCAAAGATATTTATTATGGTATAAAGTAGCTTGAGATCTAAAAGTCAATAAATGTGCTCTTCTGTGTTTGCGATTTTGACACCTGGCACTCTTGCACAGTTGACTAATATTTAATATAATATCCAAGGGCACATACAACCGGTCGATGTCTGCACCTTCAGCACCACTGGCAAGCTTCTTCGCTTTGGGTTCTCGGCCATGTTTGGCTTTGGTGGGAGGACTTTGGCTCTGGCGGAAAAACATCGATGGATGTCCCCTACCCAACGGAGGGATTTTGCTGTAATTAAGGCGCTAGCAAAACTTAAGTAAGTCTTTTTTTTTTTTTCTTAAACCAAGAATCTTATATCTCAGAATCAGTGAGTGTTCATAACCCATTTCGCTGTATTTTAGGCCAGAGGACTGTGAAATATCATTTTTGCCATTTAACAGCTCTCCAGATTTACAAGAAAGGTAGGTAGAAAGCTCAAAGCAACATCTATATCTGTATCTTTCTTTAAAGCATAAAATAGTTCGATATAAACAGTTTGTTCGATTGTGATCTTTGGTTGCTTTTCTAACATACTAGTGAATAATATAGAATCATGGAGTCCTACAGATTCTAGTAGTCCATGTAGTTTGGTTTCTGTCTCCAGATACAACCACTAATTCATTCCATCCATCCATCCACACCACCCCCCCCACACACACCCAACAGCTGTTTATTGAGTGCCTACTGTATTCCAAGCACTTTGGATACATGAGCCAAAAAAAAAAAAAAAAAATAGACAAACAAAACCCATAGTTTCTGTCCTCATGAGAGTTTGTTGGGTGTGGAGTACAAATATTAATCAAAATCACACAAAGGAAGTGCTGTAGTCTTTAAAAAAATGAAAATCATTTTTACTGGTGATGCTACCTAGAAATGAATCAATGCAATATAATTTAGTAATGGAATTATTCAAATATTTTTACTAATATAAGAAAACATTTAATATATATAATGTAGGAGTCTATAATTTTCTCACATTTAATAGATGTTATTTTTGTCTTTATTTTTTCCCTTTGTTTTCTTATTTTTAGGAGGGCACAGGGATCTCCCAAATCTGGTGAGTCTAAAAGCATCTCCTTGAGAACTGACCCAGGTTCTAGTGCCATTTTGCTGTGGTGAGGGAAGGTAACTGTCGCTTTCATATCTTTAGACTGTAATGCTCAGTGGCAAAGGATCCAGGGTCAGTTCTTGAACGTCAGCATTATGGCAATTCCTTGCCTGTGTTCAGTGGCACCTAGAGGCTTGGCACCTGATACCAGGTTAGTAAGTGTTTTTATTGAACCATTGATACTTTCCTATAAACCAAAATTTTCTTGCAGAATACCTGCCCCTCCTTGGCCCAACTCTTGGCTACCCAGAATATTATGAAGAGGTATTCTGTCCTTGACTGTATCATATCAGAGATTTTTCAGGAATTTGTCATCAGAGTAGGTTCAGAACAGCTGTTAAACTGGGAAAATGATCATGATCAGACAGTTACTTTGATTTTTTAATATCACTGAGGGTAAAATATTCCTTGGGTTTTATTGACATGATTCTATTACATTATTTTATGTCACTTTGCTTGCTTTATTTATTTAGGTTTATTTACCAGTTGTTGAGAATATTATATTTAATTCTGGTTTCCAATTTTAGTGCAGACATAAATACCTGTAGCATGAAAAGCATGTATTTGTGTATATCTGATACCTTTAATCAAAAGAAACATTTTTGTTACACTTAATGTGAATAGTGGTACATATGAATAAAAATCTACTACCCACATTTTCTATAAAATGAGACATTTTATATATTGTCTCATAAGATATAGATATTTATCCATAAGATATAGATATTTCATCTCTTACACATGCTTTTCAGTGGTTGTCCATTATTGGTATGAAAATTTCTCTCCCTTTTCTGTAGAGCATAGAAGAAAAGATCATGAATGTTGTATAATGTAGTCAAATCTAGATTTCCCCTGGAGGTGGGATAAAAGAATGACTAATGTACTTTGGCAATCTACAACATTATTGTAATGATTAGTTTCAACTTCCCTGCAAAATATTTAACTAGAATGATTATGAGTAAAAATGAAGCACATTAAAAAAATACAGTTTCAGTGTTGTTTATTTTTGGTTGGGAAGAGATGGCATGACAAGTCAAAGAAGCGCTGAGCCCTGAGAGGTGAGAGCTCTGGTTTTGTGATCATTTTTTCTTTGTTTTGCCTCTGAACAAATCACTGAAGCTTGGGGTCTTCTTTTCCTTCTACATAAACTGAGTGAATGATGGGCAATCGCCAACGTCCCATAGAGCTCTCACCTGAGCTTCCGTAAGATTTAAAGAGCTCCTTTTTGTTGTTGTTATTCTTGGAATAACTTTGTATTTCCACTGAAATTGAGCTTAGAAGTCATTCACATGTATTTCTGCAAATGACCTGCTAAAGCTACATACATGTGTGAGTGGCTCTTTGGGCACTGAATCACACATGCTAAATTTACAGTCTCTTTTCTATTGAACCAAACAGCTATGCAAGATTAAAATGCTCGGTCATTTAAGCGAACATGTGTGGCAGCATTTGTTTGTTTCGTGTCATCCACCCAAGGGCCAGTTTGATTTAGTTTCCTGTGTCACTTAGACCTGCCCATAAGTAAATATTTAAATCAACGTCAGATTTTAGAAAGTGTTGAGCTGTTTGTTATACCACTGGTACATATTAACTGTTTTACAATACATCTTTAACAAACATGTGGTTTCACATGTAGAATCCTTAAGTAAATACATTGGATTTTAAATTGCATCTTGATATATGGATAGGGTGCATGATGGTTCATTTTATAAAAAGCCCCGAACTGAAGAGCTTGCTGAGAAGGAAGGCAATTGTTGAATAAAAGCATTTTGAAAGGCTGTGTCATTTAAAAATAACAGAATATAGCAAAATATGTTTTAAGGATTTTAAATAAATTTAATATGATGATGATTTATCTCTCTTGCCTAAAACTTCTAGTAAATGTTATATATTTTAGAAAGATTGATATAGAGTCAATTCTGATGTAATTTCTTAATAAACTTAATGTCAAATACAAATATTTAATTTCAGATTAAATAATGGAAGTATGGCTCTTATAATTGCACGGAACACTTCTCGACAGGAATTTATAAAACACCTGAAAAGATACGCCAGTGTTAAAAATCAGGTATGGTAAATTCCTTTTGTTACTTATATGCAAAGCTATTAAGCACGGACAGTGATATGTTGAAAGAGTTGACATCAAGTCTTGCCTCATAAGAAGGCTTTATTTTCTTCCAATACATTAATTTTTTTTCAACCTGTACTTCCTCCAAATTTTGAAAAGCATCCACTAGTACTAATATAGATTGGCCTTTTTTGAGCTTATGGCTTGGTGGTTATATATTTGTGTCTTCTTGGTTTGTTTGGGTTTTTGTGCAAAAATAGAAAATTTAGTGTTATATTGAAATTATGAAGTAAATTAAGGTTAAAATTACATACTAGGGTTGCTCTTCAGAATGAGAAGTAGTGAACCATCTTTAGGTTGAACTGAAGGTTCATATACATTAACAATGGCAGGACATATTGGAAACCATCATTTGCGGGGTGACTCATCTTACCTCCCCATCTCTGTGTACAGCCCATGGAAGGCAAAAATTCCATTTCAGGTTTTTTCGGCTCCATCCTATATCTGGACAGTTCCCACTGTCCATGCATTTCTACATTCACATTGACCATCGTTTTTGGGAGGGAGTTTAAAACCCTTAAATGCTAGTGTTTCCCCAGGGATTTGTTGGTAGCCTCCTTGTCTTCTCAGGACCCTCCTCCTGGGTGATCACATGGCCCCCTGTTTTGAACTGAGTGTGGCCCACTTTCAAAAGTTCTGTCTTCTCTTCTGACCTGCAGGACCACTGTGGTTTCCTCTGTGCTGCGGTTACAAAACTCACAGGCTTCCTGGGTCCATAGCTGACCTTACTGTCTTTTCCCCTCAAGGCGCCCCTTCCATGGTTCCCGACACAGGTCAATGGCATCACTCCACCCGTCCTGGAGTTACTCTGACTCCTCTGTCATCCTCATTCCTCACAACCCCACCCCCCCGCCCCCACGCAGGTCTGTTTGTTCCCCTCTTAAATGTTTCTGAAATTGCTCCTTCTCCTTACTTCAAAACTCATTCCTTCTTGCTTCTAATAGCCTTCTTTCTGGTCTTCCTTTTCCCTGGTCTTGTCTTCCAAACTTCCTTCTAAGGGGCTTTTCCTAAAACACACATCTGATTTCCCTTCTGCTTAATTCTACAATGCCTTTCTCATCGTCATCAGGCTAACATCTAATTTCCCCAGCATGTGCATGGCCCTCTGTATTCTGGCCCTTGCCCACTGAGGCCTCACCTCTTTACCATCCTCTACCAGAAGTCCTGTTTTTGTCCTTGAATCAGTTTGCTAGAGCTGCCACACAAATATTACAGACCGGGAGGCTTAAACGCAGACACTCATTTCTTCACAGTTCTGAATGGGAGAAGCCCCAGAAGGTGGGGTTTCTCCTGAGGCCCCTCTTGGCTTGCAGAGGGCTGCCTCCTGGCTGCGTCCGCAATGGTCTTTCCTGTGTGTGTGCACATCCCTGGCATCTCTCTGCGTCCCGGTTTCCTCTTCTTACAAGGACACCAGTCCCATTGGATTAGTGCTCACCCCAAGGACCTCATCTTAACTAATTACATCTGCAGAGCCCCTATTTCCAAAGAAGATGACATTCACGGGTAGGAGGAGTTAGGACTGCTAGATACCTTTATGAGGGACACAGTTTAGCCTATAATAGCCAGTTAGTAATGACTCGTTTCAAACTCATTTTTACAATGAATGACTATGTAGACAAAGAGTGATTAAGGAGAGATTTTTACAAGTGCACAGTGTGAGGGATGTGTGCAAGGCGGCGCCCTGCGATGGGAAACCTGATGCAGAGATGTAAGCATTTTCAGAGAACTGCGTGGGGCCCTCTAATCAGAACACCCCCAGCGTAATCCACTGAAACCCAGTGTATGCTACAGTATAAACTGGAAAACCTACTGGACTCCGTTTTCTTCTATGTACAATAAGGATGTTTGGGAAAATTTCAGTTTTCTGTCAACTTCTAAATTTCTGTGCTTTATTGAGGTTGATATGTGGAAGGAGGAAGATAGATCATGTAGATATGAAGAATAAACCTCATGTCATTTGTCTGAAAACTAAAATAAATGAGTAGTTACTCTGCATTTCTGCTAGAGTAAGTAGGTTATTTTTTCACTAGTTTCCTTAAGAAAAATTGAAATTTGAAGTTTACACTATTCTAAACACAATTATCTTGCAACTTGTGGCCACCTTGAAAGTGGGGATGAAGCAGGCAAACACCTGTGAAACATTCGATACTCGATTGAATTTTTTTTTGCCTTCATAAGTTTAAGCCTAGGTTCTTTTTAATTAAATTCCAAGTGTAAAACTTACACTAGACTTTGCTTTATATCAGCTAAACTAGTTGACAAGTTACTAATCAAGTCAGTGGATTATATAAATCTTCTGTATCAACAGACCAGTACTAAAGATTGTCTTTAATTGGAAATTCTACAATATCATTACTGTACACAATTTCATAGAGATTTACTGTTTTGTCATCAAACACATTTGGCCAGCTGCCAGATCTAAATGAGGTAGGAAAGCCTCAGAAGGGTTCCTTCTTCCAGAGAAACTGGGGAACCCTGGTTATAGTTAGTTTCAAAGCATGCATGTTGCTATTTACTTACAAGAGAGAGCACAGTGAACTTTCTTAATGTGCACTAGCAGTTAGGGAGAAAGGAAGCACCCTGATTATTTGCATTTTTTAAATTGACAGTATTACAGATGTCTTCCATTTTCTCCTTTTTGCCCCATCTCAGACCTTCACCATGCTATTGTCTGTGTCCATTGGTATGCATATATGTTCTTTGGTTAATTTCTTCCTGTCCCCTTCCACCATCTCCCCTACCGAGATCTGTTATTCTATTCCATGCATCCATACTTCTGGACCTATTTTGTTCGTCAGTTTATTTTGTTCATTAGATTCTATATATGAGTGAGATCATGTGATATTTGTCTTTCTCTAACTGGCTTAGTTTGCTTAGCATATTACTCTCCAGGTCCATCCATGCTGTTGCAAAGGATAAGAACTTTTTTTTATAGCCACATAGTATTCCATTGTGTAAATGAACCACAGCTTTAAAAAAAAAATCTTTATTGTTGAAAGTAGTACATTTATATATGTCCCCTTTCCCTCCCACCCCCCATCTTCACCACCCTATTGTCTGTGTCCATGGGTTATGCATATATGCATACAAGTTCATTGGTTGATCTCATCCTACCCACTCACCCCTCCCTTCCCTCTGAGATTCCACGGTCTGTTCCATGCTTCTATGTCTCTGGATCTATTTTGTTTATCAGTTTATGTTGCTCATTAGATTCCACATATGAGTGAGATCATGTGATACTTTATCTTTCTCTGACTGGCTTATTTCGCTTAGCATAATACTCACAAGGTCCCTCCATGCTGTCTCAAAGGGACAGTGATTCTTCTTTTTTACTGCAGCAGAGTATTCCATGGTATAAATGTACCATAACTTTTTTATCTATTCATCTACTGATGGACGTTTCAGGATTCTGAGAATATATTCCCAGAAGTGGGATTGCTGGATCAAATGGCAGATCCATTTTTAATTTTTTGAGGAACCTCCATACTGTTTTCCATAATGGCTATACCAGTCTGCATTCCCGTCAGCAGTGTACAAGGTTCCCTTTTCACCATATCTTTGGCAGCACTTGACGTTTGTTGATGATAGCCACTCTGGCGGGTGTGAGGTGATACCTCATTGTTATTTTAATTTGCATCTTTCTGATGATTAGTGATGCTGAACATTTTTTCATATGTCTATTGGCCATCTGTATGTCCTCTTTGGAGAAGTGTCTATTGAGGTCCATTTGTTTTATTTAGTTCAATTTTCCATTCGTTGAGACTTACACTGTTGAAGAAGTAAAAGTTTATCCAAGGAATAAAACCAGTGCATACAGTCTAGAGGAGGAGGATCAACCACATGAAACTGCCTCAGAAAACAGTTTCCCCTGGAATGTAGATGGCGATTTAATGGAAGTTACGTCAGAGGTCCACGTTAAGTAAGTCTAATTATTTCACTGCCTTCTATGTCCACCAGTAGACACAAAACTGCTAGTATAATGGAAGCCTTCTTCCTGTAACTATCAAAGCAAGCAATTGGCTAGATTTTTTTTTTAAATTAGCAAGTCAGGGAAGGATAAACAGATAAATGTATAATTTTAATAAAGTATGACTTTACATTTATTCATCAATTGTTTTGGAGAGTTAACACATTTTCTTTGGTTATAAGTTTACACTATACAGATAATGCATGTCTACATTTTCCATTTTGAATTTGAAAAAAAATGAGTCAAAAGTTTAAACTTTTTGACACTGAGTAACAGATTATTACAATTTAATCCATTAGTCTTATACTATAACACTTCGTATTCAATGTAATTTACATATCATTTAATTAGGTAACAAGAGCAACTGGTGAGCTCTCTATATGTACAGTTGCCTGCATTTTACAAAAACACTGGAGAATATTAGTCAAGGCTTTATACTAATTCAGTGCTGATTTATTACACATCCTGCCCGTTTCTCTAGATTTCATCTCTGCCATGAATGTGTATGTTTTTGTTGGCTATCATTAGACTTGCAGTTGGTATTAAGCACTGTACTCAATTGGTATACGTGTGAAAAATAACAGAATGATAGGTTGATAAAATAATCAATTACACATATTATTTTATTCTTTGCAGATTACACCCAAGACTTATCAATCTTTATGGTGAAAGCATGGAAGAAATGAATGATTCCAAAGTAACATGTAATTGTTTATAACAAACATATGAACTAAAATTTTAATATGAATGGACATATTTTAAACAGATATCCTAACAGGAAAAAAAATCTTATTTTTTAAAGAAATTAAAATTGCTTGCTACTTTTGACATTGCTAAAAATTAGCATTGAGGGTTTGAATATACCAAAATTTATTTAAATTCTGTTGTGTGTTTTTTGGAATGTCTTTATATCTATTTTTTAACCTAGATAATTCCAAAGTGAAATAATTTACATTCTTTCATTTTTCAGGATTTGAGTCCATTAATTCTGATGTTAAATATCCTGTAGTCTGGTACGAATAGACCACAGAGTTCATGTAAGAATGTCCTGATTTTCCTAATGAGGTACCTGTCCAGTGAGGTTAAATTTCAAAATTATACAACTCAATCTAACCAGAAATAGAACTACTAGTATTACTTTTCAAAATTTCTCTAATAACTAAACTTCCCCCCAAAAGACTCCCTCCTATTTTTAAGTTGTTATGGTACCAATTTTGTGAATATTCTCTGAAAGTTGAAAACTCAAGTTGATTTTCTTACTTCAAAGTGGTAGGGTTTTAAAATTCATAGTTTATTAAATTTTATTTTAAACTATGCAAAATGTCTAACTGGGCAGAATCTGGCCCATTAGGGTGCTGTGCTCCCCTCTTGCTCCTGACAGTCATGTGTTCTGGCCATTATAACATTGTTTTCAATAGCACCTGAAATGCTGTTGAATAGGAAAGAACCAAATTTAAATTTCCTCAGGGATCATCCTTGAGAAAGAAATTCTAAATTTGGGCTTCATTTTCCGCCAGTGATTCTAGACATTCTCCTGAATAGCTTCTATTCAAAAAAGTATAAATATTATAAATGTAATTAGATTGTATTGGCACACAGAGTTCACAGGAGGTTTCATGTTCATGCATCTCTGTGCATTCCGCACTTTCCACCCATCACAGACTGCAGGCTTGTGATGGATAACTTATACAGCAATTAGGTAGTCTGAGGAAGATGGCTTTTGGCAGGGACTTCCTATAAATATTTCCTATGGAATATTTTCCATAATAGTAAAGACTGACCTCTAATTTATCTATTTGATCACATCTTGTAACAGATTTTCAAGATTTGGCCACAGTCTTCTTTTATATATAAAGACAGATTTAGCCCAGTTCAGATGAAATTATATTCTAAGGTCAGCATCTAGTTCATATGTATGAATAAATAATAGGAAAGATTATCTTTAAATGTCTTAAAATTTGAAAATATAAATTATATAATTATAAAAAGGAATCTAAGATAACCAATAAAAATTTAAAATGTTTCACTGATCACTAAAACATATACCATGGAAATTTTGATGTTATATTCACTGGATATAAGCTAAATCTATTTTAAAATTATAAATTATGTTTCCCCAATTCCATGCAGAAGACACTGATCTTATAAGCATTTATCACTTGCATATGAATAGAAAAGAGTAATATCCAGTTACTATTTACAGAGTATCAATATATTTCACCTTAATCACTGTTTTTACAGAGCTTTGATTTTAAAAAATTATTTGTGAGGTACAGTTTTCATATTTTACATATGCCAGTTAAAGTGCAACATTCTCAATCTTTTTCAGAATATAAATTAGAATTTTAAGTACTGTTGTTTTGTAAATAAGAAAATTGACTAATGATAGATTTTTAAAATTTACTCTGGGGTACCCTTAAAAAATTGTTACAGGAGAGACTTATGGATTTATACCTATGTGAACATATATGTATATTTCAAAGTTATGTATATACAGAAAGAAGAAATCCATAGTTGTATAAACAACAATTACCCAGAAGTCATCCCATTAAGCTCAAACCAGTGTATAAAAGTTCAGTCTGAAGTTTGCTCTTCAGGCCCATTAATCATAGACTGCTGAATGGTTGTTGATCAAAGCCCATAGGAAATGTATTACAAGTAAAGGGCTTAAAGGTAAAATGCTTTCTTTAAAAATATTCAAGAATTTTTTCAAAGAGCTGTTTCATTCATTTGGAAACAGCTTTTTGAAAAATTCCTGCTGAATATTTTTAAAGAACATAATTCAAACAAGTCTCAAAGATTAGGAATTTATTTTGCTGAAGCAAGCACATATGTTGAAGTCCAAGACTTCTTCAATCAAGTTTATGATTTAATTCAGATGCACTTTTATTTCCAAATATCTTCAAGGGATTATCTTAAATGTAATGTTTTAGTGTTTTCTATCCATTTAATAACTGAAACAAGACCTTTTTCATTTGCCTTAAGACATAGTATGTCACAAGGTTACGAGTAAAAAGTACATAAGAGAACTCTGGGCAAAGCAAAGTTCATGGTTTCTTGTAAACAATGTCTTAAGTTCTTTATTATATACCTGAGTCTTGGTTTTCTCAATTTAAAAGAAGTCTTTTAATCAGCATCATCATTGCTTTTACTGTTAATGTAATTCCAACTGTCTCTTCTGTTTTCTTCTTGTAGGATGGATTTGTACTGTCTTTTAAAGAAGCCAGCCTGAAAAAAAATCATTGTATAATCACTAGTGTGCAGTTATTACACTCATATAAAATATCTAGACAATCAATGGCAACTTAACATCGGTGATACTTTCTTTGACTTTAAGTAAAACAATGTATAACAAAACCAAATTTTTCATAGGCTAATTGATAATTGACACCATTTGAGGACCTGCTATAGTTCTTAAACTGTGTCCCATGTAGTCAGTAAAAATTAGTTTGGAAAATACGGGATTAAAGAGCAATTACTGCAGGACTTACTAATGCATGTGTGAAATCTCTAAAATTGACATTCAACATAATGTGCGGTGTTTCTCAAATGTTTTTTTGAAAATGAGTTATCTTTAAAGAAGGCATATTTTTCTAGAACTTTGATATGGAAGTTTGGAGAAATATGGTGAAATCAGTACTGTATATTCACTTGGGAGGCACAAATTGGCTTTAAGAAAGTCAAGGGTGGCATTTTGAGTAGGTTAACATTGGTAATTATTAAAGAAAGGCTTACCTTCCACATAACATATGAAATCAACAAAAGTAAAATAAGTCCAAGTATCAAGCTACTTGAAATAATTGCTAAGGTCAAATGACGTGTGGGTCTTTGATGATGTAGTCCTTCGAGCCAAACCTACATATTAACCAAAATAAAGAACCACCAGTTTAAAAGTTTGCTCCTATTTCCTTTGCAGCCCCTCCTCCCCCCAATGGTATTTAGAACAACCCATCCCATTCTCTTGCTTGTTCGAATATAACCATAGGAAATGCTGGTAAACTGATCAGCAGAAACAGTAAGTACAATGAATTTTTTCTGTAGTTCTTCCTCCAATCCATCCTAAACTCCTTAAAAAGCTGTCATTCCCTCTTTCCAGGTGTGGAAAATACCAACTCTTAGGAAAGTATTTCAAGCCCTCCATGATCTAGTAAAAAATCTATTTTCCTGACTAAACACCCTAGCAATACTATTTTTCCTACAGTCTTAATGTTTCAGTTTAGCTTACGTGTGCAACACTGGCATCCTTGTTTAGTTCAATAATTTTTGGATGTGGCTCTGGAAAAGCTGTCGCTCTTATTTCAAACTTGAGTGCGGAAGTCTCATCCTGTTTAATAAATGAAAAATCTCTATTGATTCATAGTTTTATTTCATGAAGACATATTAACAGAACTAATTTCTCAGGATCCTTACCTATTATCTAGAAGTTTTCATAATTAATCTTCCCCAATTTACTTTACCATTTGTAATTAATTGCAATGATTCCTTTGATTCTAAAGGCATGGTCTTGGTATTAATTTATATGGCACCATTTTATTGAAATTCTTTTATTAAACATAGCCACTCTGCAGATAACTTGATTTAAATATTATGTGTTAGTTTGTAGTGTATTTTCCCCTGGATATTGAATTTTTAACCCCAAAATAAGACTTTCTTCACTTGATAAACCTTTCCTAAAGTTCATTTTATTTGGGCTTCATTTTATTTCTTTCTAAGTTGTGTTGTCATCTTGCTGCTCTGATCAAATACACACAGTCTACCTAATACTGTAATGGAAAAATCTGGTACAAATAAATTACAGCATTCAGATATCAAATCAGTAGGTTGATTAACTCAGAGCTTTACTATTTAATGCAGAGACTTATAAGCGAGAATCCCCAGACGCTAAGGACTTTTGAAATTGTATGCACAATTAAGGTGTTTTAAGTATGTGCATTCATTGGGGAAGATGAGAATATATTCTTGAAGGTCTTAAAAGTTTTTTTGTTATTGTGTTTTAAAGACAATTTTACTTCTTAGCTGTATTAAATGTATTAGATTTTAAGCATAATTTAAAATAGTTTGGAAAGAACTTTAAGGTTATACAGAATGTTAAGGTAGTCAATTTCTTTGATTTAATCAAGGTCTATAAATAGTTGAACATACTTCCTAAAATAAACATCTTAATTATCTATTTAATTACTAAAAACCATGTCATTTAAACAATGTATTCAGCTAAAGTAAAAGGGGAGAGATCAACCAAAGGACTTGTATGCATGGATATAAGCATAACCAATGGACACAGACACCAGGGGGACAATGAGGAGGGAAGGACACATATGTAATATCTTCATCAATAAAGAAAAATAACTGAAACAGTTAAGTTTCACTCTAAGTTTTATTTGTATTAATACCTTCTTAATTTGTTGAATGCTTCCCTACATACCATCCCACTTAGGTATAGTTTGCAGATTCTGTATGGACTTACCATTTCTAAGATGGATGGCCGGCCTTCCAGCTGAATGTGAACACTGGCTTCTTTCCCACTTTCCATTTTCCCAAAATTGCATAAGAAATTCAAACAATGTGGATCAGCTTTTGTGCAGAACTTGAAAGAATACCAAAAAAGCTACATTAACATTTCAACTTTTTTTTTTAGAAGATGGCTAAAATAATTTCCATGGAATTAAAGGTCTGTTTTTGTTAGTGGCATTTTAAAAATCCTACTTTAAACAATTAAAACAAATGTTTGTTTTATAAAATAAAGTATTTGAACTGGAGCATGTGTTCTTATGAACCTAACCGTCTGGGATAGATGTTGAAAAGAAAGACTCCTAATCAGAATTTTGCCAAGTTGGATGTTCTCTGTTTATTGTAAAAATTGAATAATTTGAATGCTAAGATTGCTTGTTTTATCTGTTTTTTCATAAATTCACTAAACTGAAAAGAGTCAAAGTTCTTCTGAGTAGCCTTTGTGAAATGAGATTAAGAGGGTATGGAGAAATGCCTGGCTGGCACAGAATGGGCATTTGTCAGACAAATAATTAAAATGTAGATAGTTAACCCTGGGTCTATCTCAAATGTCCAATCATGTCTGTTCCTCACATGCAAGAATATTACTTGTTTCTCTCCTATCCCAACTGAAGCTCATATACATTGATTTTAAGCGTTTCAGTTCTGTATGTGGGAAAACAAAGACAATGAAAAACTGAAACTTACCAATAGTCTCTTATCAGTCCTTGAAAAGAATTTATATATGTCTCTTAGGGCCTCCATTGCATCTTTTTTCTTTTCTGATGTGCACATTCTTTGATAATTTTTAAAATGGCATTCTCCTGAACTAGTCTATAAATATAGGAAGCAAGAAAAGTGTTATAATTCAATATTGGAAAGAACAACGAAAGCTACATGGTTTTAAAAGTTTCAATAAAATGAAGTTCCAATTGCTTGATTACCTTTTCTAAAAATAACAAGTACTTCTGAAAGTGTGAAAATATTTTTAACAGATTTATTTGGGAGAGATTAAATATCTGCAGCAAAAACACAAACTCAGAAAAATTTTAGAGGGTTGGATATAGGTCCTAAACTAATCAAGTGGCCTTAACCTTACAGAAATTAGGGCAATGTGAAAAATAGGCATTTGAGCATTAGCATGAAATTCAACATTTCTCGGGCTTTAGACACCATGTCCTACCATCTAAATTTGGAATTCAAGTAAGATTTTAAAAAATTAGATCTCAAACCCAGTTGGTAGGCTTACTGATTGCTTGTCTTGAAACAGGGAGAATGAAAGCAATTCTGATGGAATCAACAATATAAGAATACTGATTCTTAAGTAGTGATTTGAACATTCTTTCTTTAAAAAAGGCTGAAATACTAATTTTGTTCCCCAACAGTGGTCTCAAGTTTTATGGCAAATTCTATCAATCAAATTACTTCCACAGGTCCATAGCACAAAGAAAATGTACTGAAATAGTAGAGCATAATTCTGTTATTGTACACGTTAAATGCAGAGGTTCGAATGCAATGTATAATATTCAAGGTGTACTCAATGAATTCAGGGTGAATTTACAGCCGAGAGTAAGTGTGATTGAAGTTAACAGACATTTCAATTTCAGCAGTATTACTTACAATAAAGGAAGGAACAGATTTTTACCTGGACATCCAAAATGTTGAACAACTTATCAGTTTGGGGGATAAAAGAATTTGGGACCATTATTTCCACACTAACATTTGGAGCCATGCTAGGGCCAGTGTTGATAACCTGATAAGAAGGAAAAAAAATTAAACTTTTAAATGTTTTCATAAATATAAGTACAGATATAAATGAGCTCTTAGGTGAGCCCATCTGTATCATTAAACACTTCTAGTGGTGGAGAGTTGTAGTTGGCAGCTACACCGCAAAGGGAGACAGAATGTTGACAGTGAGAACTGAAAAAAATTTGCTAAGAATTACAACCTTTAGTCTTTACTCCCAGCTCTCTCCTTTTGCTATTAATTAGGCCAGAATGTCCAGGCAGATGTTCTATTTAGTCTAAAGAAAGAGACATCAGCAATGTACATGTGTATGGCATATTCTGTATCTAAAATGCCATGACCAATTGGTCCTCATCACTATCCCATCAGGTGGGGCAACATTTAATTATTTGCCAGCTCAAAAAAATGCTAAGAGGTGTTAGTCAACAATGTACCCAATATAAAAGTGACCAGAATTGGGACAAAACCCAGGTATTCTAATTTAAATCCTATGATGTTTTCACAAAACCACTCTGTGCAGAGGGGATGTCAGCAGTAAGTGAATAAAATGTATTTTAATTCAGGGTTATTATAGTGCTGATACACTCAGAAAATCACAAAGGGGTAGGTTATTCAGTTTTAGAAAAAATTCAATAGGTTTTTAAAGAATAATGCATGAGGGAGTGATATTTCATTATTGCTGATAAATTTGGGGATTGCAGATCCCTGTAAAAGGAAATCGGGCCAAAATATTACCTCCTGAGAGCTTCACTATAAAACCAATACAAAGTCAGAAATGAGATGAACCACAATACCTGAATGAAACAGCATGACTCACAGACTTGCAATACTTTTTGAATGCATATGATATAAATGAAGAAAGTGTCCCTGGCTTTGGGACATATGGTAATTGCTCAGCCATGCAAGCACGGGGCAGTTTCAGGGGCAGTGCCCAACCTTTAGACAAGTCTTCCTGATGCCTGCAAATAATCATTCTAACCTACAAGACCTTCCATCCTTGTTTGCCAGATAACATTTGGACCTCCAAGAATGTATTCATCCTTACTCAGACTCACCAAACCTACAGGACTTATCAAAATAGAGGGCTACATTTTTTCAATACTGCTGTATACTAGCATAACAAAAACTTGACTGCACATACACTCAATAGGACTTCAAGGTCATTCTTCTTCCACAGATCTGGGGCAGGGCCCAGGAGTTTGCATTTTAGACAAGCACTCCAAGTGATTCTGATATACATCTTGAAGAGCATTGCCTTACAAACTATCAAAATGTACAGAAATCCAGACTCACACCCCATAAGTACTTCTGGTTCAAAAAATATTTTTGTGGACATTATCTCCAATTATTTACTTATCAACATCCATGATGCACCAAAAATATCAGTTGATAGTAAATAAACATTTTTAAGTTGTCTTTATATTAGTATCCTAATATTTCTGGATAATGACACTATTCTTTACTTTATTGAATAAATGATGCATCGCTTGCTACAGGTAACCTACCTATGGCCTGAAAGGCTGACCAAGCAGACCTTAAACGGAGCTGACTTTACTTGGTCATTTTAGGGCTTTTAAATGCTTCAACTGAGACGAGAGTTCACTGATTTGCACCTACACATGCCTTCCCTTGGCCTATCCTGTTTTTTTCCTAGACACCTCTAGCAGATACTCTTCCTCCCGTAACTTTGCTAGTTTCAAGTGTGACCTCTGTTCCTACTAGCTCATTCCCACCTGCACGGTAAGGAGATGTGGGCTTGAGTAAGAGGGACAAGAACGGTGGGAGGAAAGCGCATGGGTACCCGTGTGGCAGCTCCTTCCTTATCCTAACCAAACTGTGCCGGCCCAGGGCTGAGGGGCATCACAGGGATACAGTGTCCTCTCGAGCAACGCACCAGTCACATTCGTTCAGTTCGTTACAAATACCAACACAACCAGCTTTGCTTACATGGAACGTGAAGTTCATTTTCTCTGTCATGCACGTTTCGGGCTCATGGTCCTCCTTTGATCCATACACAAGTGACGTTGGATTTATAAACCTGATAGAAACAAATCCAAATTTAGTGTGTTCTTCAGTGTTAAGGTCTCATTTATTTATGAAGTTGAAGTATACATGGGATGTGTACCAGGTGCCAGGCTGTGCTAGGCGCCAGGAGGCCAATATTCCTAAGACACATGGCCCCACTGGAGATTTGTACAGTCCACTTGAACTTGGTTAATGGTCTTTCTTTTGATGAGGTGTAAAAAACAGTCTTTCTCTACAGTTTGGATTATAGCTTGTCTATAATTTAGACAACTGACACTTTCTTAAGCACAATCAAATACTTTCAGTTTCTTGGTAAGATAGTAATTTTAGTAAAGCTGTAATGAAATTAGAAAGCCATGTGCTCTGACTTGAGTGACAGTATCTCTAACACTGTATGGCTCATTCTACTGATTTATGTAAATCTGGCAAATAGGATGTAAGTTCTTAGCTTTTCCCTATGACTTCAATATATTCCTATAACTTCAATCTACCTTACCTATTTTTGAGTTATTTCTTCCCATCTCCTAATTCCTGCTGGCTATTTGTAATGAACTCAGATCTGGGAAACAATTCAAGCACCAATAAGTACGGTAAAATTTTTGTTAGAACACAAAGCTGTTCCTCTTTTACCTGTGATTATATGTATGTATGGTCAGTAGTGAACTTTAAGAAATACTTTCCTAGGGAAATCCTGACTCCACAAGGTGCTTATATTTGGCAGCTGATATGAGGCAATGCAAATCAGGGACCCATTACACAGGAAAGAAATGAGAAATATTAAAATGTAGAGTAGGCAGTGTAATAGTTGCAGAACAGTCCTTGCTCCAAATAGTAAGATGTGGATAATGAAAAAAAGGGAGGATGCTCATTATAGGAAAATGAAGGAGGGCAGGCAAGACAACATTCAAAACCAGTAAACGCGCAACTGCTTTTCTTTGCTTCCCACTGATTTTCTGGGTCCTCATCTCCCTTGAACTGCTGCCTGTATCCCGTGGTTTTTATATCTCACAAACCTGTTACCCTATTTCATCAGTTTCAGACACTGATATGTTTATTTTTATACAATTCTATGCCATCCTATGGGTGGCTAAAAGTTATTGGGGATGGTTTAATATTTAGAGCAACAAGAAAAACTCGCTTGTCCATTTTGTATTTATCTTCAAATGCTTTAAAATGCATTTTTAAACAAAGATTAATAGCTTAAATCATTTCCAATAAAATCATTAAAGGTTTTCTTAATGCTTCTTTCATGAAGAGTACTCAATTCTTCATACACGTCTTCCTTGCATCAGAGTCAGAACCACATAAACAATTACTAAAATTATGAGGAATCAGTGACTACTGGCTCTGGGGCTGTGGGTGAGGAACTCTGTGATTCGTAGTTATAAAGAGCAGAAAAGAGCTGCAGACAGCTCTCCTGCACAGGTTCTAGAGAGTAATCATTTGGTCAAGCTTGCGATTCTTGAAACTTCACACTTGCCACAGCCACTGAGTGTGCTCAAGCAAACTGTGCACTGCTCAACTCCCAGGGGCCGGGCCTGGCCTGCGCTGGGTACCTCCAGACACAGCCCGCGCAAGGCTGAGCAGGCTCTTCCAGGAAGAAATCCCCTGCAGCTGGGCACTAGTGTGAGGTGGTCTCAGTGACACTAATATGATGGGGTAAAATAACGAACTGCTGGGCAAGGGACTGCAATGCTGCGGTAATTGTTGAGAGAGAAACAGCATCGGATCTTTAAGAAGTCTTTTAAATATGGTTTAGACTAATAATGGACGCAGCAACGAGATTTAAAATCAGCTCTCCTCTCTAGAGGAGGCCTCAGTGTCTACTTACCCGTGCACAGTGAGCATGACTTCATACCGCAGAGGTACTGCTAACGTCACTTTGTTGTGCTTCAGACGGTCCATCTCCCCTTCGTTTTTGCTACGGAAACAAACAGAAAACGCCCTGTTAGAATGCATCGGCACCAAGACCGTCTTCAGCGAGAACTAGTTACATGCCATGTATGCCTTATAAACTTGGAGGTGGGTTTAAATAGTGATTTTTTGGGGAGCGGGGATAAAAGTGGATGTGACAGACATTTTTATGATGGGGTTGGCAGAAATTTGCTTTCATTATTCACAGTTATTTCCTCCTATGCTGGTTAAAGGTTTGTGTCTTAGATCCCGTCAGAGAAGTTTTCTCCTGCAGACAATGGGACACAACTCCATGGTTTCCCTAAGGTCCCCTCCCCAAAGTGTCAGGGGTCTATTTCCTTCCGCACCATTATTTCTCACAGTGAACCTACCAGGAGGCAAGCACTGTGATGCTGAGATCCTCTTCTGCTCTGCCCAGGGAGCTCGCATCCAGCAGAAAGCTCACATCTACCTGCACACAGAGAAGGAAAGCTCATTTAAAAAGCAATCTAACACATGTTTACCAACTGAACTTTAATTTTCCTTAATAGTTTATACCCTGAGGAATGCCCAGCTGTATAAACTATGTTCTAGAAACACAGGCTACCCCTCTTTCGGACAGCGAGCTACAGGGAAGCTGTTGGGTTTGTGGCGACTTGAAAGTGACATCCAGAGACAAAGCCTCCTCCGAATGTGAAGACGGGCAGGTCCAGACGGACAGAATCAGAGATGCTTTAACAATTTGAGGGGGAACTCTTGCCAGAAACACCTTTCTGTATAGCAGAGGTAACATGCCTGGCAGATAGGACCACCTGGGGCGGGGTGGGGGGAGGGTTTGGGAGCGGTGACACAGGGGAGGAGAATTCTGATCGACACATTCATGTGCCCCCCCCCACTCTTTACCGTGAACATTGCCAAGAACTTAAACACAATCTCAAAGATCTCAAGCCCAGTTGGTTTTGATTTTATCACTTAGCTATTTACCCTAAGCAAATAATAATAATTATATATTTGTATGTATCATAAACATAAAAAATAAACATTTTGTATTAAAAATTATAAATGCTTACCCTTGAGAGATGATCTACAAATATATAACCAACATTACAGTCAATTTTTACTATGCCAGAGCTGTCCGTTACGTCACAGTTTATTTGCTTCTCTTCCTAAATAAACAAACAAAATCACTTGGTTTAGGTAGAGAAGGGAACAGGAAGTTTGTAACCCATGTCTAAGGATGGCTTTTGAAAAAACATCCCCAAAGAATTTAGTTTCCTAGACAACTATTTTTGGAATAAACAGAAATGTAATCAAATGATATAATATGTACATATGTGTCTAGGTTTATTCTAACATTCATATAAATTCTCCACAGAATAATTCCTGGACTTGAGGCTTTCATCCAGGTCTGTGTATCCCTATTTAATTCAAGGCCCAGTTCGTTGTAAAATCATGAGGCAAGGAACTCCTAAGGTCTGTGTTTCACATCCCTCTTCCGTGTGGGATGTGAGAATGTGTTTAAGGTATATAACTGCAATAACTGGAACTATAATAGTATAAATACACACATATACATATCCCAGTATTTCAGGGAGATACACATCTCTGTATGTATTTGTGCAGATATGTAGTTCCCTGAATATTTGAGTTTTCCCTCTTACTAGTGCAAACAGGCTCTTAACGCTGTAGAGAAAGGGGCAATAGATATTTGTGAGAGGTCAAAGGCCTCTCAAAATGCCCTTAATGTGAGGAAATGGCCTCTGGATAAGATCTGAGTAAGATTGCTAAGGAATAGAGAAGCATCAAAGGAGAAAGAAGTCGAGGCTTTCGTCTTTGAAATTCAACCTTATAATACCTCCCTGGTGGATTTAAGTGCTCACGACTGAGGCACTGAGGTAAGGAAAGATCTCCAGGGGCTTTGAACCCTTCCAGGGAAGGAAAAACTTGCCTAAAATCTGGTCAACACCAGAATTTTGGATTTGTGGCATGTTTAGAGGTCCTTTGGGAACCAGACTGGGTGTATGAGCTTCAAATGCAGAGGGGTAACTCTGGGAGTCCAGCAGGGAGGACCAATATTGCTTGTGCAGGAATCCAACCAAGAGCAGCAGCATCGAGCACCAGGAAGATGTACTAGTGAGAAAAGCAATGGCACCCAAGCAGCTTGCTTGGATAACTAGGCCAGTGGTCGGCAAACTCATTAGTCAACAGAGCGGCAAACCGCGGCTCGCGAGCCACGGTTTGCTGACCACTGAACTAGGCAATTGTTTCTTGGAAGTAGGAGGCTGACTTTTTTGATCTCAGATTCCAAGGAACTTGTCATTTTGATCAGGGGCATGAGAAAGTCTTAAAATTACTGGAAGCCAAAGGGATGTCTAAAGAAATGCCAGATATTTAGACCTCAAATTGATGAAGTGGATTATGCCATTTACATCTTTAAAAAACTAAGCGAAATATCATGTAGTATCATGCTATTGTGGATTTCAATACTTACCAGATCTAAAATCTTAATGAGGTAAAGACCAGTGGGTAGTTTGATATGCAGAGTTGTTTCATATGCATCATCTCCAGCATTAAACAAGGACACATTCAACATTAATGTCTTCATACTTCCAACAGTAAGATAGGTTTTATTTTCGTGCGGCCTAAAAATTAAGTACAATTATTTAGTTCTAATTTGGAAATAAAAATCCCATCTCTTCATTTATTTATCCCAAACATAAAATATTAATTTGAGAAAACAATCAGAGGGAAATGACTACATGCAAGTAGATGCAAATCTATTTTTAAAAGAACTAGGTTTCCCTTAGTTCAAATAAAGTTGGTCAGGTATTACTGGAGAAAAGTTTTTAAATTAGTTATAGTAATCATACTAGTCTGCTTTCTGTTATACTTTTTTTTTTTTTTGCACTCATTGGTTATTTTTTAAAAAAATTTTTATTGTTGAAAGTATTACATATGTCCCTCTTCCACCTCCCCCCACCCCTCATTGACCTCCTCCAGCCCGCCCTGCCCCAGGCTTTTGTCTGTGTCCATGGGTTTGGCATATATGCATACAAAGTCTTTGGTTGATAACCTCCCACCCACCCACCCTCCCCTGTCTTCCCTCTGAGATTCCTCACTCTGTAATACTTCTTTTCTGCTTAACTTCTTGGTTCTATAATTTTAACATATTTTCCTCATTATTTTGCAACATATTTCTAAAAGCAAAGTATATTTTCCCTATCTTTCTTTATTCTTGAATAGACATTGAATTAGCTGCTTCCCAAAGCAAAGGTGGAGGTGGGGGGGGGGGGGGGGGGAGAAGAGGATGGGGGTAACTGGAAGAAAGGGAGAACAGAGAGTATTTTCACCAAAACACAACATGTTTTGGTGGAAGTGAGCACGGCATGAGAAAGGACTGCTATTCCCAGCAAGTGAATCCAACTAAGATCCGTAGAATAGAATACATCTCATAAGACAGGCTGTCACCTCTATGGATAACGAGACCAAATTAACAGACTTGCAGAAGTGCTTCACTGTGTTGTGAACTGGAAAGAGAAGACTGCCCCAAATCTAGACACATGTGTGAGATCAACTTCGGGCTCTGGCCTCTGTTCTTCTGGAGTGGGGTGGTGTAATTAACATTTTTAAGCCTCAATCACTTCACATGGAATCCTCAGAGCAACACATTTATATATGAGGAACTGGAGGCTTAAGGAACTTATTCAAGGTCTCTCACAGCTAAAAATTTTTAAATTTCAAAGCAAATGCAATCTCTTCACCTACACAGCCCATTCTCTTTACCACTGAGAGACTGCAAAGAGCTGAATGCTAACGAAGACATTTGCTACACTATCATTCTATAATCTTCCCTTAAAGACAGATGTTCCTAGATAGCCAAGAATTTAGAAATAGTAGTACAACCAGAGAAGGGTGTGACCCAAAGGAAAAGACCGGATGAGAATAATCATAGCTACACAAAAGGTAAAACATTCACTTAGCACTTTAAAGTTTAGAAAGTTTCCTTAAGAAAGCAAGCATCTTCTATACAACATTCATGTGATCTGTACCCTGCATGCACTACTCAATTGACCAAGAAATTAATGGCAGCATCAGTACTAAAGTGTACAGTTTTGAGGAGTGAATTATTAATTTCCATGAACTTCAGAATGAAAATTATAATTGGGGGCACATTTCTCCACTTTTATACCTTTAGTATAACTCTAAGAAATTGAACTCTTTACTTAATATCTACTAGTAAAGGTCTTCCCCTCTTATCTTGATTTTTTCCTGTTTTAAACTTACTTATCAAGGTAGAACATACACATAGCAAAATGCACATATTCCAAGTGTGCAGCCCAATGAATTTGTAGAAACTAAACACACATGAAGCCAGCACCATAGAAATAAGCACTTCCCTCTAGTTACTTCCCCCACCGATTGCCTTGCTTTTACCAGTACAGACTGGCTTTGCCCACTTTTAGATTTCATATCAGTGAATTCATAAAGCATGTAATTTTTCTTTACTCAAAATTTAAATAATCAGGCCTTCTTTACTTAAAATTTTGTTTGTAAAATTAATCTACATTGACTTGTGAATTGTTTATTCTCCTTGGGGTGTGTGTGTGTGTGTGTGTGTGTGTGTGTGTGTGTGTGTATATATATTCCACTTTGTAAATATACAACATTTTACTTACCCATTCACATTGCATTTATCCATTCAACTATCTGGCAATTTCTAGTTTGGCTCTATTATAGTCTCTTGGTGAACATATCCATGTAATTCTGTTGGGTCTCTCTATCTAAGAGCAGACCCTTATGGTTTTGTAACCCAGAATTAATTCCTTAAAATGCTACATCTTGGCTTATTTTAGCAGCCAGCTTAAATTATACTAACTGTATTTCAATAACAAAATATACCATAAGGAACCATATTTAAGTAACCAAAAATAAAGACATACTACAGAACTCTCATATAAAAAGCAAGCATACATTAGAGTAGAGGTTCAAAAACTGCTGCCAGAAGGCCCAGTTCAGACCTCTGCCTGGTTTTGTAAATAGCGGCTTCATGGAACGCAGCCATGCCGTTCATCTGTGGCCGCTTTTACACGACGGATGCCAGCAGCGTTGAGTAGCTGAGAGAGATCTCCGTCCCACAAAGCCTAAAACGGCCACTATCTGTCCCTCTATGGAAAAAGTTTGCCAGCTTCTGCAATCTGATGGATAAGTAGAATTAGTTTCAAAATAAGCATACAAAATAATAATACTGTATTTAAAATCTATTCTGTGTTATTCTGACAACCACAGAGGCTCATTTCAAACAGCCTGGGATACAGCATTAGAGAAAAGGACTCTCTAGGCCCCACAGCTCCTTGGCTGGTAGTGGAGACATCAAGGGGAAAGGAGTGAAGAACGTGCCCATATGCAGCCCCTCCAGCTCCGGATCCCTGGGTCTGAGAAGCTGGATGTTCCGGAAGGATGTGCAATGACTAACAAGGCAGTCATTCTAAACCTTTTCAGGGTGGAACAATTTGACTCAGTGATGGTGTGTTTTAGAGAGCGGCTGTGATTCACCCATTCCTGTGTTGTAAACCGTGTTACATAAGCACGCATCTGCTTGGTGGCACGGTGTTAACCGGCAGAGAAGAAACGCGCAGGAACGTGGCCACCCTGCATTCCCCCCACTGTTCTCTAATCATGTTACAACGGAAGGAGCCTACGACGTTCTAAAAGTGAACTTCAGCTTGACATTAAAGTTTAATTAAGACTTGAAGAAGAGCTGCCTAGAAATAGACATTTGTAAAATATTCTGGCATGGAACCAAAGCATTAGTCACTGAACACCTTTGGGAAAGGAGCTGGCACTTAGACAAGCAACAGAAGGTGAAAGCATTGCATCAACAGCCAGGTTCCCAGACAACAGCAAATTAAAGAGAAACACAATGTTCACATTTCAGCAGCCAGACTCCTGGTTTAGTTTCCATTTTTAAGCTATTTTGTCACACAATCATAATTATGATTCTACTCTTTCTGTTGAAATATACATCGTATTGTATCTTGATTCGTTAACAAGGTGCCGTCGGAATGATGCCCACCAGCTTTGTATGGGAGACATGATAATAAAGGACCAGGTGCACATCTGGAAGTGCGACACGGCTGCGCCAGAGCTCTCCCCAGAAATCAGAGTTCATTTTTCATTAAAACATGCATAATGCACACTTGAAATTTACAAAACAGCCTAGAATCCATGGAATTTAAACAAATCAAGGCACTGTGTACATACAGAATCACAACTTAATAAGTGAGAGGGGAAAGATAGAAAGATGATGTATTTTAGCACCAACACCCTATGTTTTTCTTGAATGAATGACGTTATTTTGCAAGAAATGCTCCCCAAGTCTTAGTATAATGAATGCACTTTGCCTAGATAACACAAATTAGTGCCCTCCTGGCTAACTCTTTTTAAGATGGTAGGACAAAGTATAATGGAAGCTGATATGTACCTGTGTCAAGATGCACGAGTCACTTATTTGACAACACGTAGCCTGCTGCAGGTGGCTTGCAGGTCCAAGTCAAGATAACTTTTCTTTAAATTTTACTACTGACTTCAGTGGGAAAAATACTGGAAAATTCTTGTTTACTGGAATACATCAGTTACCCAACATTTAAGAAGATTTTACTGAATAAAAGCAAACTCATTGAAGTCTAGAGGAGTACAGCAGGCTGCACTGGATTAGAAGACTGAACTAGGAAATAGCATGTTTTCGTGTACAAGGCATACAATTCATCTTCCCCAACCTCTGTGAGGCACACAGGGATGGGTAAAAGTAGGCTTACAGTTGTGAGTACATGAAACACTGAGTTAATAAAGCTATTGTATAACAGTCATATCCTGCATGCCTTTTTCTATACAAACACCTGTAAGCCTACTTTTGCCCACCCTGTATATTCCTATTATCTCCATTTCAAAAATGGACATGTTTGTTAGACTAGCTCTTTCAGGGGCTAACAGCTTTGTGGCTGATGTTGACAATTGTCTGCTGTCTAGTCAACAGATTGCCCCTTTTAGCTGTTAACAGACCCAGCACTGGGCAGCATTCCCTTGATACTGCAGACAAGCCCCTAGTTTACCTTCAGGGAATGAATTATGAGCGCACTAATCTGAGCACAATGACTCCATTCTCCTCCAGCCACAATGGGCCCAGGGGTGAGTATGTGATACAGGTCTGGCTGATCAGAATACGTCTGCTCAGGCACTGCCCTTCCAGAGGACACAGACTTTTGCTCCTGTCCCTTTTTTTTTTTTTCTTGCTGGGAACCTTGGTGCTGCTGCAGCCATCTAGTGACCGTGAGGGAAAAGCCAAGAGAACTGGAAAGATAACCAGGGATGTTCAGATTTTGGTAGGTGCTCACTAACCCTGGCACAATAATTGAATGCCTTTATGTAAAAGCCACTATTGCTCAAGAATTCTGTTCCTTGCAGTTAAAGGCATTCCTAAAGGATGGGAAAGCCATTGTTTCACTTGTGCGGGAAGCGTGGCTGAGGAACAGAAGAGAACTATCGTTTACGTCAGAATCTCTATGCAAGACTTGATTTCAAACTACCTCTGTGATGACTAACACCGGCTATTATATTTGTAATCTTGATAGTCATATTTGTTCATCTTCATTTTGCAGTCGGTAAGTCCATTTGAACATGATTTATTCTCCTGCGAGTTTAGTCATTCAGGAGAAAGCCTCAACTTAATGAAAACACTAAGCACTGTTTAGTTTGCTGCTGGCAGTCTATTACTGCCGTCTTCAGCCACGCACGTTCTTTGCCGAGTAAGTGCATTTACCTAAAGCGGGTGTGTAGCTCTGGGGCACATAAATACCGTTAGTGCCAGTAGAGTTATGGGCAGGAGAACGCATAGAACATATGGTCACAGTTTGCCGAGTATTACAGAGAAGGGAGAGAGGACACCTATGTGAGACAGGCATCTGTCTGTCTGATAGAGTATAATTTACTAAAAAATGCAAAGCAGCTTGTCAGAATCTCTTACTGCAGGCCTAAAAAATTGATTAGAAGAGTTTTCATAAGAGAATTTCTTAAATAAGTTATCATTTCCCAAGCAGAAACCGCCTGGAACTCTCCTAATTGATGCAAATGATGCAGGGCTTATATTTCACACCGGCATTCATGCCACTTCAAATCTCATAAAACTAAAAAAAAAAAAAAAAAAAAAAAAAAAAAAAAAAATCTCAGAAAACTGAAAACTACTGACCCAGTCATAGTCGGCATTTTGGGGACATGAGACACACTCTGGACAAATAACTAGTATATCAGAAAATGTTTAGACTTCAATGGCAACATTCCATTTTATGGCCAAACTAAAACTTCATCATAATCTATAAATATTCTAACCACAATTTATCAAAAACAACTTTTATGAAAGCTTCATGCATAGCAGGTTTTGTGCTATGCACTTGGGCCGGCATTACTGCATTACTTATCTTTAACACACCTTTCACAGAGTAGGGACTCTTTTACCTCCTTATCAAGGAGGAAAGTGGTTTATAGAGCTTACAAGGCTTCTCTGCAGCTAGCAGAGGGTAGATACAGAACTTGAATCAGGTTTGTTTGATTTCAAATCTGAAACCACCACTACCACATTCGTTCTAAGATCCTAGTGTAATAAGAAACCCTTGGAGCCCCTTTAATAAACAACATTTCTGGCCTGGTTCCCATAGCTTCTAATTTGGATGGTCTGACGGTCTAGGAACCTGCATTTCTATGAAGCATTCCAGGTGATTCTCGTAAAAGTGACTCAAAGGCCACAACTCGAGAAACACGACTGTACCCTCAGGTGCCTGCCATTTTAAATTATAATGGACTTGATACTTAGATGTTAAGAAATAGTATCATTTCAAATTAATGATGCAAATTAATGATAATGTAATAGCTTATTGTGAAAAAATATGCAATGAATAAAAAATAACAATTCAATTATATTAATATTTGATCTCTAAATTCAAGATGTATTTTCATTATTCAGAAAAGAAGCATTCTTGGTAAATTTTTGTACAAATTTTAATAGGTCAGAGGGATTGCAGTGGAAGATGACCAAGGTGACAGTGGGAGTTTCTGATTTAAGAGAATAAAACGTTGCTTATTTGTAGCTGAGATAAGCTTTCCCACACACAGCTCTACTGATCAAAGGCCCATGGCAGCAAAAAACACCAAGAACACTAAGCAATTTAGGAGGAAAATAAATACACAACTGGGAAGGTTATACATTTTTCAGCTAATACATCAACAAAGGCACCACACTACACGCTGGGATGCAAAGTAGTTAGTAGTCACTGTTTTTGGACTAGCTGAACAGCCAATCTGGATAATTAAGTATAAAGTCCAATTATTAATCAAATAGGTTAGGGCTTCTTGGCCCTCAATTGTGGATGCTCAAGGCTATACTGGCATTGCTTAAGTGAAAAGAATTAATTTATTCTCTGCCATATGTGTTCCTACCCAGCAGGGTACTCAACACTGTTTGTCAACCTTTTTACTCATTCCTAGTTGACTTCCTATCCCATTTATCCTAACACTATTTTGAGCCTTTCCCCATGCCTTTCATGTTCCCAGATCTATCCTAAAGACCTCCATTTTCCATAGTGCTTTTTTTGTATCCTGGCCATCCATGAATTCTCTACATTTTATTTCCTTCCACACTGAGTTTCTTAATCAATGTCAGGCGTCTTTTCATACCTGCTCAGCTCAAGATAAGGACAATTTTAATTTCTTTCTAAAGCGAACTCCTCCACCTGAGTTGATCTCATATACTGGGGTGTTTTTGTTTTAGAACCTTGTTCCATTCTCAGCAAACACCTATTAGTCACTGACAGTGTTCCAGACACTGCTTTGGGCAATATCAACACAAAGATGAAAAGACAGGAACCTGCCTTGAAGCAGCTTACAGGATGGTGTGCAGACAGACAATGGTCGTGAGTGGCAAGTGCGATGAAACGAGGGGGCACAGGAGGACTTAGGTTTATGTACCTGGAGACGAAAGGGACTTCACCTAGGAAACAGCTGAGATTTGCAAGATAAATAAAAATTAACCAAGTAGATACGTTGGAGAAGTGAAACCAAGAAGTGAAACTATTCGGAGTTCGGGAGAGCATGGTGTGGCCAAGCAACTCTAAGTAGTCTGCCACCAATGGGAAAAGGTCCCAGGGAGTTGGTGAGAAAGAACACTGAGGAGTTTAGAGTTTAGGTTATAATGACCCAGTGAAGCACTGTTATCAGAGGTGTATGTGAGAAAGCTCCCGCTGGAAACATCATGGCGGAGGGATTAAAATAATGTTAAAATATGAGACCAGTAGTTGAGAAAGCAGGAAAGCCTGTGAGCTATGTAGACTATTCAGTGCTTGGCATGAAGCAATAGTAGTAGAGACAGAGAATTAGGATGGGAAAAAACCCCAATAATATCTAGGTGGTTATTATAGGACTTGCTAACTTATTGAATCGTAGGGTTAAGAAAGGGAGAAGAATGCAGATTGAGCTCCAGAGGACATGTCCAACAGACACCTGGATGTGTGGACGTGGAACTCAGAGTCACTGATTGGGGCACTGGCAGTGTAGGGAGGCCAGGTGAGGTCACAGCTGTAGGTAAGATGGCCAGGGAAAATATGGGAGTGTGAGAAAGGGGTGAGAAAACCATTTGGGGAATCAACAGAGCAAAAAATCAAATATCTCCAAAGACAATTGAGAAGGAGAGGCTAGAAAAGGAGAAGGGAGCAGGGTGTCATCATGGAAATTAAAGCAAAAGACATTCAAAAGAGGAAGTGAAAAGCTGCCAAATGCTTCAGAGAGTTTAATAGGTACAAAAAGTGCCTCCTGGATTTAAGTAGAAAAATTCTCTCTCCAATTTCTTTCTTTCCCTGCCTCTGCATGATTAAATAACATGATAAAGCCACTTGTTCCCAGTATATTTTCTTCCCGAAGCACTTACCCTGTCATTCAGCTACTACTGCACTGAAATTTCCATCCTACAATTTGCCAGTGATATTTTTCCACAAGTCACATTTTAAATGCCAACTCCCATGAGCTTTCTCAGTCATTATGCTATCTGGTCTGGCTACAAAATTTTACAATATGAAGTCCCTCTTTTTATATTGGCTATTTCACAGTGCACTCAGTTTTCATCTTAGTTCTCTTCGGTCTCCTACAGGGACTCCTTATTTTTGTTAAGCTATTTAAATAAAACTGTCTCCCCAAGTGTTAATCTTTAGTTCTTTTCTCTGTGAAGTGCACATTTCACCTTCTCCACCCCCAAGCATTCCCACAAGTCAGGAATGTGTAGAGCACTTCACAGTAATCCGGGAGAGCTGAAGTCCCACCAGATTCAACATGCCCCCACCATTAAACTTGCTGCCTTTATAGAGTTACCTCCCAATAGAATTTCCCACTTTTCTGTCCTGTCACCGATGCCTCCTTCATTTCCCATATAGTCATCCCTCAGCCTGCGCTGTGCATTCTATCCCTGATCCTCATTCTCATGTCTGCCCTCTGATATGCAAAATAATTTCAATATAGGGGATCTAACAGGACAAAGTTATAATGGTTTATTTCCCATAATAAAATAATGACAGCAGTCGACATTTATCTAGTGTTCTCTATATGCTAGCTACTATTCTAAGCACATTGCATAAGTTTTCTTCTGACTGTTTCCCCTTCTGTGAATTTAGAAGAACAAGATGGTTTATTCCCTCTCAAAGGTGTCATATATATTTAGGAATTTCTTTGTTTTATACATCAGTCTAAATTATGTAATCATTTTTCTGGGTGACACAAAACTAAGCATCATGTAGTGAAGGTTAGCTCATTTTGCCATCAAAACTCTAGTAAGAGGCACTGACAAATGTCTAAAACACAACTAGAGTTCTAATGATGATGACTTAAGGCACAGTCAAATCCTAAAATATCTTTTTAGTTACCAACAAAAGATTAAGACATGCTTCATAAAGCCTTGGTGTTCACATCTTCTTGTTCTTTCGAAAAGCGATAATCTCTCTCAGTTGAATCTTGTTCTTTTCCAGTTCTTTAAATGCAGCTAACCCCCAAGTATTAGTTCTTAGGCATTTTCTCTTTGAAACCCACGTGCACACCCATTATCCCATCTTGATGAATAACAAAGAGTAAACTAGACTTACTTCAAAAATCCAATTTTCCCAGAAACTTGTAAATCAGCAGAACAATTTTCATGGGCACAAAACCTTGCAAAGTTTACCTGGAAATAAAATATGACAGAATTTTATTGTTAGTTCAGTTAGTAGGCATATTTCTGTGTGTGTTTTTTTTAAAGACATATCTCTGATACATGAGAATAAAATTAATAAATCAGATTGATAACTCCTTATTTTATCATTTTTGAGGAGTTCAATATGAGAATTAATTAGTAGGTTTCAATGAAAAATAATTATTGGGCTAAAAGAACTAAATTCTTCTCATAGGTAAATTTAAAACCTAAATTTGTTAGGTGGGAAAAGGACTTTTTTCTTTCATAATAGTTGTAAGAAAAAATTTTTAAACCAAACTTTGGTAGTAATCTATGTAAGTATTGAAAACCCATGCTGCCGAGGTGTTCTTTGCCAGGTTCCTCTCCATTTTCTGGTGCTTTGATTCCACTTACTACATATGAGCCTGGCACTGAATTTTGCAGCGATTTTATGTTTGTTGAAAAGAACAAATTGTAGAAATTTAGAAATTTCACTTTAAGAACACACTGAGCAAAAGTAAACGACAGTGTATCATACCTCTGAGCATTTTAATAGGACCAGGAGATACTATAAGGTACATGGAAGACCCGAGTTTAAAAAGCTAGACAAAGAAAAAACATGGAAAGAGCAGGGAGGGGGGAGGGGAAGGAAAATGAGAGGCAAAGGTGAGAAACAATGAGATGCAGAAAAGAAAGAAATCTAGAAACTCAGAGAAGGAGCCAGGTACATGAAACGGCAAAGGACTCGAGTGTTGTCAAATTGCATGTCAGATCACAGACTGCCTATACTGGGGGAGCACAAGGAGAGTGTCAGTCTTTCTCTAAAGGGTTAGGTAAATACGATTTTTTTCTATCACTCTTAGTTATAAAACAGGTCGTTCTAAGAGTCAAAATGTTAATTATTATAACTACAGACTGCTTAGGTTTTGGCTTGTGCTCTTAAAATAAAACACATTTAAAGGTACTTGCTATTGAAAAGTGAAGTCAAACAGAAGACTGAAAAAACTAACCTCCAGAAATATTTTTATATACGGGTATAAAGAAAGTTTGCTCTTAAGTTATTATCTTTATTCAATCTAATATTGTAGACTAGACAGTGGTGATTGTAAGCTCAAATATCAAAGTGACTTAGGGGCAATTTTGTTGGGACAGGAAATGAACTAGACTTTAAAACGTCCCTTTTATCTTTTACATTTTGTGTATCATTAGCAAACATTTTAATGAATGCTTTTACCATACCCCCAAACATCCTGTTGACTATGTCTTTGTGTTGTTGGATAGAAAAGTTATGAACAACTGGACTCCCAGAAATAAACACTCGGTCAGTGAATCTGATATATTTTGAGATAATCTGGAAAAAGTAGTTCACTGGTTAGAATGCAGGATCCATCCCAAAATGCAGTCAGTGCTGGGATGGGACTGGAAAGCATACAGTTAAATTTTAAAAGAGAAACTATTGTGTAATATAAATACATATGCCTATAAGTGAGTAAAACCCAGCTAGGGAATTTGACTAACAAGACATGAGTGAATCATGGGAGGGGTGAGTGAGAGGGAGACACAAATGAGAGAGAAGAGACAGTAAAAGGAGAAAGATAAACTAAACACACATGATGACACAGAATAACCAACTCATGAACACAACTCACTCCTACTATGAGTGCTCTGTAGTAATATACTTTCTTCCCTGGCAAGACATCAAGAGAGAAAACTAACATTTTATGTAGTATTCTAGAGGCCCAGTGCATGAAAGTTGTGCACTTGGGGTGGGGGTGGGGGTGGGGGTGGGGGGTGTCCTTCAGCCCAGCCTGCACCCTCTCGCAGTCCAGGAGCCCTCAGGGGATGTCCGACTGCTCAGCGCTCCTGCTGTGGGAGAGCACTGAGCACCAGGGGGCAGCTTCTTCATTGAGCATCTGACCCCTGGTGGTCAGTGAGTGTCATAACAACCGGTCATTCTGCTGGTCAATTTGCATATTACCCTTTTGTTATATAGGAGAAACCACTGCTATGACTAAATGCACATTTTAAAATATCCACTTCAATATCCTGAAGGAAATATAAATAATAAAAATGAAAATGAAAAAACAAGACATACCATAAATCTTTTTACATAAAAGTTTTATACAATTTTAAAAAAGATTAGTTCATTTTCCTAGAATTATGTAATACTTCAAAAAAACACACAATTTTTAGTTACATGTCACAATTTTTGAATAAAAGAAAATATTCCTACTGTTTTTTCAATTATGTCTTTTTCTTTCTTCTGCTGAAGAATTGGCTGGAGTGGTGGGAATTCCTCTATACTTCGTTTACTGGTGATATCATGCCCAAGGTGGTAAGCAGCTACAATCTGAATTGGATTGAGGATGTCTCGCACATCTTTCTAAGGAAATTTAAAACCATATGAATTAAAAATAAAGAGAAGAATGTAAATTAAAAAAACAGAAAGGTCCTCCTTTCTTGCATAAGGCCAAACACAACACATGGAAGTAAAAAAATCTTACCTTTTAATCTAAATTATTTTTTAAAAATGTGAATGTCTATATTTTTCACATTACAAAAACATTCATGTGTTTAGAAAAAAAAACAAAAATAGCATAAAAATAAAAAACTATAGCTATCTAACATTATATAAAGGTCTACATTGAGCATATTTTCTTCCATGGTATTTTCTATGCATACTTTTTATAACTTGACTTTATAACATAGCAGTTTTCATTATAAACTCATTGTAGATCATTTCAAAGTACTAACGAACATTTTATTCTATTTAACATTGCCCTCTAATAGACTTGTAGAAATACAATCTCTCAATTTATTCAAGTTTTCTTTTTAGATCTTTCAGTGTATCTTTATATAATTTGATTCATTTGCTTTCATTTATGAAACATATCCTTTTATGGACATTTCCAATTATCCTTTCTAACAGGTTATGGATGGTAATAGCAAAGTTGCTTGTTTTATATATTCAATATTTTATCCTATTCACTGTACTGAATCTTCTTGCTAGTTGTTTTATAACTTTTCTAGGATTATTATTTTCACACTTCACAAGAAAAGAACTCTTGAATTTATTTATCAATTATACAGAAATTGTAGCCCATTCAGAATCCATTATATTCTGTATGCATTCTTATAAATTTAATATCTTACCAATTTTTAGTTGTAATTGACAGCCTTTCTAGTGAGAAATGTCAATGGGCCAGTTTTCTATTTATCTATAGATACCCCAGGATAGGAATATGGCTTAAACATCACTGTTTAAGAGCAAACACAAAACCAAAACCAAACAAAAATTAAAATAACTAAAAAACAAATTATTTTCAAAGCTCATGAATTAATAATCTCTAATGGATAATAAAACAACAACACCCTATCATACTGATTAATGTTGTACTAATTACATCTATAGTAACTTGACACTATCAATGAAGTAAAATGAATACACATATCACATGGAAAAGACATCTATTGTATGTCTTTATGTAATGATTAAAAAAAAAAAACTACATCTATTCTGTCTTTATGTAATTTTTCCTCTTTCTCACCAGTCAGGACATTATCAATATATGCAGGGAGGGAGGGAAGGAGAGAGAGAAAAACAGCAATAAAAACATGAAAAGCAAGTGGTCTGGAGGCAGACTACTGGGGTTCAAATCTCAGGTTCATCACTTATTATCTATGTAACCTTAGGCAAATTACTTAATCTCTCTGTGGCTCAGCTACCTCATTTGAAAATGGGGATAATAATAATAATGATGATAGTGATGATACTTACATCTTATTGTTGTAAGGATTCAATGGCATAATGAACATGAAACACTGAGCACAATACCTGGCACTTATTAAGGTATCAACAGATGTTAGACATTATCATTATTATGTGCATGTTGCTTTCAAAATGTAGCTATATAAGCCAACAAGGACTTACTGAATTTTAATTTCTTATAAGAAATTCTGATAAACATTTAGAAGAAATAAGAAAGAAAATTCAATTACTGACAACCAATAAACATTAAAAAGAAAGTGAGTTACATAACAAGCATTAGAGTTGCATTAATTAAGTGGTTCCTGAAAGATTTGGAGCATGAATCAGAGTACTCGAGAGCTCTCATTACTTTTCTAATCTTATACATGGAGATGATTTTATTAAGTGATCATCTCAACATGAAACCTTGACCATATAGGAATGCTACAAATCAAGGCCCAAATCCCAAGTTATCAACTTGTGAAAATGGAACAGCTTGAAGCCCCGAGTATTACAATAGCAAACTTGATTAAATTATCCCTGAGGTGTAGGAGCTAGACAGCCATTGATTGTCCCTCCACATGTCCACTGTTTTCATTTTTCTCAACAAGCTTGCTTTGACCAAATCACATGTTACCTAATTCATACTAATTTTCCACAAGGTCTTCTCTACATCTGGTGTATATTACTTTCATTATCCTAATTAGCTATTAATTATGCTTTTCTCACAATATATAAAATGTACGTGTACTCTTGCAAGAACTGTACTTGACAGATATTCACACTTATTTAACTTTAACAGCTCTACCTAAGGACAAATGCTATAATATCAAAAATGTCTTAAAGTGACTATTTAGGAGGGGAAAAGGAGACTTGCTTAAAAATTTTAATTTGGATGGGTATGTGCTATCTCTACCAAAAAATAATGAAGATTCCATGCCACATTTTTATGGACAATTTCATAAAATAGGGCACCCATAAGCATGCAAATTGCCACATGCTTGAAATTATACAAAATCCTCCTTCTCAGTTGACTTTCATGAACATTTGTATCTATGGCCAACTTAAGAACTGAGCTGTAGGCCCATGCCCTCCTATTGTGCTTATGTAGTGAAGGAATTTATTTAATGGGGCCAGAAATATTTATAAAATATCACTTAATGAAAAATGACATTGAGGTACCAGCATTTGAAGATATCTATTCATAGATCTACTGTGTACAACACAGGCTTTGAGGATGTAAAACTGAAAGGCAGTTCCTATGTCACAGTCTATAACCCATAAATCCACACACAGTAGGGAGAGGAGTGTGGTGACATATGCATACGCAAGTACAGAAGAAGGAGGGCCACCCAATCTACACTTGAAAGGGGATAGGAAGGTTCTTACACAGAAGAATTTTGAGCAAGAATATGATCAAGTTTTAGGTTTGAGGTTTTAAAATTTATTTTTATTATTATTTTTAATTCTCACCCGAGGATATTTTTCCATTGATTTTTAGAGAGAGTGGAAGAGAGAGGGAAAGAGAAACATCAGTGTGAGAGAAACACATTGATTGGTTGCCTCCTGCTTGATCCCCAACCAGTGCCTGGGCTGGGGAAGAGCCTGCAAACCTGCAACTGAGCCAGAATCGAACACGGGACCCTTCTGCCCACGGGCCGATGCTCTATCCACTGAGCCAAACTGGCTAGGGCGGTCTGAGGTTTGTTTTCTTTTTTATATATATAGTATATATTTTTTATTGATTTCAGAGAAGAAGGAAGAGGGAGAGAGAAAGATAGAAACATCAATGATGAATCATTGATGGGCTGCCTCTTGCACGACCCTTACTGGGGATCAAGCCCGCAACCCGAGCATATGCCCTTGACGGGAATCTAACCCAGGACCCTTCAGTCCACAGGCTGCTCTATCCACTGAGCCAAACCAGCTAGGGCTGAGGCTTTTTAAATGCTCCTCTAGTACTAATGTTGGGAAAAGGTTGGAGAGGGAAAAGGTAAAACTGAGGCATAGATGGGAACCTAAGCCAGTAGGACCATGTGTAATTATAATCACTTTATCTAGCAAGCTTGAATCAGGAGGCAGAAAACTATCAAAGATCCAGCACTACAATTTCCTGAAAAAAACACACCATCCCCAAGACAGGTGTCCTAACCATTTTATCAGTAGAACATGCTCAGATTTGCCCTCACAGAATTCTTTAAATAGCATCGAGAAGACATTACCCATAAATTGATTAAATATTGATTGATTTTCTGCCTTATGTAATGTATTAGTTCTAAAAAGAATACAAACATGCGTAAGATAATATTCTGTTTTCAAAGACCTTACAATCTATCAAAGAATTAACATATGCTGGGATAATCAATTCACCTCTAGAATAGTACAATGTGAGTATAGGCATATAGTTTGCTTGCACTTAAATTTTGAACAGAAATGTATGCATCCATAGTGTGTGGGCTTAAAATACAACTGCTTTGGAGCAAATGGCACTTCACTAAACTATGTGCTTATATAAGCAAATAAAATACGTAAAATAAAAATAAATCAAATCAAATACTAATTCATTTCCTTGACATTATTATCGAAAAAGATGGGCTTTAGAAACCACCCGCAGAGCTATATAACAAAACTCCCTTATTTCAGAAATTTAAAATCTAGAAATTAGGAAAAATAAGGGAAAGAGAAGAATGAACTAATTCACTAAACAGGTAGTAGGCAGGTTGATTTAATGATTTTTACACAACATGCTAATGCCACTGTACTCATTGGCTCTCTGGATACCAACAGGCATTCCTGGTCTGACTAAGCTAGATATTTCTAATTTTTATTGGAAATACTACATTGGCAGGAAGGGAATTCTGTTACTTCCTTTGTTATCCCAATGTAGCACCTGTTTACTCTTCTCAAACATCAGTGAATATTGTGATGCAGAGATTCCATCAAATTCAATGAAGAAATGTCATCTAGGAAAACCTCAAGGGGAATCTCACTTCCATGGGTGCTCCAATATTTCCAAAAATTGCTACCAATTATCGATCAGGTTTCTCTAAATCAAAACAACCTCAAAAATTATCCCTTGCCCTAATACATCTTTAAGATCTAATAAAGTTGTGTATTTGAACACGGCAAAGACAAAAATTCATTTCATGTATTTACATGGATGGGAAAACATTTTCATTGAGGGAAAAGTGATGTCTAGTAGAAGAGAATTTCAGTAGAAAAAACACTTGAAGGTATAAAAAAAGAAATCATTTCTCTAATATCACAAACTTTTTATGAGCTCTCAACTCTAACTTCTAGGTTCTACTTTCCTAAAAATCAAATTTTATGGCTCTAGAAGCAAAAAATTAAAGCTTGGCATAATTATAAGCAACTGAAACACAGTAGAGTTTTGTAAGAAAAAAATAAACAATTTCTGTCCTCTTTTCTGTTTTTTTTTTTTTGTGTGTTTTTTTTTTGGTGTGTGTGTGTGTGTGTGTGTGTGTGTGTGTGTGTGTGTGTGTGTGTTTTGTGGAACAAATTTTGACCATACAAATAAAACAATCCTATATGCTGTTTTATTTATGATTAGGTTAAGTAGACTTTAGGAAACTGGTGTGTTTACCAACCAGATAAATGACCATACAGTCTCAGAAAAATAACACACTAGAAAATGGACACACTAGCGATGTAAATGCTTATTAGATTGTTAAAAATGTCTCCTATATTCCAAGATCCAATATATGAAACTAGAGAATGTGTGATTAAAAATAAAAGATATAATGAAGCCCAACTTTTATCAGATTTTGGTTTTTTAATAAATTATCTACCATCAAAGAATGTGATGGTTTTTACAAATGCAGGCAGGCTGAAAGACTCATTTACACAATATAACCACGAATTGTGACCAAGTATAAAATAAAAATTCAATCTTTTCTTCAACTTTAGGTCCCTAATGGTTGTTAATATAATCCTGGTGATATCTTTCCAGCTTATTCCCTTTAAAACTCAATTCTAACAGTTTGCTGATCCCACTAGAACCTCCAATTTAACTTAGTTCCCTGTTCTTCACCGTCTGATGTCCTCCCCTCTCCTTACCATCCTTAAACTTCATGGTGAACACTCCCTTGCTACATCCTTGACTCTTTGGCCCCTTTGTTTTACTTCTTGGACAAACCACTCCACGGTTAATTATTACTACTGTTTCATCTACTTTCACCTGGAAGATTGAACGTGACTGGAAAAACCCATCACCATCTGACTCCTCTCACTTTACGACCATGGGCACAAGTTGGACACTAATACCATCTCACAACCATATTGTACTTCCTTCCTCTCCCACTCTCACAAAAGACTATATCATATCTTCTTATCTCTTGCCTTCTCAAGGTATTTGTTCTAACTGTTCTCTCCTCTCATCTATATCATAAATGTTACGCTCTATTGGAACATACCCATCATTATAAAAACATGCTATTTCTTCTATCTTAAAAAAAAAAGAACTCTTCATTCCACTTCTCATATTAGCTACTAACTCCCAACCCCATTTCTTTGGTCCAGGTGGAGCCAAACTTTGTGAAAAATCACCTATCCTCTGTCTCAAATTCTTCTCCCTTTTCCCTACTACTCTTCTGAAGTGCTGTTGCCACAGTCACCAATAGCCTCCACATTGCTAACTCAATGCCCAGTTCTCAGCCCTCATCTGATTTTACCAAGCAGCAGCTTTGAAAACATTGTCATGCCCTCCTCTTTGCTTTCCCCGCCCCACACTTCACTTGCAGGATGCCACAGATCTTGCTTTTATTGCCTTTATTCCTTTCTCACTTCTCATCTCCTTTGCAAGCATTCTCTTCTCTCCAATCTCTTCATGTGGTAGTGCCCTAGTGTCAGACTTCCACCCTCTTCTCTTCCTGTCGTGGCCTCAGCCATCTCATAAGGCTTTAAAAACCATCCATATGCCAAAGGTACTTTAAGCTATATTTCCAGTTCTATGCCTCTTCCCAACCCCAGACGAGTGTATACAAATGTTTAATTGATATTTAGACTTGTAAGCAAAGCAGTTAAACAGTTATCTCCTACTCAGCAGGTCCACACTCAACTCCAAAATTTTCCACCCAACACGTGTTTCCTTGCATATTATCTCCAGTGATGAAAACTACATTCTTCTAGTTGCTTTGGCTAAGACCTTAGAGTCACCTCAGAGCCCTTTTTCAAAAGTCAGACATCCCATCTGTCAGCAAACTGTGTAGGATCTTTCTTCAACTACCTCTTACCATATCTATTGCCACCACCTTTGATGAAGCCATCACTTCTCACCTGGGTTATTGCTGTAGCCTCTTTTCCCTGTGTCAGCTCTTGGTCCCCTACTGTCTAGTCTCAACACAGCAGTTAGAGTACACATTCACTTTTATTACTGAGTCAGGCAGATCCTCATTTCATTCAGAGAAAATGTCACAGGCCCCATATGATCTCTTTTTCCACCACTCTTCCCTTAGCTCACTTTCCCAGTCATCCTTGCCTCTCCATTGTTTCTTAAAACAACCAGGTGCCTTCTTGTCTTCAGACATTTTTACCAAGCTCTCCCTTCTGTAATGGTCTTCTCCTAGATTGGGGGTTCTCAAAGTGTGGTTCCCAAGGCAGCAGCATCAGCACCACCTGGGAACTTTATAGAAATGCAAATTCTCAGGCCTCACTGAAGACCTATCGAATCATGAACTCCGGCAATTTGTGTTTTAACAAACCTTCCAGGTGATGCCGCTGTTACTTGCTAAAGTTCAGAACCACTGTCCTAGACATCTACACAGCAACTTCCTCACTTCCTTCAAGTCTGTCCTCAAACGTCACCTTCTGAATGAGGCCTATTTACAATTGTCCTCTTCATTCCTTCCATAAAACTCCATAATGTTTTGAACTCTGCCCTCTTTTTCCCCCTATCACCCATATCGTCTTCTAAAATACTATCCACTTTACATTTTGACCATGTTATTGTTTGTCTCACCCTCACAAGACTATAGGCTCTCTGAGGGTAGTAATCATTTTATATTTCATTAAGTGATTACAAGTGTCTCAAACTCAACCTGACATGCATTCATAACTCACTAAATACCTTCTGAACTAATTGAGTGGGTGGATAAGTGGAACTTACTTGGTATAGCCAAAAGAAACAATTATACCAGGAAAAGTGTGCCTAACTAGTAAGCTAGGAGTCCTCTGAGAGGAGGGGTCTGTGGCCTGAGTAAATCATTCACAAGCAACACCTCTTTCACTGTAAGGGTGCCAACGTAGGATGCACATGTACATTAACACTGCTGACACCGGGCATGTTTGACGGAACAAAGGAACAACCCAAGCATCCTGACTGGTGGTCATTTTCTTTTTCTCTGTTATTAGGAAGGTATCTTGGCAGAATTCGGGTTGTGGTTCTATTCTTTCAGACAGTAGAAGCGCAGCCATGTTAATGTTGCCGAATGCCTCCCATCAGGTGCCAGGCTGTTGGGGGTGAAAGGCACTCACCGCATTCCTATACTTGCCTAAACAGCAGCTAGTGCTCCCTGACGGAGGTTGGGGAAGCTGCTTCTGTGGTTCCTACATCCTCCCTGGATTGGGGTGGGAGGGTCACAGTACCCTTTTGCCTTTCTATATCCGAGTATTAAAATGTCCCAAACAAAAGCAAGAAAATTTAGGAAGGGGGGAAAAAAAAAACACAATAAAATCACATGTGTTTTTTTTTCTTTTTTTCATCCCCACTATGTTCCAACCCCAGAGCTAAGTGTTTTTGTTTGACATTGACAATATGGCCCAAAGTCAATGGTTGATACCATGGTAACATTTACAAGTATATAAACAAACACAGAAACCTCTGCTAAAATCTCACTTCTACTACAAATGTATTCTGAAGAAAATGTACAATTTTGAAGAACACTCACTCATAGGAACAATGCCAAGAAACACAGGCCTAAATAACTCAGATCAATTTACTGCCGTTTACACACATTCAACACAATATGTTCCTTTGTGAATGTCTAATGTTGGCCCTTCTATTGCCTTTAAAATGGTCTCCATGTTAGTCTCTCAAACCTAAGTGAAATGACTATGTAAAATTTTTTAAAAGAGAACCTCTTTAATCTCTAGCATCTAAATGATGGTTACATTAATATCATTCCATACTTTTGGCTCCCGACCATCTGATTGCTTTTTTCAAGTACAACAATAAAAACTGCTCAGGGAAATGAGGAAACAGCATAGGGATTAGTGCTCTTCGCATGTAACAGTGTATTGGAGTCCTGATGCTTGTTTGCATTTGCTTGGAATAAGTATCAAAGGGACAATTAAGTTCTAAGCTGAGGCTACTATTTGAAATCCCAGAAACGGCTCCTGGGAATAGTTTGGCTTTTTTTGTGACAATAGATTTTCTGATGAAGTACACCATTCCCTCTTGAAAAAGACCTGGCACTGCTTCATCTGATAAAATTTGACCAAGGCAAGGAACACGATGATCAGTTTGGGAACGGGTGTTTTAATAAAAGAAACATGAAATCGGCTGTGCTTTGGCAGGATATACCCCACACCATCATGCGAGCCGTCCTCCTGGCCCACAGCTGATCCCTATCCCACTACAACTGTGCACGTTCCCACTGACATCACTGACAATGCTGGCACGGAGGCAATGACATAACCCAAGAGCAGTCATGTTGCATTCTGCTTTGTTAGAGTCACACGAAAAGCAAACCAACTTTCCCACCTCCTGCCTCCCCTCCCCACTCACCGCCCACCTCCCTCTGCCTCCCCTCCCCGCCCCCAAAAGCCCTCCTCAGGAATAGATCTGAGGCTCAGCTGAGCTGTTCAATATGTACATTTCTGGGCAAGGGTATAAGCAGAGATAAGAACATTGCAATTGTAGAAAGGAAAAGGCAAGTCGTTTAAAGACAGTGATGCAGTAAAATGTAATAAATGTGAAATAAAGGAGGTGCAAAAAGTAGACTTTGAATTATCCAGGTCACAGGTTATTAAAGGTTTTGAATCTGGAGCAATAAAATAGGTCAGCTAGTTCAGGAGGAGATAGCACTGGCTTTTAACTGTATATTATAAAAAAATACCAATGCTCTAGGTCAGCGATCGGCAAACTCATTAGTCAACAGAGCCAAATATCAACAGTACAACGATTGAAATTTCTTTTGAGAGCCGAAAACCAACTTCTGCGCATGGGCCACGAAGTTTCAATCGCACTGTACGTGCGCGCCCACACGTGGTATTTTGTGGAAGAGCCACACTCAAGGGGCTGAAGAGCCGCATGTGGCTCACGAGCCGCAGTTTGCCGACCACTACCCTAGGTGGTTTGGCTCAGTGGATGGAGCGTTGGCGCGAGGACTGAAGGGTCCTGGATTCAGTTCCAGTCAATGGCAGGTACATTGGTTTCAGGCTCAATCCACGGCCCTGGTCGGGGTATATGCGGGAGGCAATCAATTGATGTGTCTCTCTCACTTTGATGTTTCTCTATCTCTACCTCTTCCTTCCACTCTCTCTAAAAAAATCAATGGAAAAATATCCTCAGGTGAAGATTAACAACAACAAACTACACCACTACCACCACCACCACCAACAAAACAAAAGATACCAATGTACTAAGATTTTTACTGTACTGATAATATTGAAGTTTATACATTAATATCACAAACTAGTCTACATTACCCGCATAAATGCTTGATGTGTTCTACAGTTAGCGACTGTGCTTGATACTTTAATGCTTCCTGTAATCACATCGGAAGTTCCATTAGAAGAGAAGTAAAACCTCGATGGAGACTCCGCCTTTCTGCTCACATCCAAACTCATGTTATAAAACAAAACTGAAAAGATGTAGAGAGAATTGCAATTAATTTCTAAAAGCGTTTATTGTGTTATTTTTGAAGTGATCATAGTCAAAGTGATAGAGAATATTGGAAATGTCTTAAATTCTATTCAATAAATAGCTTCTAAAAACTAACCTGAACTATGAGAGAACAATTTAAAAATACAAATTACAAAAGTTATTTTTATAAATAAAAAAAATGTATAAAATTTTCTCTAGGTTTCTAATTTTAACAATATTAAAATCTTTAGTTATCTGCTTAATCCACTTATATGTAAATGTTTCAAAATGACAGTACCAAATTGTTACTAATAATAAAAGTCCTGAGCAAAGTTTCATATTTCTTTGGAGTCCTTTTTTTGTGCTTAGAAAACCTGTCTAAAGAAGTACAGGCAGAGTACTGTGCTCAAATGTCACCTGGAATATTTCTATCTTGTGTGGTTATAAAGTTAACTTCATATGTTGTTAGAGTCATTTATTTCCATTTGTTTCCAATTTGTGGGGTTGATCTTTTTCTTTTGATTTATTTGTTATTGTTTTTTTAATGTAAAGTGAACACACGATTCAAAAGTCAAACCTATATAAACAGTTCACTCAAAGATGTCTTCCTTTCCAGCCCTGGGCCCTGATAAGTCAGCTCCACACTTTTATTGGTTTCTAGTTTGAACTTCAAGTGCTGATTTGTGCAAAAATAAACAAATACAGACAGACATTCTCTCAATAAATATTTTGGCAGTTCTGTAAGAAGTTATTTCAGCAGTCGCCAACCTTTCGGACCTCACGGACCACCAGTGGTCTGTGGACCACCAGTTGGCGACCGCTGCTCCAAAGGTTTCCTTAAACCAGAGGTCGCCAACCTTTTGGACCTCATGGACCACCAGTGGTGTGCGGACCACCAGTTGGCAACTGCTGACTTATTTCAAATCTGACATAGTACATAATCATCTGCTAATGATCTCCAGTAAGCAAAACAATTAGGAAAATTTACAAGCAACTTTTTAAGGAAAGTTCAAGCCAGATCTTATCAAGAAAGAGCCATTTCTTGACTCTAAAGAGATCTTTGCAAAACAAGCTGCATCTAATACGTTTGTTGAGGTATCACTCATATAGGAGCAATAATTCATTAAGTGGTATTTTGAATTTATGTAACTCCTGAAGTGTTCACTTATATTTTAGGCATAACTAACTCCTCTGAAAGTATTTTATCTATTTATTTCAGGGAAATCTATACTCCCACAAATTTCAAATAAATCTGTCAATCTTCCTTTTATTTAGAAAATAAATAATAAAAGTCCAAATCAATTGGCTTCAAAATCATAATAACTGAGATTCAGTGCCTTAAAGATATTCAGACAAAAGTAAATGAAGAAAGGTGAATAAAAATCCACTCACAGTAAGAGGCAAAAATGTTCTGGTTTCATTAAACACTAGTGGCCCAGTGCACGGATTCATGCACATTGAAAGGAAATTAATTAGAAGAAATATTTTAATATCACTATTCACCCTTTCTCTATAATAAAAGTGTCAACCAAATTCACAATCGGCAATGACAGATGGAAACATGCGTGTGACTGGCGCCAGCGAGAGCTTTATATGTATTGCGCATGTGCGAGTCAACTTAGCCTTTTATATATATAGAATAAACTTGCTTAATTAGACCTGCTTTCTGATATAGCTAAACTTTTTCCAGCCCAGTGAAGCATCCCAACTTCTCTTTCAGGTAATTGTCAGCAACACAGCAGTAAATATCAACACAAAGCAGATTATTATTGTAGACCACACAGGGAGAACAAAGGGTAAAATATTTAACTGCAATAGTGTTTGACTATATTCTGTGCAGTGAGAAAATCTCAAGTCATTTTCAAGGTCCACCATTTCTTACTTCTTTTCAGTCGGGTCAAGTTTCTAAGCTTTCTAAATCTCCGTTTTCTGGCTAATAAAAAGAAAATAGGATTCCACCTAGTCTCCTATCTACCTACTCTAGGACTTCTGTGAGGATCAAATGAGATGAGGCATGGGAAAATGCTTCACAGACACTTGGTTAAAGTGTGAAATGTTTGTACCTGGCTATAAAGCAAGTCATGTTCCTGGGCTGAAGAAACTGCAAGGAGGCTAGTTGTCGCTAGGGAGATGAAGCCAGGCATTGCTACATGACATCATTACCTGGACGGACACTTAGCATATTAGCCTTTTATATATATAGATACTTAATGTGAATTATTTCTCCCAAGGAGTCATTTTACAACTATAAAGCATGTTTTTGTAACACTGCTGTGGTTATTTATGAATTTCATATATTTGTTTTCAACCAATTAAAAAATATCTGGTCACAAAGGAATTGGTAATACAACGTATACTGATTTTACATAAAGGGAAACAGTCTGATCAATTGAGCACCTATCTTTTGGATAATCCATCAGCTTGTCTGTGCTCCTGTGTTACTGGAGTCACGCTCTCAAACTGCCACTTCTTCCATCAGGAACCAGATGAAGGATGTGCCCACAGTCCTATCACTGCCTCTCTAGCCAGGACTTTTGAGGAGTGCTAACAAAAATGAGTCTGACCACAAGTAGAGATGCTAGGCTCCTTCTGTACTTCTCACTGCAGGCTAAGTCAGACTGGAGCATCTGTTACACATCTGTTATTTGGTTCAGTATTTGCTGCCCTTCATGTTTAGATGAGGGCAGCCTGCAGGGTCATGAGTACAGTCAACTGTTAAGTGTGGGGCTCATAAATTTTGTGAATTATTGATGTCCAAATGATAAACCCAGGTCTGCTTCTCTCCTCTCATAGGCTAGTTTCATTAGTAGTCATTCCCATAGTAGCCTTAGTATAACATAATTAGAAAAATTAACTTGCTAGTAAAAAATGTAATACTTATCTCAAGTTACATATTTGGATTTGGGATTAACCACAATTTTGGATGAGCCATATCAATGCTACTTTTTTGCAGAGAGGAAAACTGAGTTACCTACATATAGAAAAATGTGCACAAGCACTCAGGCGTCGAGAGCCATAATAAATCCTTAACAGATGTGAGTTATTTATGAAAAGTGGAATCAGGGTCTAGGCTTTAGAAAGGTTCTTCAGTTCCTCAAACAGGACAGAATATAAAGGAAAGAACCTTCTCTCTCCCTGGGTTTCCAACTTAAGCCAACACCACGCTTTAAGGAGCCCAGTAAAACAGAGGAGAACTGTGGTGATGCTTTTTCGGTTCTAAAGAGCTGTTACAGATTAAGTTCAGTTAGTTCACTTTGAATCATACAGCAAGTGATGCACTTGATTTGCTGATCATAACCTCTAAACAACAGTAACCTCTTAACGTGCCCCACTCGTAGGTTAGAATAATGAGAGCATCTGAAAGATGGGGAAGAAAGGTGTATCAGGTGACTGCTCTCCCCTGCCCTAAAGCAGTCCTCCGTGGTGACTGAGGGCTCAAAAGATGACAGTGAGCTTAATGGGTAAAGTACAGATTCTATTAATTTTGTAAGGGTGCCCTTACCAATAAAACCTGGAACCTCTTTGCCCTTGTATGAGAAACAGAGTGTTAGATCCATGCACACAGAAGGCAATCCATTCTCAATACAGTCAAAATTTGTTCTATTTACTGACTCAGGATGGTTTAAAGAAGCTTCGACAATCACTACAGGTCTTGTCCTAAGGAGGAAATAAAATTAGCAATATTAACTACAGAATTATTTTTCCTTAGGAAAAGAATTGCATTTGTTTTATCAGTTTCCATCGACTAAGTAATTTCATGGAACTGTTTTATTAATAGTATGTGCATATAAACTCAATTAAATTTCCATGCATGAATCAAGAGGGATGCTCATAAAATATTGACTTTGTCTGATTATATTAATTATATCTATGTAAGGTGGGAAAAGTATCCTAAAGTTCAATAATTAAATTTCGGACTACCAAAAAGAGGGTTATGAGGTCACCACCATTGCTGATTTTAAATATTGCCTCCCATTATTTCCAATTAAGCCCAATTGCCATTAAGCAGCAAAATGCATCAGCCTTACCTTAGCAACACAGCAGAATCAGACCGAAAAGCACCAACTGCTATATCTGGAGGATAAAAACAACACGGATTAATGATCATCATAAGTCAAAGAGAATTACTTTTCAGTCAGAAATACTTAACTACATATCATCTTTTGACTATATCAAAACACTATTTACAGAAAATTAATTAGAAAAGATATGCTTACATCTTAAGATTTATTCCACATTTGTCTGCATCTACTCAGTTGCAATGACATTCATCCCTTTATAATATAAACATAATGTGATATAAAATGAAAACCCAATTTTTAGACTAGAAACATTCACCCAGAAATCTTTCAAATTACAAAAAAAGAGAACCCACAAAAACAGTCTTCTTTCTTTTCATCCTCATACTAGAGGCCTGGTGCATGACATTCGTGCACTTGGGAGTGGGGGCGCTCGCCCAGTCTGCGCCCTCTCGCAGTCCAGGACCCCTTGGGGGATGCTTGCCTGCCACGGAGGCAGGCGAGGCTCTACCACTGCTGTTGCGCTCGCCAGCCGTGAGCCCACTGGTGAGCCCAGTTTCTGGCTGAGCAGCGCTCGCCCTGTGGGAGCACACTGACCACCAGGGGCAGCTCCTATGTTGGTGGTTAGTGCACATAATAGCGACCAGTCTTTCGGCCATTAGGTCGATTTGCATGTTAGCTTTTTATTATATAGGATGGTTTATTTACTTTTATGGTTGTTTTTAATTTTATAAAGAATAAGGAATAATGTGAAATAACAGTGTAAAGCTCAGGAATTATTTAACTATTTCAGAGACATCCTTGAATTCAAAAAAGCTTTAAAAATGAAGGAAAAAGTTATCAGTAAATCAGAACTCTCTTATGTACTTCTCAATAAATAAAATCCACAACAGAGCGTATCCCAATATAAAAAATAAGGTAAATTTTATACTCACCCATATATCCATTATTATCTGCATCAATTTGCCCAGATATGGACTGTCCAAACATACTTAAGGATTTGCTGATTTGAAGCCCTTCAATTCTCTAAAAAACAGATAAGTTGAGTGAGAAGTGCTTTTGAACACCCTCTATCCTAGAGAAGTAATGATTTAGTTAAAAAAACCTTCCCGTGCCCTGGCACATTTATGAACAAAATACATTTTAGTGAAGTCAAACACTTGTATCTCAGAGAAACAAATTTTTCCAGCTTTCCCTGGGCAGTTGACATCTACGAAATTATTTTGTGAGCAAAGGGAAATCATGTAGCACAGATCTCCTATAATGTAGTCCTGACCCCTCTCCCCAGTCTTCTCTTGGGTTCTGTATTCATTTCCCTGACCAGCATGAATTACCAAACAAGTAATCTGGGAAATAAGACATTTCTAGTCACTTAGTGGAGCCCTCAACTCAGGCTTATGAGGAAAGCCACCCGTTAGCAGATTGCATCCTAGCATTTGACAAGGACAACTCAAGTCCTGTGCTTCCTATTCCATGGGTCTCATTTCATGTCTAGATAGTGATTTATAAGTATCAGGCTGCCATCCAGACTTAGAAAAATCAGTATTTTTTACTAGACTAATACACACCTTTCATGTTAAATACGGAAAGCCACATGCCTATTTTTGCCTAATCAGAAATAACAGTATTGGCTTGTTTTCATAAAAATGTCTCTGGAAAAGCTTTTCTTCTCTGCATGTGCATATAGTTGTTTTTTATGCACTGAAATGGCCCATTTTTTCAGATTACATAGAAGTGAAGTCAGAGTTAGATCAGGAACTTTATTGAAGTGCTATCGTCTTACTGCTTTGCACTGGAAGAACACAGAGTAACATACAGAGTGTTTGCTCTCTCAGTGTGTTCTCCATGGAATATGGGGCTTTAGCCACAAGACGTGATAGTTAATCAAATCCAAATGGGCTCATCTGGAATAGTATAGATATTACCTCAGAACATAAATTTAATGAAATGCAGAGAGAAATCTTTATAGGTTAACGACAAGCTAGGATGGAAGTGAACTAGAACTCTTATTTATGGGGGGAGGGGGGAAATGGTTCCAAAGACTTATTAATACTCTTACAAATGAGACCATCTACTATAGTGAAAAAAATGGTGAAATAGAATATTAAGTATTTGAACAAACAAATTAAGCAAAAGAAGTCTCATTAACACCGGAAATGTTAAAGAAGCTTTATTACGAATGCTTCTTTTGAAAATAGAGAATCATCTCCTACCTGTGAGAAGGCTGACGAGATCCCATCCGCTCCACCATTGTAAATATAGATGGCGCCTCGCAAGTCATCTTCCTGTGGAGCTCCAATAGCAACATCTATTCAAGAACGCAAGTGGTGGAAAAAATAAATCCTTGATATAAAGAATGCAACTCTGAAAACTAACCTGCATACTCCTTAATCACATCAGATAACACAAGAAACTCCTTATAAAAAAAAACGAACACTTTTCTCATTAGAAAAAAAAAAAAGATTACAAAATACTAACATCATCACAACAATGTACAGTGTTGTGCATGAAAGTGAGTGCATGAAAGAAGCAGAGTAAATGTGTCTGAGAGGCAGTTTACCAGAATGGTTACGGGCATGGGCTCTAGAGCCAGACCCCCGGGGCCGACCCCAGCATTGCTGCTGTGCTGTTATACTGGACACAGTTCTTAACCTCTCTGTGTCTCTTCTGTTCCCTCACCTATAATACAGGGTCATAAGAAACTCAGTCACTCAACACAGAAGGACATTATTCATCCACAGTGCTCAGAGCAGCACCTAGAACCTAATAAATTATTATCATCTATGAAAAGCATAACCAAAGAATCCTTAGAGTTTTTGAGTTCTAAGATTTACTTTCTTTGCAAAATGACTTCTAAGTTAACTCATGTTCCAATACAAGTAATTAAGGTATGTGTTCAGGCTATCTGTATACACACACACACACGATTTCAGAAAATAGATTTGTTCTATAAAATAATGACTGCATCACCTTTATGACTTTATTAAGATTCACATCAGATTATGACATCATGAGAAAAGATTTGATCAACTCACATAAAAGCCAAGTGAAAATAGAAACTATGAATGACATGGTTGGTTACCTGCTGTAAATATAGAGTACATAGAGAAAAAAATTCATTTTTTCTACATATTTACGAAGTATTATGTCTATTTATTTGGGTATATTCACATTTTTCTACATATTTACACTAAGTATTATGTCTATTTATTTGGGTAAATTCACATTTTTCTACATATTTACTAAGTATTATGTGTATTTATTTGGGTATATTCTTATTTTTGTTTATATGCAATGTTTTCTCATTACTTTAATAGAAACCTAAAATATAGAAAGTTTGCTTTTATGATTTTCATTTCTTATCACTGTTCATCAGACCTAAAAAATTTTTATAAAACAAGGTGGTAGTTTTTTACTGCCATTTCAATGCAAATAAAATAATCTTTAATATATAACTTTAGACCAAATACTGTGTAGTTTTAAAACTGCAAAAGCTTTTCTATTTTCATGCAAAAATAACTGGTTGATACATCTTATACTTTTGTTTATACCTAAGGTTACCCTCCTGAACTTGTACAAATTATTTTAAATTTTCATATACAAATACACCCATTCATTTGTTCATTCAGTGGGCAACTATTGAGCACCTACTAAATTTCTGCTGAAAATCTGAAAAAAAATACTGTCCTGTATTGTCAGCTCCTGGCAAATGTTTGGAATACAGTATGAAAAATGCTAGAGGGACTTATTTAAACCAAAAAAGAGAACAAATTAGTAATAAGAAAACATATGAAAGTATGAATCTCACCAGTAAGAGTAAATATATAGTTAAGGTAGTGGATTCGGTATTTATAAAGATAGTATGAAGGTTAAAAGACAAAAGTAGTAAAAATAACAAAGTAATTAGTTAAGGAATAAACAAAATGAATATAATGTAAATTGTTACAACAAAAATATAAAATGTGGGAAAGGGGAGTAAAAATGTAGAGTTTTAAAATTCATTCAAATTTAAGTTGCTGTCAACTTAAAGTAGACTGTTTTGTAAATCCACATACTGTTATTTATGAGCCTCTTCATAACCACAAAGCAAAAACTGATGGTAGATATACAAAAGATAATGAGAAAGGAATCTAAACATAATACTAAATAAAGTCATCAAATCACAAGGGAAAAAAACAAGAAGAGAGGAACTACAAAACAACAAAATGGCAATAAGTAAGCACTTATCAGTAACTACTTAAAATGTAAATGGACTAACATCTTCAACCAAAGGAGTGGCTCAGTGAATTAAAAACAAAAAACAAACAAACAAAAACAAGACCCATCTATATGTTGCCTACTAGAGACTTAATCAGATGTAAGAACACACACAGACTGAAAGTGAAGGAATGGAAAAAGATATTCCATGTAAATGGAAATCAAAAGAAAGCTGGATTTATATAAGACAAAATAGACTTTAAAACAAAGATCCTAATAAGACACAAAAGATAATTACATACAAGAAGAGGTAATATTTGTAAATATTTTTGAAGCAAACATAGAAGCACCTAAATATATAAAACAAATATTAACAGACCTAAAGGGAGAAATTGATAGCATACTATAATAATAGGAAACTAGAATACCCCACTTACACCAATGATTTCCAGAAAGAAAATCAATAAGAAACATGGGTTTTAAATAACACAGTAAACCTGATAGACTTAGTAAATATATATAGAACATTCCATCCAAGAACAGCAGAATACAGATTCAAGTGAAGTACAAATAGAACATTCTCCAGTGCAGATAGTTAAGCCACAAAGCAAGTCTTAATAAATTTAAGAAGATTGAAATCAGACCTAACATCTTTTCTGACCACAATGATATATAACTAGAAATCAATTATAAGAAGAAAACTGGAAAAATTACAAATATATAGAAATTAAACAACATGCTACTTAACCAATGAGGTCAACAGAGAAATAAAAGGAATCAGAAAAGATTACTATGAATAATTATATGCTAACAAGTTGGACAACTTAGAAGAAATGGATAAATTCCTGGAAACATACACTCATCTAAGACTGAACATGAAAAATAGTAAACCTGAATAGGCTGAATTGGTAATTGAAAATCTCCCCAAGAAACACAAGCCTAGAACCTGATGACTTCACTGGTGGATTCTACCAAACATTAAGAGTTAAATACCTATCCTTCTCAACTCCTTCAAAAAATTGAAAAGGAGGAAGTGCTGCCAACTCCTGTATGAGACCAGAAGGATCCTGATACCAAAGGCAGACAAGAACACCACAAAAAGAGAAAAGTACAGACCAATATCCCTGAGGTACACAGAAATCCTCTGTAAATCCTTTGTAAAATATAGCAAACCAAATTCAATTATACATTAAAAGATCATACATTCTGACCACGTTGGATTTCAGGGATGCAAAGATGGTTCAACAATCACAAATCAATCAACATGATACACTACACTAACAAAAGCAAAGATAAAAGTCACACGATCTCAATAGATGCAAAAAAAAAAAAAAAAAAAAAAAGCATTTGACCAAGTTTACCAAACATTTGTGACAAAAATGCTCAACAAAATGTTTCTAGAGGGAACATACCTCAACATCATAAAGGCCATGTATAACAAGCCCCAAACCTTTTCATCTATTATCAGGAACAATTCAAGAATGCCCACTTTCACCACTTTTATTCCACATACTATTAAAGTCCTAGCCAGAACAATTATATACATAAAAGAAAAACGAAAGACATTCAAATAGGACAGGTAGAAATAGAACTGTCACAATTTGCCCATTATATGATTTTATCTGTAAAAAACCCTAAAGACTCCACCAAAATCTGTTAGAATAAAAAAAATTGCAGTAATGTTGCAGAGTACAAAATCAATCTACAAAAATTTGTTGTGTTTCTATACCCTAACAAACTGTTAGAAAGAGCAACTAAGAAAATAATCCTATTTACAACTGCATAAAAAAGAATCAAATACTTAGGAATAAATTAAACTAAAGAGGTGAAAGACCTATACACTGAAAACTTTAAGACATTAAAAAAAAAAAAGAAGACAAAAATAAATGGAAAGGTTCTTCATGTTCATGAATTGAAAGAATACTGTTAAAATGTCCATATTACTGAAAGCAATCTACAAATTATTGCAAAATTCCAGTGGCATTATTCACAGAATTAGAAAAAAAAATCCTAAAATTTGTATTGAACCACAAAAGGCCCTGAATAGCCAAAGCAATCTTAAGAAAAACAAATCCAGAGACATCACACTCCCTGATTTCAAACTGTATTACAAAGCTATAGTAATCAAAACAGTATGATAGTGGCATAAAAACAGACATATAGATCATTGGAACAGAAGAGAGATCCCAGAAATAAATCTATACATATATGTGGTCAATTCATTTAAGAAAATACAATGGAGAAACACAGTAATAAATGGTGATGGGAAAACTGGACAGCTACATGAAAAAGAATGAAACTAGACCAACTACCTTTTACCATACACAAAAATTAACTCAGAATATCTATCATAGTATTTTATAAACTCTTCAATGTAAAGTGTTATTTGTGTAATCATAATCATGAAACTATCTATCCTTTTGTTTTTAATATAGTGAAAAAATTCCAGAAATGGTAACGTTTGTATACCAAATGACACTACCTTACATTAAATGGGGTTCATTGAAAGCATATGTTCAGCAACCCACTAACTTTCTCCTTGCAGAGTAACATTTTGGACATCTAAAGTAGAATGAAGGAAGCACTTAGGCATAAAAAGAAATTAAGGAAGTGAGAATTTATAGTACTCACTTCACTAATTTTTGATATCTATATAAGTTTTGACCTAATATTACCATATACCAATCATCAATGACTATATCAAGAAGGCGAAGTTCTAGCTCTGAAAATAAATATCAAACACTTATTTGTTGAACTCCATGAATCACACACATTCTCTCAAACGTATTCATCATTTTATGCCCAGTTTTAACAGACTTGGTAATCACTCAGGACTAGATTGGAGAAAGCAAATTTTAAGAGGGAAGGCTCGTAGAAACAAGTACTTCAGCAGCTGGGCTGATTTCCAGGCAATAGGCACAGTTTTGATGGTACCACCTATTCCATTATTGAAATTGGCCCGTATCAGTTGATAAATAGCCACTATTCTTGAGTCTGCTAGTTGTACCCTCACCACTGCTCAGGACTCAATCATGGGATCCCTCAGATCCTCCCACAATGCTACAGCTGAACAAAGAACTCCTGGTATAGCAGGGGGCTTCCAGAACCCAGCGCCAACTATGCAGCCAGCCTCCACTGGGTTTTGTCAGAGTCTTTATTGTACTAACAGTGAAAGAATAGGGCCCAATGAGTCAATGATATATGTTTTCTCCACATTTTAACATTTCTGAAATCAAAATCCTTTTTATAATATTAAAATGGTGGGTCACAATTTAATAGCATTTTTTAGGGGCACAAAAATGCCACTCATAACCAATGGTGCCTTAGAACCAATGGCATATAACAACAGTAAGAATCAATAGCTGACAACTAAGGAGAAGTCAGGTGTGACTAAAAAAAGAAGAAAACTTAGCCTACATTCTGGCCCCATTTTCTATAGAAAGACAAACAACATAAAACTCCAGTCATATTTTCTTCCACGTACCATTTTAAAAGTGGAAATCAAATGCTAAATTGGATCCTTTTATTTACCTTCAAAGCCATCGTTATCGATGTCACCAAGATTAACTATAGATTCCCCAAATCTTGCAGCGTATTTGTCACTTCCAACGAGCTCTGTTTCCATTTCATTCATTACTGCTCCCTAGACAGAGAGGGGGAGAAAGGCGGCATTGTAACACTCCCTGACAACTTTACACATGATTTACTGTTGTAATTGGATATTGATTTTTTCCTAATGCTTCCAACAAGTTGGACCAACTACAGACTGAGCTGTAGTACACACATCTCGGTTCAATTCAATAAATATTTATCAAGCACATGTCAACACATCATAGTATGATTAGAGCTCAAAGGATATAAAAAATGGTCAAACTCATGATTCTTAGTTTTTGAAAAATCCAATAAATCATTTTGATAATTCAATTTGGCAAATATTTATCGAGTTCCTACTGCAGGCACGGCACTCTACAGACTGACAAGTGAAAGGGAACAGGCAGTGTGTTTATATGACACAGGCCCTTTCCTAAAGAAGCCGAGTTACAGGAAAGGCTACACACCGGCATGTAACTGACGTAGAAGTCCAGACTGCCTGGTAATATCAAAGAGCAAGGAGAGTATATGTAATTGTGAGAGCCAGGAGAGATTTCATAAACAATATTCAAGGTAACTAATGAAGGATGGGCATAATCTTGATACACAGAGAAAATTATCAGCAAAGCACAAATTCCAAAGAATGTGGCTATAATGAACAGTGTGTATAATGAGTGAGAACAAAATATTCAGATTGGATCCTTGTAGGGTGGGACTGTGAACACTGGGGAAAATTAACTCTCAATTTAGGGGACAATGGGAAGCTGCTGAAGGTTTCTGAGTTGAGGAGTGATGCGACCGAAGCTGGCCTTTGGAACCTTATTCCAGCAGCAGTGAACATGAATTGGTCAACCGCTATCCCTGAAGTGGGGAGATGAGTGACTACATTAAGACATTCAATTATGTTGCGATAATAGCTACCAGACTCTCTACATGCCAATCATGTTACTCTCTTATAGAAAAAAATATCCACCTGCTACTTACTCATTCCTCTGCTCAAATAAGTCTATTCATCGTTTCCTAAGTACACGCATGTTCTTCCCCTTGGCAAGTGCCCTTCACCTTTTACTTTCCAACTAAAAAATCCCTGTACTTATCCTGCTCCCAGAGAACCACCTAATTTAAAGAGCAGAAGGCAGAAGAGACTCCAACAAGGATGAGACAGTGCAGACCTAAGGAAATGCCAAGGCACTGAGGTTCCAGGGGAGAGTTTCAAAAAGCGGTAATCACTCTTCTGCGAGCATTCTCCAGTCACAGAGAACGGCGACCAAGAGTTCGCTGGGGACCCCTGAGAGCTATTTTAGTAGAAGTAGGTGGAAGCCATATTCATTCAAGTATCATTCTTTCTCGAGTTCATTAACAAATAATTACTGAGCACCCACTTGTCCAGGACTCTTTCAGGCCCCGAGGAAACAGCAGTAAACAAGACAGATGATCCCTTTCCACAGGGTGTCTACATTCCGGGAGAGGAACAGATATTAGCAAACCAAACTAATAAGTATATAATATAATTCCTTTGTGGTAGTGGTTAGTGCCTTTTTAGAGAGGTATAAAACAGGAAGTTAGAAAGGAGCAAAGAAAGAATAATCAATGCCAGAGCAAGCTTTAAAAGCTGAAATCCATTACAATTTTTTAAAATATATTTTATTGATTTTTTACAGAGAGGAAGGGAGAGGGCTAGAGAGTCAGCTGCCTCCTGCACTCCCCCTACTGGGGGGATGTGCCTGCAACCAAGGTCATACATGCCCTTGACTGGAATCGAACCTGGGACCCTTAAGTGCGCAGGCTGACGCTCTATCCACTGAGCCAAACCGGTTAGGGCTGAACTATGACTTTTAACCCCAGTGTTCAATAGGGGTGCCTCAGGGCAGGAGTGAGGAAAGAACAAAAGGGTAGACTTGTGGGTACAGCTCCTCTTTTGCCCTTTAAGCAAAGGAGCGCCACTTTTATCTGGCTTTCATATTGGGATTGCTTAAGATTTCAATGGGAACAACAAGGTCCTATACTGCCTTATTTTAGGTATAAATTCTACCGTTCAAACTATCCTCAAAAAGTTTAGTTATAAAGAGAAGGGAAAGAGAAGAATGCAGAATGAGGATGTAGCTAGTCTAAGGAAGACCACTTATGGATAGGGAAATGTGAAATAGCTCTGCCAGAAAAAGTAATAATACCTGACATGACTATTAATGAGGTGTGATCACTTTGTAGGTAATAAGCTTTTACTATTAAATTTAGATTAAAACAGTATAGAAAATTCGAACGCATACATAACTTTCCTGCTCTACATCTGGAACTTTCAGAATCTCTCAGCTTTATAAGACTATTTCCTCTTAAAACTTTAAAAAGTTTAACCTGATGTTTAAGATAGAAATTCATTAAAAGGTGTGGAACCATTGAATAAATAAGATTACAAATACCTTCTTGAAACAGATTTTACTTTGTTCGAGTGATGCCTGTGCCTTAAGAAATGAACTAACGTTCTCACAAACCCACTCGTGCTCTTAAACCAAAGGCAGGCCCGAAGGACCCCACGAAGGCCCTATCCATTCTCTGCTCTGACTTAAGGTCAGGAAGACAGACTGGCAAGACAAGGCCAGCAGAACTCTTTTAACTGACCTGTCCATAATTTAAAACTCAACAATAAGCAATAATTATGTATGTCTGCAAATCCTATATCCACTGTGGAAGAAACTATGTCAATTTTATATTCTTATCAATCTATATTAATTGTGCAAATTAACATTTTGTCAAAACATGTCTTGTTTCCAATGGTCAAATCAAGAAATTGAGAATGTGAAATATTTTCTCGTCTATTTCAAGTAATATTTTGTAATTATTAAATCGTATAAGGACAATTCACTACAATAATAAATCCACATTTTGAAGGATGCAAACATCATGCTTTCAAACTAGATTTGTGTCACAATGAAAAGTGAAAGAAACGTCATATATTGGAGGGCGTACCTCCCAGCTGTGACTGGAGAAGCTCTGGAATGACTCATCTCCTCCTTCTGGGATGTCAAAATGGGTCAGCGGCCCATTTATCATCCTATTCTATTTCATGTTGGGAGCATCAGTACCATACCAGCATTTTTATTTTCATCATTAAAATAAGCCTAAGAATCTGTAGTCTCAGAACTCCGGAATAAGTTCCCAACATGATCCCCTGAGGGGCTCCCAGCTTGGGATCCTTGGACTTACTGAGCCGGAGTTGATGTACACGAACACTCTGCCTTCCTCCCTGATGCTGCTCTGCATGGGAGCTCCCACCAGCAGGTCCGAGAAGCCGTCTGCGTTGAGGTCCACGGCACAGATAGAAGCTCCAAAATAAGAGCCAAGCTGCTCCAAAAACAAACCAGACCCAGTCACTGAGAAAAGAGCAGGGTTAGGCACCAAAGCCCCCAGGGATACCAAAGGTAGAGACATATTACCTTTTTACCTTTCATTTCATGTAAGATCTTTAGTTCCCTTTCATCAATTCTGAATATGTATGCCTGCAATTGTGAAGAGAATTAGAAAAGGTTAGACTACGACATTTAACATTTTTTTTTCATTTGATCAAAATACCATTTTTCATAACCTGTAATTGCTCAAATACAGTTTTAAAAATCCTTTTCAGAGTGATCCCAAAGGTTTAGGAAACCATGTTCAGGTTAACATGCCTTCCTTGCAAAACTACCTTCTCAGGAGCTACCTCCTGGCCCCTGAGAGAGAGCGCAGAAAGAAAGCATTTTTGCCTCACTTTTCAAAGTAAGGCTAAGAAAAATTCAGTAACCTTTACACAACAATATGACAAAAGCTAAAGCCAAAAATAGCATCTTATTCTTCGTAGTCTTGCCATAAAACATGTTGCCACCCCAATTTCCCCTTAGTTGTAAATTTGTTAACCAATAAATATATTCCCCGGACACCTTGAGACAGTTCTCTCAAAAACAGTTTACTCATAAGAAAGAAAAGCTTCATTTGACATATCATTTTCCTTAAAGCTTTTCTGCCCAATTTTATCTAAAAGCCGTACAATGTTCACCAATTCCACTAAACGTAGCACACGGCTCATCATTTCTAGCTTTCATTCCTTAGCATGTGTGCGCTTCTTCCTTTAACCTCTCCTTCTCTCATGCAATCTATTTGAATCCTTGTAAAGAAATAAATATAAAAACGTAGTTCTTACTTTACCAATCTGTTCATGTTGAGGGGCTCCTCCGACAACTTCGGTGGTATCCCTACTCCGAAAATGACCAGCTCCGACTGAGTATCCTTCAAGAAAACGGAGACAATTATGAGGTTCGTCATCTGCCATGGGTAAAATATATTATCACGTATCCACTCAGAATTAAGTGAGACTGAATACAAAGTGACTACATGGAACAGAATTTTAATAATATTTAGCAAAGCAATACTAGTACACACAATTGGTCATTCATTTTATGCTTTAATTATTAATGTGTGCATTATGAAACTAGTCACATGGCTTATCTATCCAAGTCCTAGAAATTGAATATAGCACCTTTATGTTTGGTTTGTTAGTCTCTGTGTAGTATCAGGACATGCAAGCTTCTGGGATTACAGCAGAAATATTTTAGAGCAAAGAAAATATGACATTTTAAACTTTGAGTGTAAAGTTTCCTAAGTTGCAATTTTTTTGCCATGAAATCTTTATTATGATAAAATTTTATGATGATAGAAATGGGGAAATATTTTTGTTTCATTATGTAATAGAGAGGGTAATACCAAGTTATATTTTATAATACTTGAAGATAACCTTCAACTCTAAACAAGTAAACGTTGAATTGTAAATGAATTCCCTGTTTGAAAATGAATTCCTTCTGTTCAAATGGGAAAAATAGTACTGCTTTTTCTTATCATTATTTCTGAGTATAGACTGCTCACATTTGAAGCACATATGGCTTAAGCAATTCTATACTTTCTAAGAAACTACAGGCATTTCTTTTACTATAACAAGGGAATCAATGCCAGAAAAATCTCGTGTTTCTATTGAAACAGTCTATAAATAATCCCACTGCTGAGTCATTAAATAAGAATAAGAAGATAAAAATAGTTAAGCTCTGAGAAATATTCTAAGAACTTATGAGGCAAAGGTCAATGAGCCATTTTTTAGACCCATATGCTTCATAATGTTACCCATTGTCTAGAATGCGGTCCACAACCTGACTGATTTTCAGCTGGTTCTTTAAGAAACTATACTTACTTACTCTTATATAATTAAATGAGTTAATTAATGTATAGTGCTTACAAAAGTTCCTCGGATATGGTAAGCACTCAATCAATACTACCTTTATAGTAATAAGTAGACTACATAAAGATACACGTTCACCAGTTTTACTCCACAGAATAAGCACTTTGCAGCAAACCAGGAGCTCCAGTCTAAGACTTATATATCGATGACTGTAGTTACATTATGTTAAATGTGAAATTAACTAAAGTTTCACAGATTGTATTCTTAAACAGACAAACTGTCTTTTTAATAACCACTGGCCATTTTGATCTTTTTTTCTGTTTGTTTTAATCCTCACCTGAGGATCTTTTTCCATTGATTTTTAGAGAGTGGAAGAGAGAGGAAAAGACAGAGAGAAATATTGACATGTGAAAGAAACAATGGATTGGTTGCCTCCTGCACACACCAGGGAGGAGGCTGCAACCAAGGTACATGCCCTTGACCAGACTTGAACCCAGGACCCTTTGGTCCGCAGGCCGATGCTCTATCCACTGAGTCAACTAGCTAGGGCCATTTTGATATTCTGAAAAATATAATTTCCCTTACTTATAATCACTAGTATCTATAAGAAAGATTATAATTTCCGTTTGTCAATTTTTACAGTACCTAAGTAACTTCCAAATTTTACTTGATTGTCTTTGTCTAAAAAAGCCGTGTATTTATTTGCAGTGATATTGTAGGCAAAAATAGAGCCAGTCCAATAAGATGATCCTGGAGCTCCCATCACAATTAAATCCTGTAAGAAATAAACAATTTAGCATCCTTTAAAAGTTTAATCTCACCACCCAAAACCTCTTCCAGATATACATTTTAAGTAAATAGTGACAAGAATGCATTTTTATAATAAATTTCTAAAACCTGAGCATTTCATGAACTTAAAATCACACCAGGAAAAAAAAAAAAAAGCCAGAGAAGCTAGCTAATGGATTTTCACTAAAAGAGTTTTTGAAAAGAAACTTTCACTTCACACTTATCAGTGGACTTAGAAATCAAAGGTAGAATCATTGAACACTAGAGTGAGCTTTCAGGAGAAAGGCAATGTGGTTTCTATTAAAGTAAAGCATATCTGGGTAATTCATTAGTGCTCATTACAGAGATAATCATGTGTTGTCAAAGAGTGAAAAAGTAGACTTAACTTATTTCAATTTGCAAAAAGCCATTAACTAGTTTCCTTAACAATGTTAGCTTAGAAAAAAATAATCCAATAAAATCTTGGGCTTGCGATCAATGATTCTCTCTTTTTGATGTTTCTCTCTCTCTCTCTCTCTCTCTCTCTGAAATCAATAAAAAAAATCTTTAAAAAATTTGGGGGACATATTTGATAATAAATATGAATTTAGAAAAAGCAAACAGAGGGAAGATTGAAATAAGCAGATAGTTGTCTAGTAAAATATGAAAACTTTCAGCAATCAAATCTATTTAACATATTTCTAAATTTCCTAAACAATTCTGAATTTCAAAAAAAGACCAATTTAAATATACACTAAAGAAATCATTGCTTTTTTTTTTTTACATAGTAGGTAATATTTATGGAAATTGTAAACCTAAGGCTTTCTACATAGGTTCAGAAAACATTCATAAATTCATAACTGGTTTTAAAGGGAAACTGGCAGCTTTGAAGGTTGAGTACAACTGTGATCATTCACTGGGAGTTACAGAATGACTAGAGTGGTGGAAAAAGAATAATTGAGTTTGAGAATATATCTGATCTAAGAGATCTAAGAGGTTATTAAGTTCTTCAATCTCCCAATTCTCATCATTTTAATTGAAAGTGTGAATTCATATGTTTACTCCCCTCCTTAACAAGTAAAAATAACATACTTAGGTATTTTCAATGCCAAAGTTAACAAAACAAATAACTATAGCTACTTTTAATTTCTATTAAATTCTTAATGAATGTAATATTCTTTAGTATAGACTTTTAGTTGCTCTTATGTGGCACAGTTATCTAATATTACGTCAAATATTGAGTGATAAAAATTAAGCTATAATACTGTACTTTCAAATATTAATCAGATATTATACAATTTTTACTGTAAAGCATAATATCAGTCTTCGAAGTCTTCAGAAACATTAAAATTCTATATGTAAACATTCATAGCAGCTATTTTTTGGACTATTACCTCCATGTGGAAACTAGATATTCCAACTTGACATGATGCAAAATTGTCTCCAAAATTTTTCACATAATCTAAAATAAAGTAGAAAAAACAATTCAGGATTTCATATAAAGACAAAATCTGTGTAATTTTATTTTACGGAGGATAGGTGACTAGTCCAGGACACAAATTAAAAAATACTAGAATGGAGGCTCCTAGCTCTGCCACCAGCCAGTGTTTGACCAAAGGCAGAAAAGGGGGGGAAAAGCTTTCACAGACAATGACTATTGTCCTTATTTCATAAGCCCCCCCTCCCCCGCCTCCATATTAACTTGCAAATATGGATAGACATTTGGGATAAGAAATAGCATAAAAATCTGAGGTGGGGGCCCCTTCTGCTACCAGAGGGCTGACCCTGAAAAAATTAGATGATATCCCTTGGTCACAGTTTTCTCCTCTATAAAATGAAGGCATTTGACTCAAAAAATTGCCAGAATTTCTCCCACATCTAATATTCTAAAGTCTACTGCCTAATTTCATTTACTTTTCAGTATATGCAATCATCAACCAGAAATCACACGTATTTCATTCCCATTTTTTTTTTTTTTAGTTATAGTTCCTCAATTAAAAAAAAAAAAATAACAGGAAAAAAATACCCACATAACAGGAAAAATCTTCCTAGATTTTTCCCAGTAGAGGGTCTCTTATTATGAAGCCCCCATGAATGGATGCTTTTGGAACTTGCTATGAACACAGAGCTTTGCTTCTGAAACACTGACATCAGTAAACCTCTATGAAAATAAGAATCAGGACCACATCTTTGCTTTGGTTTTACTAACTAGAAAATTTAAAAGGATTGCTGTCATTTATCATTACTATACTCTGTCATGATTTTCACTCTTTTTTATATCTTCCCCGAGCCTATTTTTTCTATTTTTATAAATTTTCCTATAATTTCAGTTATCTTATATTTATGTCATCTTGAATTTTTTTGTAGAATGTGACTAGGTATATCTGAGCAAAACTAAAAACAATCAGGAAATTGTTTCAAAGTATAAATCATTAGGAAGAAGAGGATAATAAAAATGCAGAAAACTAGACTGATTTTTACTGCAATTAAGAATTGCCATCCAAAGGCCAATCAGGAATATATATGATATAAGCTTCTCCATGATATCAAATGCCAATATTAATAGAGTCAGTACCTGAATTTGCTTATTTGTTCAAAATTTTGTCAGGTGACAGATATTTTCTTGGAGACTGGGGTAATCATTTTGGTTAGAAAAGTTGGAATATATATTTACTTAATGCTGAGTTTTCCAAAGACAGATTTTTAGAATTTGTTCTGTTGTAGATACATTTTTTAATGCTTTATTGACATTTACCATGAAATTTTTTCACTTCCATTGTTTATGTCCTAGCTCGGTGTGCAGTAATGCTACCTATGGCCTAGAATTTTTATGGGAAAACCTTTCAAACTTAAGATACCAATCCCTTGCTAGTTCAAGAAAAACAAGTGAATTTGAAAAAAAAAAGTGAAAAATATTTGCTTCCATTATACTTGAATCTTTCTGAATATTCTTTGCAGCTAAAGATAAAGCAAGTAACCTAAATAGTTTTGTTTCTCACTGATCAGATGTCTCAATGTAATTTCACGATTTTAAGTGTCCTATAATTGTTGAGTATTAGACTCACATATACTGAATGGAAAATGTATTTAATGCAAAAATGGGTAATTATCAACTAGATTCTAGAATTATTCAAATTAAACTGTAGAATTTCCTAAAAACACAAAGTGCATTTATGAAAACCAATAAAAAAAGGAAAGGGTACTTTGAGTACTTATAAAGAACACAGCTATTTCAAAAATCCCCTCCCCACACATCTAAAATTGAAAATAATTTTTAAAAATTAAAAGTCATTCACTTGTTTCTTTTGATCCAGTTAATATTACAATCTTCTCTTACCTTGATAGCATGGAGCTAGTCTTTTACTCAGTTCTGTTCGTAAATTAGCGGGCATTCTATAGCAACCACCCGTGGGGAGCTTATTTTCATTCTTCATGTAATATATATTTTTCCATCTATGCCCACAAGTCTGAATAAAACATAAAAGTAGAATAAATTATGTGGAAGTTACACCCAGAATATCTGATTTCATGATGTGATCAGTGGACCAATTCCAATAACCTACCACGATGGATCCATTTTCTCCTGGCTGTCTGGAAAGCGTGACCCCCAACCACTGATTGTCTCTTTCTTCCAAACAAGTCTTTCCACAAGGGTCTCCTTGAGGGCTACCTACCACATTTGAAAACAACGTTATCATCAGTTACCTTGAAAACTATGTTATTCTAGGAGAGCAAATGAACACATCATGCTTATCCCCAATGTTTTTTTCCCTTCAACCACGTGTGAAGTGCCCAAATCCCTGCTTATATGTCATCTTATATTCAGTGCACAATGAGGGGAGGATAACTGCGAGTTACGTAACTGTGAGTTACTTGGTACAAATGTGTTTTCTCGAAAGGTGATTTTTATTTGTAGAAATGACTGGGAGGGGAGATGACCAGTTTACACCAACAGAGGCTGTGCAAAATCCATGGCAATGTAGAATGCTTGGTGAAGAATTCCCACCTTTGCTTGGACCATTTATCTAACATTATTGACAACATCATCAGAGCACTTTGTAAGATACACCTTGTATTGAGACATTAACAATAAAAGACAGTATGATCTTCATCACTGAAGTCAGTTTCTTGAAGCTGGAAGGGGATGACTGATCATGTGGAAATTGGCCGTGTATATAATGAGCATGGTGACACTGACTAGCATTGAAAGCAAACTACCCTGTGGTTTATATTTAGTTGATCGTGACTGCTCTCAACACGGGAAAAAAGACGTTAAAAAACAGATTATATCAGTAGTAAATAAAAAAACTTTGGTAGAACTTTGGCAAATACACGAATAGAAAGAAAACTAAACCTAAGTATTACTCGTGGGCAATACAGTACTCCTAAATTGTACAAAAGAAAGTCATCTGCACAGTGATAATGTTTCCCTTTTGTTAGAGTGACTTCTTTGCTTTATAGCTAGGATCCTGTATTAAAGTGAGTTCAATTAAGTGATTTTAGGGAAGAATAAGATGCAGAACCTTACGATTCCTTCTGCTGTCTGTATTTTCACCCTCTTCAATTGCCATGTGATAGCCCATTTCACCTGGGCTTCCTTCCAAAGGCAGGCCAATGTATTTGCATTAATTTGATTGGAAGAATGTGGAACTTGGGTTTGTTTACTTCATTTTGAACACTGGTCACTGTGTTCATACATTTATAGGAACCATTTTCTAAATTAGGCACTGTCTCCTCCTATAACCTTAACCCCTCAAGTTTCCTGGGCAAACTCAGAATGCCTGTATCAATAAGGCTAATATTTTGGAAGCAAAATTATTTGCAGAAAATCTCCTGGGTAGGAGAGATTTTGTTTTAAGGAGTATAGGAAGATGAATTGTGTATACACTTGTTTGTTCTCCAAGATGTTGATCAGGAAAAACAGCAAAACCCTTAACACAGCAGAACTGAAGAAAGCTTCCCAGCCCCTGGAAGATTCTGCTTTAGTAGGTTCAGGTGAGGCCCTGACTACCCCAGATGGTTCCCATGATCTGGAAATTGCTATGAAAGAATTAGCAATTCTTCTGGATTATGTTGTTCTGGCCAGGTTTCCTGTAGAATAGTGACTGGCAAGTCCCACCTATTGGCAGCGGCTGCTTGGAGCACTACAGTGAAAGGAAGACACATAAGGATGGGTCTGGAAGAAGAATGCTGGGGTTGATTAGCAATGTCTATTTGGAATGGGAAGAATCATGCTGCAGCCCAAACCTTGGCAAAAGATAGTCCCAGTGGAAACGTAAGGTCTCTATGTTAAGACTAAAAAAGAAAAAGGAAGAGGGAAGGAGGGAGAAAGAATTGTATTGTGTGCTTCGGTAGGTAAGGTCTCACACAGAGTTTGATTGTGGCTACATGATGTCAACATAATGGAAGGAAAGTGAAAGAGACTGACATGAAATTTTAATTTTCATTGTGATGCAATTTTCAGTTTGATTTTTCACTAAAATTGCCAGTTTTTTTTTATAATGTCAAAAACAGATGATAACTGATAGACCCTGTTTACCTGAAGTTCAAGTTCTTATTATTTACAATAGACACTTCAATGAAATATCTTCTAAGAAAATACCAAAGTCTTCTAAATTTACAGTCACTAAGGCAACCAAGTAGGAGAAAAACTAAGGACAGGAGAGGAAGGAGGTCACAAATAACACACATCTCTTAAAATATGGTGTAATATAATGGACACTTTCTTTCATCAAAATTATACTAAATATTTAGAAACAAATTTACTGTTCTAGAGATGCACCCCAAAAGTTTGAAAAAAGTAAACACAATAGTTGAGAACCACACAATGCTATGTAAGTTGCTTGAGAAAAATGGCCAAAAATTTTTATCTGCAAAATAGTGAATTGTTATTGTCTGTTTCTTGGCCGAGTCTTCAAATTTAAAAATGAAGACTAGAGAAACACCTGTGTGATTAAACTGTTTTCTGGAGCCATCGGTGATTCCAACTTGTATCCTGTTTTCGTTTTAGCTCCACCAGGATGTCACCACTGCTCAGAAGCTCACACTTTAGACTCACTCACATCATAACCAAACTACTCACTTTCCCACTTTTTTGGTGTCCCTTCCCTCAAACATCTTTCTCTCCATGTCTGAGTACCTCTCAGGTCTTTGGAACTTATATCAATGCACCATGCCCCCACCCCACCCCCAACTTCTCAAGCCTTTGGCCTGAATTACACCAGTGTTCCTGCTTCTTCAGCTTGCCGATGGCAGGTCATAGGACTTTCTCAGCCTCCATAACTGAGGGAGCCAATTGTGAATCTCCTTGTAGATAGATTGAAAGGTAGATAGATGGATAAGTCTATCTAGCTACCCTGTCGGTTCTGTTTCTCTGGTGAACCCTGACTAATACAAGTACATTATTTATTCACAACTATCCTATCTACTTCCCAGGCTTAGTAAATAATGACCTACTTCATCTTGACCAGTACTAAGTCTTGTTCATTACTAGCCCAGAGCCTGGAAATGTGTGCTGAAAATGGAAGTTCAATAAATGAAAAGCAATACAAAGCTTTGACTGGGTATCTGATCTTCTATTTGTGTTTTGTATCTTAATGTGAAATGTGGGTACAAAAAGATAAATGCCCCAGCAGAAAGAAAATTCACAAACCAACACAGTCATGAAACAATTACCCTTCCACAGAAGAAATAAAAACTAATTCTAATCAGTGAACAAACACACAGACTCACATTTATAGAGGGTTCTCCTTTTCTTCCCAACACACCTTCTGCCGCCACGGTAATACTTTCAGCACCGGTTACAAGACAGGAGCAGTTCAAAGAATGCCTGTAAGTCCCCACTACCACTCTAGGTGTTTTCTTAATTTTCAGGGACTTTTGTTTATGGTTTTCTTCTTTAATGCCTACAGAATCTTGGCAGAGAAATAAAACCCTCTCATCATCAGCTTACACTCGGGGCCTTCTCCAGAGCTTTTCCTTTACCTGGCTTGCTCCTAAGTCCACTCCTTTATCACGTGGTTCTCGGCCTTGACTGGACATGAGGATCACCTGGGGAGAGTTCTGAACAAATCCTGACACCTGGTTCCTGCTCCCAGCGGCTCCGATGTGATGTGTCTGGGTTGAGACCCAGGCGTCAGAATTATCTGAAAAGCTCCCTGGGCAGTTGTAGTGTGCACTTGGGCTTGTGAGCAACTGCTCTGCAATGTAAATGCTGTGCCTTTCCTGCATTATGTCATATCTGAAAAGAAACCACTTCCTTTTAAAAATAATACTAGAGGGCGGGCGGGGGCGGGCTATAAGGAGTCAATGGGGGGGGGGGGGGGAAAGGAGACATGTGCAATACTTTCAACAACAAATATTTTTATAATAATATCTTTTTTCCTCCTTGGTTTTGGCTAGATATTGAAAAAGGATATCAAATGTTAAGTAAATTTTTGTGTGTGTGTAAATTCAGTATTTCTAATGTGGCCAGAAATGATGATGATTAAAACCGGCATAAGAAAGTTAATGTCAGGAAACTGAACATCATAAACAAACTCAGATTATCTTTATTTTTGACTTAAATGTCAGGCTGAAATTATTTATAATCTGGTTTTCAACTCAGCTCATTTATTACTAATGTAAACTCAGTCAATTAAATCAGCTTCATAATTAAGAAAGTCCTTTACATGGTTTAACATAAAAGAGGTCAGCAGAAATTAACATGTGATAATTTTCCATGCTTTTATACAACTAGAATGACTAATCCTTAGCACAGTTGAATGCATTTTCCCAATAGACATTAAAAATACAAAGCTATATTCTAAAAACTGAAACCCATCTTTCTCTTTTTTATGTTTCATTTGGGAAAGGAAATATAAAGATGTCTGCTTACTGCTTCATTTTCTAAATTTCCATCTACTGATTTTTGATTCAGTATACATACATGTATATTAATATGAATAAGCAGTAACTCCAATAGATAAATACAAACGATGTTAGTACAAAGCCAGTTAGGTACACTTTTTGCCACCCCCTTTTGTTGTTATTCTTTAGTGTCATTGTTCCAAGTCTGAAAATATGAGACCATGGGAGGGTATTCGATCTTGAATGTCACCTCCATGAGGGCAGGTACTGTATTTTGTTGACTGTGGCACTCCCACAGCCCAGAACAAGGCCTTACCTGTAGAAGGCCGGAATGAAATATGTATTTGCTGAGGGAGGGAATCCTGAAATACATTATACCACCACCAATCCTTTACTAGATTTACTGATCGTTCACTGCAGCGATTTTCAACCTTTTTTCATCTCATGACACACATAACCTAGTTACTAATATTCTGCAGCACATCAAAAAATATATAATTTTTCCTGATCTGATAAAAAATAAATAGAATAGGTATAATTTTGATTCATTCACACCTCTTACGGCACACCGGTTAGAAAATTGCTGCTTTACTGCAATAATTTCACCAAACTCTCAGGGATCTAGGCTTTGGAGATCTTCCTTCACTACTGTTCTTCCTTACTTCTCTTCTAACATATTGCCTTGAGTTTTAAGATGGTAATAGATGGTCTGAAGGAAAACCGTGTTTGCTGGTTTGAAAGTCTTTATAAAGTGGGGTATGTGAGGAGGACTATTTAAAACGGAGAGTCAGCTGGGCCCACAGGAGGTGCCTGGCTCACAGCCTTTGCACAAGGATTATGGGGAGTAAGTGAGATATGTGTGAAGCACTTGGGCCAGAGCTTAGCAGAGAAAGCAAACAAATGTTAACTGATGTTAGCATTGTTATTATTTTAAGGATTAATCTAAACATGTGATTAAACTAAACATATGTCATGGTTTATATCCTCCATAAAATATTTGTGGCAGTTGTTGTCACTTAATCCTTATCTTACACTTTAGCTCATTTACTTCTCACAGTAGCAGCCGGGAAGACTAGTTTATCAATCCTATTTTCAGATGAGAAAATTGAGTCTTAAAGAAGAAAAAAAATAACTTGTCCAACCCCGTGGGGCTGGTAAATGGAAAATATTAGAATAAAAAACTTGTCAGAAATAGAGGGTCTGTTACTTCCCACTACCCTATCTATCTATATATAAAAGGCTAATATATATAAAAGGCTAATATGCGAAGTGTCTTTCCCCTCGGGAGTTCGACCAGGAGACTGGGAGTTCGATCTCTTGCTATGATGTGCAATGACCACCAGGGGATGGCGCAGAACGAAGGAAGGCCCCAACCAACAGCTGGAAGGCCCTGATCAGCCCTGATCGCCGGCCAGGCCTAGGGACCCTACCCATGCACAAATTTTGTGCACCGGGCCTCTAGTAGCATATAAAATAGAAGTCTACAAATATTTCAGATGTATGAATTAACTGAAGTCATGTCACTAAGTTTTTTTCATCAGAAAATGTGTAAAATATCACAAATCTGCCCCCAGACTATATAGTCAACTCTACAGTGTTCACGAAAAATGTCATTTACTTGGTCCCTATCTTGTCCTGTGCTTTCCCTCAGTTTAGATCAGTTCTCAGTGTCTCGGCATTTCCATCAAGGAAAGACCAAAAGGAAAAATCAGACTCACAGTTCTTCTTTCATCACTTGTTGACAGCTTGAGTGAAACACTCTGTGGGTAGGGGTGCCTGGGACTTTTGGTTCTAATGTCATGTTTGCTTTATCTGCCTGTGTACTGTGCTGTGATTTCCCCATCACTTCAGACATTTGATTGGGGCACTCTGTCTGGCTGTCTAGCTACGAAGATAGATATATGTATCTGAACATGTGATGTAATTTCAAGTTTCAGAAAAATAGTGAAAGTCCTTACTTCCACCAATTACTTTTTTTTTATGTTGAAGTTCTATTCCATTTAAAAAGTCATATGTTTCAAACTCTTCCACTCTTTTTCTTAAATAATCCTGAAAAATGAATGACTCTTGTTCTATTCTACGTTATGTAAAGAGTCATTCATTCAAGGTACCTTTATTTGTAGAAGCAATAATTACTGAGTGAAAATAATTATACAATTCATTCCTCTAAATTAAGAATATTAGAAAAACACGTGTGATTCAAGGCCAACAAATCAATTCATATATGACAAGATTATAAGAACTACCATTGCAGGGTTATGAAGATTACAGGACATTTATGACTGTGCATGCAAGACTGCCTGGCAACTAGTAGGTGTTCATTAAATGGTAAATGCTTCCGCTCCCCAGCATACCCACAATATGTTGCTTTGGACTACACCAGCAGAGGGAGCTCAGTGCTGAGAGATTTGACCAGCAGTCAGCTCTTTAAGCCCAGTGGCCCCTTCTTTTAGTTTTTCTTATCAAACCCTAACTATTAAATCCATTATAATGTGTTTATCATATTAAACTATTTAGTTTCCCCATGCATCTAATAAAACGTGATGATGTTTCTAAAAGATAACAGTAATGTGTATGAATTTAATAGCAATAACAATCTTATATAATAAAGAGCTAATATGCTAATTAGACCAGGCAGCAGAATGACCTTCCAGAAGGACCAGTGGGTGGGGCCGTGGGGCCAAGAGGCAGCCAGGGCTGCGAGGGCCGAGCCCCTTGCACGAATTTTGTGCATCGGGCCTCTAGTTGAGTAATAAAGAGTAAAATACCCATGTGTTAGAGGTGAAATGGGACACGGGAGCACTAAACTTCCAAACCATAGCTTCCAGCTTGTGTAGTGAGAAACAAGAGTCAAACTATCAAAACAAACAACAACATTAGACACCATTCTCAAAGTATTTTCTCCCTGGAAAAACAGGAATTGAAATGTCAGCTTCTCAGATTTTTTATCAAAATCTAATAATGACTAATAACCATTCTCAACTTATGTGAGAAATAGCTTATATAATATCAGGCCTGAAAATGCCAGTATTTCAGTCCTCTTTTTCATTTCATTTTATATACTTTTTTAACTTTAGAGTTTTATTATTTTACTTTATTGTTTCCAGAAAGAGAGTTGAACACGGAGGTAAACATCTGCAGAGGGTAGTGCCAAGTTTAGTGTTGCCTTTTTACAAATCAGGGCTGATCCTGAGCTACCACAAGGCCCCAGAACTGAAAACCTGGTCACTTGTGAGCTTGATTCTAGGTTTAGCATCTCTTCCAGGGATCTTAGGCCCAAACTCTTTCAAATTCCTGCAGAAAACCTACACAAAGCTTTCTACTAACTACACCAGAAAAATATACTGCAACTTGTCATATTTGAACATGAATGAACATAATTTAAAGAGGGAGCATTGTCTTACAATAATTGCTAATATTTATGACATGCTTCCTATGTATATATTAACTCATTTAGTTTTCCTTCCATCCCTGTGAGTAGGTATTATTGTCATTATCCCAATTTTACAGGTAGAGAAGCTGAAACAAAGGGAGATTAAGCATCTTGCCCCAAATCACAACCCTAATTAGTGGAGGAAGAAAGGATTCAAGCCCACACTGTTAATTAGCATCTATACTACCTTACAATGATCTGCTATTAATACTTTTCCCTATTAATGTAGGAAAAGAACCCAAATATTAACATTATTAATAGTTCCATACTCATTTTATTTCTATAATAAACCTACTAAGCTGGTAACATTAATTTCCAACATTAGAAAATTCTCTACTTCCATGGTTTCCAGTTAATCTCTTTGTCTTCAGGATTCACTTGAAAAACTATCACTAATATATGAATACCATTTTGAGTGTCTTTGAAAGAAGAAAACACAAAAATGTTAACAGAAACAACCTCTGGGGAAATCTGCTCTGGCTTAATGCGAGGTGGGCCATATTGAAGTTCTGTGCCTGGTTTGGGAATTCACAGGGCAGAACAGACGATGTCAGGAAGACACCAAGGTTTAAAAATATGTGAGAGAAGTAACAGTCAGGGAGTGTTTGGCATTGTCCTGCACCAATGGAGGGTCGCACTGAGATGAGGAGTTACAGATATTAACAGACATGTCTCTATAAAAAGCTTCAAGAATGGGATAAAATGTTGCAGAGATAATGATTGTGAACAAAACCTACCGAATACTAGAAAACGTTCACAGGAAAACAAAGAATGGTATCGAGGTGAGGTAGACCTAGAAAGATTTCACAACAGAGGGTGTGCCTGGAAAGAGTCTTCTTGTAGGGTGTCTAATCCAATTCACACGTTATTTCCCACCAAAGAGATCTGGCAACTAAGTTTACATGGTTACTCTTCTCATTGTGCATTACAGAATTTCATATAAATATTTCCTATCTTTAAAAAAAAGATTTTTGGAGGTAAACTGAGAGCATCAGCACAAACACACTGCTGATGAGTTAATATATACATAGAAAGCATGTAATAAATATTAGCAATTATTGTAAGACAATTATTGAGCCCAGTCCTGTCAATTGTAAGACCACTTCCATGTTTCAATTTGATTTTCAGCTACTTTTGAAATAAAAAAAAAATCCCTGTTTTTAAAGATGGTCAGGTCCAAGCTCCCATCTCTGGAGTGAGTGTTATTGTTTAGACTGCCTGGTACAAATTGATGGACAACTGGGAACCCAAGGCTGCCTACACTTATTGGAATGATGCTGAAGTGTGCAGCAGAGGATCCCACCCAATCGGAGAAATGTATCCATCCATTTCAAATGTATTGAGCTTTTACTATGTGCTCATCAAAACTGGTAAGAACTGGCTCAACTACTCAGGGGTCTGCTCTTCCAGGAAACCATCTCTCATTATCCAATTTGTCCCCCAAACCCCCACTGTGTGTGTCTCTATTATCACACTTAGGATATTTTCTCATGGTTAACTGTTCACTTGAGTTCTTTGAGGGCTTCAGCCATGTCCTATTCAACTTTCTATTCCCAGTACCTAGCATAAGTAATTGACAAAATTTGTATAATTAATGAAAAACCCAATTAAAAGAGTTATTGAGACTTGCTTCCAATATTTTCTCACTCCTTACTTCCCCTCAAGCCTCTAGTCTGGCTTCACCTCTATAACTGGTATACCAAGGTTACTAATGAACTGATTCTTTCTGAATCCAATGAAATCTCCTAAATTCTTCCTTGCCCGACCTCTTGGCAACTTTTTTTTTTTTTTTTTTTTTTGCCCAACCCAACTCAACAGGGACGGAGTCACAGTAAGTAGAAAAAGGAAGAGACAAGCCTGCAGCTGGAGCAATTTTGATCCTGCCGATCACTCACTCTTCTCAAATTCTCTCATCCTTAGACCTCCATAATGCCACACCGACCCGATTTCCTTCCCATCCCTTTGGCTTCTCGGGCATTTTTTCAGGCTTCTCTTCTCTTCTCCAGTGGTTCTCAACCATGGAGAAGAAAAGAAGAATATTCGTATCATTTGGGAACCTATAGAGAATCCTGATGCCCTACTAAGGATTCTGCACTCAATTCCAATGAGTTCATCAACCTGGAAGCTCTCCACACTCTATCCTTTGGGTTTTTACGGAGGCTTCATTATATAGGCTTCACTATTATAGGCATAATTGATTAAAACATTGGCCATTCGTGATTGATTCCACCTCCAGTCCCTATCCCCATCTTAGAGCTCATGGGAGTGGGACTGAAAAGTCTGCACTTGTTAATCATCTGGTTGGCTCCACTAGTAACCAGCCCCCATTCTTTTTTTCTTTTATAGTTGCCAAAATTTATTTTTATTGGTTTTAGAGAGAAAGGAAGGGAGAGTGTGAGAGAGATAGAAACATCAATGAGGCCGAAACCGGTTTGGCTCAGTGGGTAGAGCGTCGGCCTGCGGACTGAAGGGTCCCAGGTTCGATTCCGGTCAAGGGCATGTACCTTGGTTGCGGGCACATCCCCAGTAGGGGGTGTGCAGGAGGCAGCTGATCGATGTTTCTCTCTCATCGATGTTTCTAACTCTCTGTCCCTCTCCCTTCCTCTCTGTAAAAAATCAATAAAATAAAATAAAATAAAAATCAATAAAATATATTTAAAAGAAAAAAGAAACATCAATGAGAAAGAAACATCAACATCAATCAGCTGCCTCCTGTACACCCCTGCCACTACCTGGGCACATGCACTGACTGGGAATCCAACCAGAGACCTCTCCGTGCATGGATCAATGCTCAACCACGAGCCACACCAGCTGGGACCAGCCCCCATTCTTAAGTGAGGTACAAAAGCCACTTCATTAAAATAACCATAGGTATCTTTGTCTCTCTTATCCCTCACGAAATTCTAAGGGTTTTAGGTGTTTTGTGCCAGAAACAGGGACAAAGATCAAATATATGTTTTTCTTTCTATAAATTACAATGTTACACTTACCTAGACCCACTTCCCAACATCTTGGGGAATAAACAGCAGTATCCTTAAAGATCTGCAGGAGAATCTAAATAGCAGCCTGAGTAGAGCAGCATTGTTCCAGCCACTTCTCAAATGGTAGCATCCTCAGGGATCTATCCTGGGTCCTCTAATCTTTTCAGGATGGAAATTTCCCAGATTAAACTCATTAAACTCCAGGGCTTTGACTGCCATCTCTGGGCTAATTGTCTTCAACTCTGAATTGCTGATACAGACCTCTCCTGCCCACCTGACCCATACCTCCAACTGATGACTAGATATTTACTTCTGTCTCACAGGACACAGCACGATTATCCAGACAACAGCTCACATCAATCCATCTTTGAAAACTTCTTCTCTGAATACTTAAAAGTTAAAGCACACTTTTTTTATATTAACAGTTCTCAAATGAAGGAAATTGGGTTGGAGGACACATATGAGAATCAACTGTGGAATTTTTCACTTACCTTTTGTCTGTATAAATTAGTGTATTGTTTTGGGTTAATTTAAAAATAAATTATGCCCTGGGGGTTACAGAAACGTTCCTTCATCTCTCATTTAGTAATGATCACATCCTGCTGAATCTGTCTTTTAAATAACTGCAGAATCTCTGTGTGTTTTTTTCCATCCCTACTGCCACTATCTTAACACATTTCCTCCAAAGCATTCGGTACTCTGCAACCAGAAGTATCTAAAACACAAATCGAATCATGTCACTCCCCAGCTTTAATTACCATAGGACAAATTCATAATCCTAAAGAGAGTTTAGGAAGTTGTACCCAAAATAATCCTTGCTTACCTCGCCAACCTACCCTCCGATTTACCCTCCGCAGTCCAACTGCATGCATTTTTCTTTCAGTTCTAAGATGCCATGCTCTCAAAGACCTCAGGATCTTCATGCATAGTTTGCTCTGTCTGACACCTTTTCCTGTAACCTCTATCTAACTCCTGATTTTCATTAAGTTCCCCACTGGAACATCAATTTCTCAGGAAGACATCACCATATTCTCCTACCTCAGATCTTCTCACCATGCTTTCCAATAAGAACCCAATAGACTGTGAACCTGCTGGGGCAAGGACCATGTGTCTTCTGTGTGTCCAAGTTCTGGCCCTTCGTCACCCCTCAATAAATGACTGAATGAATAAATGACCCCCATGTACAATGGATTACCATTACTGACCCCAGCGCAGCACCATCATGGGAGATATTTTTTAGTCATTAGGAATATTACACAGTAATCAAGTAAACTTAAGGGCAAAAATAAATGCATTTAGAAAACCTCATCTTTCCAATTAGGTGGAAACCATTCTTTTAGATGGAGTTTAGGAAATTGCTGGAAATCAGGGAACTTAATTTTCTTAATGTTACAGTTTATTAATGAAGCTCTCTGTCATGATTTTTCTGCATAATTACCATGACAACCTATGTTCACAGATGATTTTTCAAAATGACCAGTCTGTATCAACTCAGCCTCATAAGCTACAATTTGAAGAGTAGTGCAAATGAAAAAGAAAAGTTACCAAGTACATATTTAGAGTTTCAACACTGGGAGGTTTGCCTTTTAATATGACGCTAATAATTCCTGTAAATCAGGCAGAAGTGAGAGTGAGGTAATCATAAATTTAATGATCCAATGCTAATTGACTTAACTTCTTCCAAATAGGTTATCTGTAATAATAAAAGCATAATATGCAAATCGACCGAACGACCAAACAGCAGAACGACCGTCCGGACGACCATGCTGTGACACGCACTGGAGCCAGGCCATCCAAGACGGGTGCAATGTGATTGGTCGGGGGCCCCGCCATCGCCCCATGATCGCCCGGCAGAGGGAGGCCCAGGCTACCCTCTGTGGGGCGATTGCTGGGAGGGCTCTGCAATCGATCACCCCAAAGAGGGAGGTCCAAGCCACGGGCCGGTGGGGTGATCAATGGGGGGGCTCCGCGATCACCCCAAAGAGGGAGGCCCAGGCCACCCTTTGTGCAGCGATTGATTGCGGAGCCCCAGACGGGTGGGCGGGACTTCCCTCTGTGCAGCATGGATTGTGGAGCCCCTGCTGGGTGGGTGGGGCCTCCCTCTGCTGGGCAATCAATCACAGAACCCCGCGATCGATCGCCCAGCAGAGGGAGGTCCAGGCCACCAGTCAGAGACACTGTGGGTGTGCAGGGCTGGCCAGCAATCACCCCGCAGAGTGATCACCAGGCCATCCAAGCGATTGCACCCACACCTGTCCCCTGCAGAGGGAGGCTACTGGAGGCAGGGGCGGGGGAGGGAGCACCGCCCAGATGGCAAGCAGTGGCAGCAGGGGGGAGGGGGGGTGGGACCAGCTTCCGGCAGCCAGGGGAAGGAAAGCCCCTACAGGCCCTGATCGCCAGCCAGGCCTAGGGACCCTACCTGAGGGGTCCCGGATTGTGAGAGGGGGCAGGCCGGGCTGAGAGACACCTGCCCCCCCATGCACAAATTTCGTGCATCGGGCCTCTAGAATAATATAAACCAGGAGGCTGGCGAAGGGAATATAATTTTCAGAAAGAAATCTGAAGGGGAATAATGATGACTGACTTGTGATGGACCATTCTTTGTAGCAAGAAAAAGAGAGGCACAAGCAGGGATCTTAAAGATCTAGTACTTGTACAATGCTTGGTCTGGAAAAGAAAAGTGAAAGTATTATCTATTTATGCATAGACACCTGCTAAAAAGTTAGCGTTAGTTTAGGCAGGGAAATTATGTTTCTCTAGATTAGTGCTGTTCCACAGGAATATAATACAAGCCACATATAAAATGTTTAATTTTATAGTAGTAACATTAAAACAGTAAAAAAAAAAAGTGAAATTAATTTTAACAATATACTTTATTTAACTCAGTACATCTAAAATATCACTTAAACATGTAAGCACTATTAATTTTTAACTATTTATTTCAACATGTAATCAATATCTAAAAAAAAATAATGGAGCCCAACCAGCATGGCTCAGTGGTTGAGCATTGACCTATGAACCAGGTCATGGTTCGATTCCTGGTCAGGGCATATACCTGGGTTGTGGGCTAGATCCCCAGTGTGGGGTGTGCAGGAGGCAGCCGATCAATGACCCTCACTCATCACTGATGTTTCTGTCTCTCTCTCCCTCTTCCTTCCTCTCTGAAATCAATAAAAAATATTTTAAAAATAAAATAAAATAATGGAATATTGTATTTTATTTTTTTGTACTATCTTTGAAATCCAGTATGCAATTTAGAGTATAGCACCTCTCACTGTAAACTAGCCAAATTTCTTGTGCTCAATAGCCACAGGTGGCCACTGACTTGTATTGGGCAGTGTACCTATGTAACTTTAGACTCTATTACCCAAGTAAGTGTGTGTGTGTGTGTGTGTGTGTGTGTGTGTGTGTGTGTAATACTATTAGGGACAACTCCAAAGTAATGAAAGATCTGAAATATTTTTTGAATAACCAATTAAATAAAATTTTAAAGTATGATTTTATAATCATTTATGCATTTTATTATGTCCTAATTATTTGAATATTGTAATCCATGGATGGACCATAATTAACCATAATAATACAGTCATGATTTGTGATGCCTTATTTTAACAACCATCTGCTATCAAAGTTTCTTTTTAAAAAGCCTCAATAAGGATGCAGACTATGAGTAGAAAAGCAGCCTGGCCAGTGTCGCTCAGTGGTTGAACATCAACCCCATGACCCAAGAGGTTACGGGTTTGATTCCCAGTCAGGGAACATGCCTGGGTTGCTGGCTTGATCCCCCAGTAGGGGGTGTGCAGGAGGCAGCTGATAGATGTTTCTCTCTCATCCATGTTTCTCTCTATCCCTCTCCCTTCCTCTCTCTCTAAAAAACCAAACATATAAACAAAACAACAACAAAAAAAATGAGAAGCAACTGGATGAGCGGCAATCACTGGAGCCTCCTCAGATAAGACGTCTCCGCGAACAAGCCTGGGCTCAGACCCTCCAGATGGAAGATTAACTTCCTTTTGGTTCATCCAGGGAAGTACCAGTGGAGTGAGAGGAGAGACTCTCTCAGGCAGGCAGGGAGGTGAGCGAGTCTGTCTGCATGCAGGACGGAAGTGCCTCTTCTACAGTCAATTCACTTCCCTGAAAGGGTATCTTACTCTCAACATCTCACACCCTGAACATTCTAGATAAATGGGCATTTGCTGCTCACTTTAGATTATAGCTACAGTAAATATACCACATATGCAACAACATTATCCACAAAATAGGGGAAGCATGGGGTGGTGGTGGATATTGAACTCCTCTTTTATGGGGAATTGTCTACTTGAATCAAACTTTGATCTGAAATTCTGAGACCTAAAGGCTAGTCAATGTGGATAGTATTTTGAATTGTGCAGGAGATAGGCACCATTGTAAGGGATCTTTCAATTTCATCTATGGCTTTTCAAGTTAAGCTATCCTATATAATAAAAGCCTAATATGCAAATTGTTCAACCGAGAGTTTGACTGGGAGTTCGACCGCTCGCTATGACATGCACTGACCACCAAGGGGCAGCGTGGAACATGGCAGGTGTTGGGCACTGGCAGCAGGTGGCAGTGAAGGTGCTGCTGGCCCCAATGGGCCGCAACAAGTGGGACCACGGCAGGATGGTGGAGCAGGTGAGCGGGTGTGCCAGGCCAAGGCAGGTGTGAGACAGGGCCCGATCACCTCACTGATCACCCCACAGACAGTGACCAGCAGTGGAGGCGGGGAGCGGGGCCGACGCATAGCTCCAGGCACTGAAGGAGCCGGGCAGGGGTCCTGGCCTCGATCGATTGCCCTGCAGGCGGGATGGTGGAGCAGGTGAGGGGGCAGCGCCAGGCCAAGGCAGGGTGCCAGGTGGGGCTGCGGGGCTCTGAGGCTAGAGGCACAAGCTGGGGCCCTATCCCCGCAGACCACCCCGAGGGACCCTACCTGTGCACGAATTCGTGTACCGAGCCTCTAGTTTTAAATGAAAGAAAATACCTTATTGACATGGCAATCATAGCTCAATCTTTAGTTATTATAATATTTTTTTGGTTCAGTCAACAAGAAAGTATTTTTCATTGTGTTTCATCTCAACTGTTGCCTTTTAATTTTTACATTTAACTTTAAAAATTATTCAATTTATTGGTTTGACATTGGTTAATAAAATTATATAGGTTTCAGCTGTACAATTCCATATATATCATCTGCACATTGTATTGTGTTCACCACCCCATCCATCACCAAGTCTCCTTCCATTACCATTTATTCCCCCTTTACCCAAGAAGAGGGTAAAGGGGAGATACATAATCCTATATAATAAAAGGCTAATATGCAAATCGACCAAACGGCGGAACAACTGGTCACTATGACACACACTGACCACCAGGGGGCAGATGCTCAATGCAAGAGCTGCTCCCTAGTGGTCAGTGCATTCCCACAGGGAGAGCGCTGCTCAGCCAGAAGCCGGGCTCACAGCTGGTGAGCACAGCGGCGGTGGCGAGGAGCCTCTCCCACCTCCACGGCAGTGCTAAGGATGTCCAACTGACGGCTTAGGCCCGCTCCCCTTAGCCATCAGTCGGACATCCCCCAAGGGCTCCCGGACTGTGAGAGGGTGCAGGCCGGGCTGAGACCCCCCCAGTGCACGAATGTCGTGCACCAGGCCTCTAGTTTCTTTATAAAAGGAAGAGAAGTTGCACGGTTGAAAACATTGCATGAAAAACAATTTTAGTCAATTCTTTTGCTAATATGCAAAGCTAGTACTTCAGCCATTAGTGTTGCAATCAGTGATTGAATAGAAATCTTGTCTTCCTTTTTGCCTTGATTGACCCGACATTTAAAGGTTAAAAATATCCCTTTGGCTTTTCATTTCTAATTACTTCTCCTTTTTACCAATCAGGTTGACAACAAACTTTTGCTTTGCTTTTAATTTGTGTTTGTTGTGCATTTACCATATGCTCATTTCTCTAAGGATATTTCTGTAGTTGATCCCTATGTTCCAAATGCCCAAAGAATTTAGGTTTTCCTTCAATTTTGACATTATTATCTGAAATTTTATATAATGCTATGACATATTTCCAGTTAAAATACAGACATCTAGAAATAGATTCCGTGACCTTCCAGATAGGAATTGAGTGCTAGGTACCAGCAGTAATAATGTCATGGATCAGAAAACTATGACAGGATAACAGAAATGACATTTCTACCTCCTGAAGTCTTATCAAGATCCTCTGGCAGGTCAAGGTTGCCTGCTCCACTCGTCAATTCTTTATCCCACAATCCCCTCATGGAATGAAAATTATGTTTTACAGAATTATTCCAAATAGATAGGTCTACGAATGTGTTATGCTTTAATAGTCTGCTTTGGGGGATGGAAGAGGCTTCATGAGTGACTGGGGCTTATTCTACATGCTACTGACAACTCCTAGACTTTATGGATGCTCTCGGAGTTAAAAATAAAAAATCCCATTATATGCATACTCTATTTGAATTCATTCTAAATGAAGAAAACCAGCTTCCTAGTTTGAGAAAAAGCAAAAACTACTAGAAAAGGGGGTTAAAGGTGTAGCTTATCTCAAAGTCTCAATATGAAAACGGTACCAATCATAACCTTTTATTCACCATTTACAGATGACTCATCAGCTCAGCAGACAACATATTGGACTCTTCACTTAATTTCATTTGCACTGAAGATGGGTACATAAAAGAGCAGGGCTTGGACTTTGGACCCAAGCAGCCCTAACTTTGACTTGGGGTCCCCATCTTCCACTCACTAGCTGAGTAGCCTTTAGAACAATGGTTCTCAACCTTCCTAATGCCGCGACCCTTTAATACCGTTCCTCATGTTGTGGTGACCCCCAACCATAAAATTATTTTTGTTGCTACTTCATAACTGTAATTTTGCTACTGTTAGTGAATCGTAATGTAAATATCTGTGTTTTCCGATGGTCTTAGGCGACCCTGCTACCCGACCCACAGGTTGAGAACCACTGCTGCAGAGCCTAAGACCATCGGAAAACACAGATATTTACATTATGATTCATTAACAGTAGCAAAATTACAGTTATGAAGTAGCAACGAAAATAATTTTATGGTTGGGGGTCACCACAACGTGAGGAACTGTATTAAAGGGTCCAGGCATTAGGAAGGTTGAGAACCACTGCTTTAGAAGAAGGACTTGCAACCCCTGAGTCACAGAGTCCTCTGTGTGTTAAGTAGGAACAATGCCCACTATGACCCAGGGGTGCTGAGAGGAAAACATTAAGCAACCTATATGGCAGTGCCTAACAGTGTTTGGAACAAGATAGGTCTGAACTAGTATTAGTTCCTCTTTCACACCCCACCCCATGCGTCTGTGCAAAGCAAATTTGCTTCGGTGCTTTGAAACATGAACTTTCTCCCCTCCCCCTTCAGAAGGCATATTCCAAGTCATCATAAATCTAAGAAGAGACATTAAGAAATGACTTCACATAGAAGTAGCTATTTAACATGAGCGTTTTGGGAGATAAAAACTAATAATTATATGTTCCTGCTAATTTAATTGTATTAACAATGAAGATGCCAATCTTTCCTGTGCCCTTCTTTGACATTTTTACATGCTCGGTAAAGCTACAGCGTTTTCTGTTTTAGAGAGCCCTCCGGCTACTTGACAGGATGTGGGATCAATTCCAACTGCTATTCCTGATCTGCCCCCTAGCCCCCTGGTTCTCTTAACCAGGCTGGCGGGTCAATGATGGAAATACAATTCTTTAGTCTTGGCTTAGCTGTATCCTGTTCTTAATGTGCTGAGACCTTACATTGTGTTTTACAAAAGGATGGGGGAGGGGGAAGGTACTGTAAAAATGTCCCTCTAGATAGTTTAGTCACAGTCATGTCAGAGTACCGCAAGCATTGCTACAGGGCTTAGCACAGGGAGGGGAACGGTGACAGAAAGAAGTGTTAAGAAGCGAAGACGGTGTGGAGCTGAGTGAAAATCGTTTGCTTTACACTAGAAGCAGAAGGCACCGTGCGTTCTTCCAGCACAAGTGTGACCGAGGAGCCCCCACGTTGGGGGGGAGGGTGTGTGCGCACTCACTCCTGGTCCCAGACCCTACTCACCCAGCTGGAGCTGTTGACAAGTCCGGTTTGGGTTCTTTCCGATCTGGCATCTGTAAATGGCCCCGGGATGGACCACGGAGGCATTGGCGAGCCAGTCGGCGGTGGGAGCCCCCACGACGAGCCTACGGAGAGACGCGCACGTGCGCGCGGGCGGGAGCTGAGCGGCGCGAACCCGGGTCTCCGCGGAGGAGCAGCTGGCAGCAGGCCCGCGGCCCCCTCCCCCGCCCGCCGCCCGCGCGCCCACGGGCCACCCTACCTCGCAGCCCCAGGGCCTGTACCAGGACGCACCCCGGGCGCTGCCACCCCGAGAGATAAGTTCGTTTCCCGGTCAGCTCTCCAAGGAGCCAGCCATCGCCGCGCTCCCCGCGGCCGCCTCCCGAGAGAGCAAAGTTTGAACCGCAGGCAACCCCGGGGCACCCTTCCCGGCTCGGAGATGCCCGGCGCGCCCGAGTCCCTCTCCTCACCATCGCCTGGGCCCGTGGCTGTGCAGCACCACCGAGTAGCCGAAAAGGGTGTCGCGGGGGCCCTGGTAAAGCAGCGCGCTCTCGGTGTCCACGTTGTAGGGGCGCCCGCTCGGGACCCCCAGGCACAGCAGCAGCATCACCGCCTCCCGGACGGCGGCCCTTCGGGGGCCCGGCCCGCGTCTTGCGTCCTCAGCCATGCGCTCTCGGAGGGGAACATTCAACCCCAAATGGCACAGTCCCGACGGCGTACGGGATGAGACTCCGCCGAGGGGAAGGGGGCCCCCAGAGAAGAGGTTCGGCGTGTCCGGTGCCAGCAGGCAGGAGGGAAGGAGGGAGGGAGGGAGGAAGGGAGGGACGCACTGAAAGAGGGAGGGGAAGTCGGCCTCGGGCGGAGCCACCGCCGCCTGGGATGCAGCGCGCCCGCCCTCAGGACCCCACGCCCGGTTTCTGCCGCGGGGAGGTGCGGGCGCCGTGTGATCCTGGGCGCGGGCCGCTGGGTGGGGTCCCGGGCGTGGTGCTGAGCCGCGAGGCGGTGTGCCGTCCCCCCTCCCCCACGAGGGGCTGTAGGGGGCGCTAGGGGACCTCCGCTGCGGGACGCGCGTGTCCGGACCTCCCAGCCTCCTCCGAGCGCAGGAGGTCTCGGCTCCGGGGCTTTGCGAGAGCGGAGCTGGAAGGAGCACGGGCTTCCCCTTTTGACCGCGGTTGGGGCCTGGCTGCGGAGCCGTGTGGCCCCAATCCGACCCGCGTGGACCCCACTAAGAACGCGGAGCTTCCGCGGCCGGCCGCAGGGTGGCCCAAGGGGCAGCCACAAACCTGGGCGCCCGGCTGCGGGGCGGGGGTGGGGTGGGGTGGGGGAACCGTCTAGATCTGGCGTTGATCATCGGCGCTATATGTGATATTTGCAGTAGGAATAACCAGCGGGCCACGATGAAAAACAGACAAAAGGAACTCCTGAAGGCGCCGGAGGGCCTTTGGTCACAAAGACGTTAGGGTTACTCACTTCGGGACTCCGAGCCTCGGTGCCCAGGACCTTCCCCCCACACTTCCTCTAAGCCCTGGGCTGCCTGGGGCGGACACAGATGAGCAGCCAGCCTCTCAGGCTGAAGGGCAGGAGGTTGGGGCTGTCAAGAGTTCAGCAGCGAGGCGGGGCTGAGAAAGCCCTGTGGCTTGCCTCACTTGGACCAAGAGCCCAGTTCTCGCTGCTGTCCCTTTCCACGCACGCACTCACCACCAGGTAGCCAGTGTGAGGTCAAGAAAGACACAGACAGCATAAGCCTCCGAGGATGCGCTGGGGACCCAGCGCACAGCACACCCGAAGGGGTTAGACTCTCCTTCTAATGCGATCCAGATGTGGCTCGGGTTTCTTTCTTGAGCATCCAGAGACAGCCATAGGTGTTTGGGTGATATTTGGAGATACAAGTCCAGTTATTAATTACTGCTATGTAAAAACAACAGAAAAAGAAAAAGGACTTCTTAAGGTGTGTGAGTGTGCGTGTGTGTGGGCGCACGGGTGCACACGAAAACCATGCACACTGAAATATCACACCTTACATTGTAATGGCAGATACGTCACTAAAATACTTGTTCAGTTAATCAGCGCATTCACTGAGCCAGCAAGTTGCAAGACCCACAATACCACGGTGAGCAAGGCAGGGTAAGCCTTCAGGAAAATGTTTAGTCAAGTGGTAGACGGACAAACTTACACTTACTAGAGAAAATTCTGAATGTTTACGGGACACTTAAAGAGAGATTGGGAGGACAAGGAGGGTGGAGTTAGACTAGGCAGTTTGAGAGGAGGAAGAAGGGTGGGCTCCCGCAGGGCCAGGTAGAGAAACTGGAAGTGGTGGTCTTGGTGGCACATTTAGTTGTCCACACGCAGGTTGGTATAATATGAGGCTGACTAGAGAAACAGGGACACATCATGAACCTCCTCAGCCAGCTTAGAACATGTTAGCCTCTGCTGGGACTGATAGAAAGCTGTGGAAAGGTTTGTCTTGGCCAGCCGTGTGTTTCAGAAATGTGAAGAAAAGATTGGATACAGGAAACCTAATTGTGGAGGCTCCTGTAGTAAATAATGAGTAGTGAGATTGATGGCCTGCACTAGGAAGTAGTAAAGGAGGAGCAGAGGAAATAATAGACTCAAGAGATATGAGAGGCAGAACCCAATAGAACTTGGTGGTAGTATTGGTAAATACAAAGATGGAGCTGAGATGAAGGAGTCAGGATGATGCCCAAGTCCTGAGTTTGGGATTTGAGTATATGATGCTAAATCATAGAGAAAAAAAATACTCAGGAGGATCAAGATTATGCATGTGTGTATGCACAGGAATGGGCACACACATGAGCCATTTAAGGATTAGATTTGGAGTTTGAGATATTTGTGGAATAGTAGGATATTCTAGCCAAATCCAATCGCTTTTTACTCGTTTGTCAACAGACAAAAGAAGAGCAATAGTAATCCTCTCTTATTATTTGCAGCAAAGTAAAAGGCAAACAATGGTGCAAAAATGAAATGAAATGGCTTCTAGAAAAGTAGCTCACAGGGCCCATGGAGAATGGTCCTGTTGCTCTGTTTTTCCACTCCAAGCTTCTTTCTTTCTGAGTAGATCCACATGCTGATTTCAACCCAGCTCTGCAGCTAGCTCACATTGGCATCATTATAAATAAGCAATCCCTCCTGTTTTGCAGCCACATTTCCAGTTGGGGCCCAGGAAGTAGTTGTCTCACAGGCACTTCCAGACTCTCCAGACTTGGGCAATGTCAGAGCCACAGATCTGAACCTGTATCTCTTTATTTCTCTCCCTTCTTCTGTGATAAAATCCACTCAACACAATTCTTTTCACAGCCTGATTAAGGTGAGTAGCAGCCCGTAGAGCATTCGTGGGGCAAGACCTTATTTCTATGATTGTGGTTATAGTTATGATTTCACCACTTTTCAAGAACCAGCCACCCTGTGTTAGCCCAACTTTCCTTCCTCCAAGGCTTAGAGAACAGTTCGCTTTTCCTAAGTCAGCAGAAATAAAGGGTGTTTAACGTAGCTTTGACAAAGCCTGTCGATACTGCTCCCTCTTTAATCAATGCTTTTGTGGGCAAGTGTGAGAATCTGATAGGAAAGGGGTACGTGGAGGGGGGAGAAAAGGAAGACTTTGAAAAACTACCCATGCCTATCTGTAACCCTCAACTGAACATAAATATTCAATGATTCAATTAATATGTGTCATTTGATTAATATGTATCAAGTGCCCACTGTGTGCCAGGACCTACTTTAGGGACTCAACAGTAAAAGACTCTCTATCCTTGATAAGACGTCCTCCCAGGAGAGAGGATCCTAATATGGGTTGACCCAACTTCTCAAGTTGCTATCAAGAGTGAACATTTCTCCTTCCTGAAAGCCTCTCTTTTTGTGATAGTATTATTTTAGTCCCCACACCGCCTTCCTATCTAGCCATTCTGGGTCTCTTTCCCTTCACCATAGTCTTTGAGAGTCTGGGGGCTCTGTCTGGGTCCTCTTTCCTTCTCTTTCCATATCTCTCTCTTTAGGAGCTCTAAACCTAAATGTCTTTATGTCTTATGTCTTTAAATACCAGCCAAATAGCACCATTAAAATCCCACATGAGTCCCCAGTCCATGTCTCCAGCCTGGCCCTCTCTTCTGAGCTCCCGGGTCAGATGTTTTACTGCCTTCCTGACATCTCTACCTGGATATCTAGCGGGCATTGTGCACATGACATATCTAAAAAACTGAGTTCTGATTCTCTCATCCCACATCTAAACTAGTCCTCCATCCAATGTCTTTCTTTTGAGAAAATAACAATCCATCTGCCCAGTTAGTTGTTTGGTCCAGAAATTTGGAAAACAATTCATGATTCCTCCCTCTCTATTCCCTACATATAATCCATTCATCATTGTTATAACAATTTGACCTTTGGAATATACCTCAAGTCTATCTGTTTATCTTCGTCTGCCCTGCTCCAACCCTCTTCCAAACTGCAATAATCTCATCTGGCCTGTTCAGTAATCCGCTACCTGGCCTCCCTATTTACTCCTTCTTCACACCATCAATTTTCTAATACACGGTAAAGTGAACTCTTACAATTCTAAATCAAAGCACACCTGCCACTGTCCTGCTTCAGTCCTATAAGTTGTGTTTCCCATTGCTCTTCAGTACAGACTTAGGGTGGTCTACAAGGACCCGATGATCTGGTCTCTGCCTACCTTGCCAGTTCTCCATTGGCCATGTCCTTCAGGATCACTTTGCTTTAGCCACATCGACCTTCCTTAATTTCCCTAAGTGTATTGGGTTTTTTCCACCCAGGGGGTCTTTGCTTGAATTGTTCCCTCTGCTGAAATATACAACCTGTGAATTTTCACGATTCTTCTCTTTCTTTAGTCTCAACTTAAAGGTCTCCTCCTTACAGAGGATATTCCTGCTCATCCACAAATTTCCTGATAAAGTATCAACAACAAGGTTGCTGTAAAGGAAACATAAAGCAATGCCTTCCAAATTACAGGAGTTCTTAAACCTGTCCACTGGTGTGGCTCAGTGGTTGAGCATCGACCCATGCACCAAGAGGTTACTGGTTCTGATTCTTGGTTAGGGCACATGACAGGGTTGCAGACTCCATCCATGGTGGGGGTTGTGCAGGAGGCAGTCAAAAGATGTGGATGTTACTCTTTCATTGATGTTTCTCTCTCTCTCCCTTTATCTCCCTCTAAAATCAATAAAACCATTTTTTTTTTAAAGAGTTCTTAAACCCGCTGAGAAACTGTGTGAAAACACACCTCAGAGTCCCCCACCTCTGCTACATCAGGCGGCCGGGGCATTTATCTAAGGACTCATCCTCCTCTGGTGGAGGGCTAACCCCGCAAACTTGCAGGCAAGCACACTCCCCGGAGCCAGAGTCCTCAGGCGGAGAAGAGACAAGGGTGCTGGGAAGCTGCCAACATGCGAAATTGTCTGCCCAGCAGCAGGGGAGCTCAGACAGTGGAAGGGGCCAGGCATTGACAGCAGCTGCCACAACTGCCAATCAAAACCTTGCTCGGTTTGCTAGTGTTACTCCAACTTGTGTTGTTTTGTTTTGTTTTGTTTCATTGAATTTGTTCAGGTGACACTGGTTGATATAATTATACAGGTTTCAAGTGTACAAATCTATAATGTATCACCTGTATATTTCATTGTGCATTCACCCATTTATCCTCCTCAACCATCTTCTACCTCCCCCTACCCACTTTCCCTCTGCCAATTACCATACTGTTGTCTGTGTCTATTTTTTTCTTAATCCCTTCACCTTTCTCACCCAGCCCCCCAACTTCCCTCCCTCTCTGACATCTGTCAGTCTGTTCTCTGTATCTAAGAGTCTGTTTCTATTTTGTATGTTAGATTCCACATATAAGTGAAATCATATGGTATTTGTCCTTGCTCATTTCAGCCTTATTTACAATAGCCAAGATTTGGAAGCAGCCCAAGTGCCCATCAGTAGACAAGTGGATAAAAGATCTGTGGTACATTTACACAATGGAATACTATGCAGCAGTAAACAAGAAGGAAATCTTACCTTTTGTGACAGCGTGGATGAATCTAGAGGGTGTTATGCTAAATGAAATAAGCCAGTCAGAGAAAGTCAAATTTGGTTTTTAATCTCTTAGTTTTCTCTGGTTGGATGGGGACAATGAGTGGCTGTGGGCAAAGTACTTAAGACAGTGCTTAGCTCATAATTAATACTGAATATATAGTAGCCCTTTCTCCTTTATCCCTCTTTTCTTATCATCAGTATCAGTAATGCTATAATTTGTATAGAAATATACTACCTACAGAAATAAACTATGTATGGAAATCTGAGCTCAGGGCGAATGACCCGTATGTGGAAGGTTTTTTTAATGAATAAGAAGCATTCTCTGTCTCTATTTGTTTATATTTATTTACTCACTCATTTAACAAACATTTATTGAGCACCTATTATGTGTAATTTAGAGATGCTGTGTATAACATGATAAACAGAGTGGCATCCTTATCCTTTTTACATGTGCATTCCAATAAAGCACTGAGGCAATACACACTCAAAAATGTTTTTGCGCTCAAAAATGTTTCCTGTTTTTAGTCTTGTAACTTTTTCAGCACACTGACATTTATAGGCAGATGATTTTTCTACAGCACAACTATGAATATGTCATATCCCCACACAGAGACTGGTAATGTCTCCACTCCCAATCCGACCCAATTAGAATGTCTTGCCCGGGGCTTAATACACTCCACATTTGGCCTCAAACGTTCTTCCTTCCCACCCCAAACTTAGAGCCTATTTTCCCCCTTTCCTCTGGCAATGTTCCCTTTAGTTTGGGAAATTAATAGATCAAGAAAGGACTATTTAAGCCAGTAGGTAACATATGCCGTACAAATAGCACATAACGAAGACACACAACAGACAGGTGTTTTTTGTTTGTTTGTTTGTTTTTTGTTTTTTGTTTGTTTGTTTTTTTCTGGCTGAGGTGTTCAGGACAATTTTTCTGAAGCAAAGGGCAATTTTGAGAAATTTCACTTTTCTCCCAGCCTTTTCACAACTCCTGAAACTATTGATACTTCATAACTTAAACCATGTCTATTTCATGCTTCAGCTCAGAAGAAGAAACAAATGCTCCTCTTGTTACTGCATAAAGGACAGGCATAAACCCTCTCCCCTCAGAGCACAAAGTTATTCTGTGACATTTTATCTCATAAGTAATCTGATCTGGAAGATTGGATTTGTGTGCTGGAATGATTTAACAACTGGTTCAAGCAAAAGTGCAAAGGTTTACAAGACACAGATAGTTTCCAGCATCACTCTTCTTTTATTTTCAGAGGTCAGACTCCATGTAAAAGTGCTATGCAACAGTGTCTTATCTGAAACCTCTCATATGCACGACATCATCTTGAAAAACAGAGTTCCTAGGCATTCTGGAAAGGGACCTGGTGAATACACAGTGTGAAACTAGTTCATCATGGGTACAGTTACATCACACAACCAACACTGATAGACATATGTCCCAAGCACTTTGCAGACACACACACACACACAAAAACATTACTAGTAAAGACATGTTCTTATTCTTGAATCGCTGGCAATTGAATATCAGACAACACAAACTTGAAACCAGAAAACAATTTCAAAGCAACTTACAAAATATGTTGTAAATATAGCATGAATTATATAATGTAATGATGATGTCTTCAGAGTGGCAGCATATTTTGTGGGAAGACTTAAAGGAAATGCATTTAGTTTAATCCTAGATTTATTTTTCTTTTCTTTTGTTTCCCCAAACCAGACCAAACTGGGAGAACACAGAGACTAGTCTTTGTAGGCCAGATAAAAGAGATAAGAAAACATCAGAGACTAAAATATCATCAGTAAATAGGAGGAATGTAAACATCAAAAGAGGCTACACTACTTTGCAAGGACAATAGTGGGAAATAAGAAAATAATGCAATGCATCAAAGTTTCCTACATTGTTTAAAATCCTGGAGAAACTTTGGAAAAGGAATTCTAATTTGGATTACTGAAATAGAATAAATAGTACTACAAATACAAAAATAAGTTCAGCTCTATCTCACATCTATGCATTGCAAGACCAGCAGAGCACTTAGATATTCTATTTTTGGTGCATACTGAATATCAGCTTTGTTTATGTCAGTTGCACAGTATATTGACCTAGTAAAGTAAATTTCCTCTGTTTATAGAAATTAGAAAGACTATTTTGGTTTTAAAACCACAAGTTTTTCATATGAAACTCGTTAGAATTGTGGATAAAAATGAAGGGATCAATTTCAGACTCATTTTTTAATGGATGATAATACTAATTCAATACAATAATAATATAAACATTATATAGAGATAGATCTTACTTTTCATGCTTCATATAAAAATCAGCAGGCTTCTTAAAAACCAGTTTTAGAAACCATGCAGTGATTGAGGACACAGGAACTCTGGCAATGGAACTGACCTCATATTTTTACAGCTTCTTTGTTAATAAAATGAATGAGTTCCATTAGATTGTCACCGAAGTGATTTCCATTACAACAATGTTATTGTTTTAAGCTGCCATCCAGAGCTGGAGATCCCATTTCTTTCAGAGCCTGTGATAGGAATCAGGGATTCATGCAGACAGGTAGGCAGGACATTTCAGTGGATAACTCTATTCAAAAAGGCAAGCTGATGCAACTGTAAGGAGAAAAATAGGAACTTTGAATAAATGTGGCCAACTGTATGTCTGTATGTCAATACCCCTCATTGGCTATCTATCATTTATCTTATCATGTGTGGGCTTGGTTAAGGATATGCAAATAGAAACGTTTAATTTTCCTCTCCAGAAATGTTAGATAACACTCTATTCTAGTTGTCACATTATGATATAATAAGAATTATATATTTTGGTCTTCATCCCCAGATCCTGACCAGAGTTTCTAAAACCTTGTAAATTCCTAAGTGATAAAGGTGAAAGGAGCATCTTTTGTTATAATATTTGGGTTCTGTCCCCAGTTCCTGAAATAGCTTTGGAGAGACAGAGGTGACTTTTGGAAAGCCTCTAAGATTGAGGGGTGGGGAAAGAGGGCTGGTTGCCAAGGGGAACCAACCATGCGACCAGAGGGTTAAAACTTGCAACTCTATCCTCAACCTTTAAGGAGAGAGGAGAGAGGAGAGAGGAGAGGGGTTAGAGAGTGAGTTCAGCCACAATGGCCAATGTTTCAATCAATTGTGCCTATATGAATATTCTAAATGATGGAGAGTTTCTGGGTTTATAAACACTTTGAGGTTCTGGGAGGGTGGCGTGCCCACAGAGGGCATAGAAGCTCGGAGCTTCTCCCTGCCTTCACACTTTGCCTTAAGCATCTCTTCCATCTAGTTATTCCTGAATTTTATCTTTTATAATAATCTGTTAAACATAAGTAGTGTTTCCCTGAGTTGTGTGAGCCATTCTATCAAGTTTTTGAACCTGAGGAAAGGGTCTTGGGAATCCTCAATTTTTATTTGGTTGGTCATAAGTTCAGGAGGCCCAGACTGTGACTGGCATCGTTTTATGGGAGTGATCTCCTAACCTGTGGGGCCTGCTAACTCTGGATAGTTAGTTCAGAGCCAAATTAAGTGATAGTATACCAACCTGGTCGTTTGCAGAAAATTGAAGAATTACTTGGTGTGAAAATGATTAATGTCAGAAGTGATTAATGAAGAGAAAAGAAACGTGTGGGGTTTTTTTTGTTGTTGTTGACTAGTGTTTTACAGTTGCCTTCTCTAAGACTCATTTCTCTTTGTACTCTTATAGTGTGGTCTTCAAGTAAATGACCAAAAAATAAATTGCACTTGTATGGATCTTTACCATTCACAAAGTACATTTTCCAAGATGCACTAAAAATAGATGTGAAGTGATTATCTGTAAAGCTTGAGATCCCAGAGGCATTGTAAAGTGCAAAAAGAAATTATATAAAATGTACCATGAGAGCCAAGACTACATGTTAAAATTAAAAACAAAAAAAAAATTCTGGGGGCAAGATTTTCACCATAGGCTTAATCTGGAAGTTATTTTTCTCATCAATAAGTGAGCAAGTAATATCAGTATTTCAAAAGTCAGAGACAAAATGTCAAAGACACCCAGACAGATCACAGATCTCAGGGACAGCACATTCCTAGAGTGACACAGCCTGATTAAAGATACTTTTATAGTATAATTGCAGAACACTAGAACCTTTATTAAGGGAGACTAAGCTTGGAGTAATTGTATTTGAAAAACTGAGAAGCTTCTGTATTTAGAATGAAGTATCATAATAAAAGGAAGTGCTACCCCAGGTCCCATTAATATCACACGAGTACTAACAGGGGCATGAACAGAAAGGATGTAGAGAACCAGGTCAAAGAAACAGATAAGAAACAACATTGACCATACTAGCAACAACTGTCTTGGCCACAACAGAGTAAAGATTATTACTGATTCTTCAGAGAGGAGAGATTGACATCAATATCAGAAGTCTACCTCACTGATTTTTTCAAGTTTATAGTATTATAAGTTACTTGTAGCTCACATTCCTCTGTTAGTTTAGTCCGTCCTAGTTGATGCTTTTATTACTAGTACTAAGTACTAAGATACCAGTTTTAATATATAGAGTTTTAGAAGCAGCTTAACTAAAAATTGCAGTCAATACTCTGCTACTTAGAATACTTACCAGTTAGCTAAGAGGTAATGCTGTCTTATAAAGGATTATTCCTGGCTACTTAAGTAAACTATATAGGTTTGCTGCACTGTAGGTTTACATACACTAACTTCATTGATCCTTGGGAAAAAATACTGAATTAGGTAGGATGGTTTCTTTCATTTTAGAGAGGAGATAATGGCTTACAAAGTGTTAAGTGGCTTGCTCAAGGTGAGTGGCTACATTCCTGACTCTCTAACATTCCCTTAGCAGGAGACTGAACTGGCCTATCTAGCAAGACGACCATAAGAGTGGGTCTCTGGGAACAGAATTGGACAAAAGTAGAAAGACCTTCCTCAAATTGGAGTTAAAGAAACCAAGATTAATCCATTCAACCAAAGAACAGAATTGAGGAAAAAGAAGACAAAGCTAAGGTTCAGGAAACAGATGAAAACTCACAAAACAAGAGCAGCTCTGAATGTTCCTGGGCAATTGTTATGAGTGGAATAGATCACCTATGGCTTGTCTAGACTGGCTTTGGAATCTTAAAGCTATGGAGACTGCTGGGGAGGATGTTACAGTGTTAATAAGTGACTGAGATGAAATGCAAGGAGTGATCTGATATTCAAATGTACTGTTTTCCCCGCCCCCTTCCTCCCCCCAATTATTTTTGTCCAATACATATCAGGGCCTAGAGAAGAGAATCTCAGTATATGAAGACACCAGAAAAGGAGCCTACTTTAAGAATTCATTCATCATTCTTCCAAGAAATCTTGTCTTTAAATGTTGACAGTACCTACTTGTTTAATTTTTAGCTTAGTCGATTTCAGATTCACAATTTTCTTCCTTGTAAATGAAGGAAGCCTTGGGAAGGGAATGCAAACTCTGAACCACTCTTTCTCTCAAGGCCGTTCTGAGGAAGTCCTCTGCCCAGCCTATGGCTTTTCACATGCATGAGTTAAGCATTGAAAATGAGGCTGAAGACAAGGAATTAAACAATGACTTTCTAGATCCATGTAATTCAGATCTTAATAATGAGGCTTTATTAAAAACTAGAGGCCTGGTGCATGAAATCCTTGAATGGGTAGGGTCCCTAGGGCTAGCCGGTGATCAGGGCTGATTGGGGCCTTCTGGCTGCCAGCCCGGGTCTTCCTTCGTTTTGTGCTGCCCCCCCCCCCCCCCCCCCCCCGGTGGTCAGCGCATGTCATAGCAAACAATCGAACTCCCGGTCTCCAGGTTGAACTCCCAAGGGGACACTTTGCATATTGGCCTTTTCTACATATAGATAATCCCTAGACCATCTCTCCTACCTAAATTCAGGTAGAAATGTAAAGATAAGCCTATTCCAACTATTATTCAGAACAATTTTAAGGTTATTTACACTTGAGTCACAATTACCCTTCTATATTTCTGCCAACAATTAGGAGTGGGTTTTACTAACATTAACTTGAACCCTAACAAGTTAATAGTATAAAGACTGCACTCCCATGCTTCAGCAAGCTTGCATAATTCTTTAGGGGCAGCGGACAGACCTGGACTGGCAGCAGAGCCACGGGCCCTGCGGCCGACGGAACAAGGGCTGGGTGGAAACAATCCAAATCTAATCTCACTGCTCTTTTACAACTGTCACTTCTACAAGCCTCTCATTTTACTCAGACACAGAGAGGTTACTATATGGCTTTCAGCCGTTAGGTGATTTTGGAAGCGCTCATAAACCTTTATGAAATCCAATTCAGTTCCCAACTATAACAGTTTAGGGAATGCGCAAAAATACTTTCATAGCTCCATTGAAAAAATTTTCATTGAGTCCAATGAAATTTTAGTGGCTTGACTGACATGAATCCTTGTTTGGGGATCAATGTCGATATTGACAGTAATTACTGCCAATGGACATTTTAATAGACTTGGACTGTTTATAAAATAAAAACCATAGAGCAGAACAAGGTTAGGGCAGGATTAAACCTCTTCTGCTGCCCTCAGAACAGACTCACATTCTAAGCCACACTATCAGTAGCACCAGACTATTTTTTAAGCCATGAGAACTGTCTTCAAAAACAACAACAATCCTGGTTTCATAACTTCATTTGATAATCTTTCACTGACAAGACTTCCAAATGGCTTTTTCACTCCAATTTAGGGGAATTCCTTGTTTCCACAATAGAGAACTCAGCTAAAAGGAAAGGAGGTGTACACAGGCTACGGATATTGTTTGAAGTGAGATCACAGTCTGACTTGTAAACAACATCAAAAGGTCTCCTGCATGGGAATTAAAGAGAAGAAACATTTGTCTGAGCGTAAGCCTTCTTGTTCTTTTATGCGCCTCTGTATGTGCAACTCAGACGTCTGTTAATAGATAAAATCTGCCCCTCTTCTTTCGGACCACCCCCCCCCCCCCCCCCCGGCCTCTCCAACCACTTGTCAGTGCCCATATCCTTAAGAGATCTGCTTCCTCTCAGTTCCCGCACAAGAACGACTGCGGTAGCACTCTTTTAGGTCATGCTGTGAATGCTGTCTGGTCTACCAGAGGCATTTCATTTTAAACCAGGCTTTGTTCTGGTACATTTAGGCACCAGCAAGTAGACTACAGACAAGTTCCCTGTTTTGAATTCCCTCCATGCTTATAAATTTATTCTTCCTCTCAGTGAATATGTGCTGACATCTAGCCTATGCCAGGCAATGCGCTTGGTGCTACCAATACAAACATAAATGAGACAGGATCCCACACTTGAGAAAATTATTACATACATAATAATAGGATACATAATATTATCATATAATAATATATGTAAAACAAAGGAGTGGCCAATGCTAAGAGTCAGGAAAAGTTTTATCTGGGGGTTGGGGAGGGGCATCTAAGCTGAACCTTTCAGTACAATTAGGTGTTTACTGAATAGGTTGGTGGAGCACTGGGATGGCATGAGAGTACATGGTACATTCAGGGAACTTCGGGCATTGGGCATAGATCAAGGAGTGGCAGGAACAGAAGCAGAAGACATAAGCAGGTTTAGATATGGAAATCTCATATGCTATGTTAAGGAGTATGACTTTTTATTGCATTCAGAAAAATATTTTATGCAGTAGAATAAAACATCTCAAGAGTTCACAGTGATAAGAAATTAGAAGCAGGTAGTCTAGCTAAATGACTGATGTATTAGTTTCATAGAGAGATGCCAGTAGCTCAAAATAAACGAGTGTGAAAGGGCTGAAGAGAAAGGGATGGGGTGAGGGCACGGGGGGAATTGAGCATGGCATCCACAGTTCTTGGGTGACGGGGTATTGTCATTCATTGTGATAAAGTGTGAAGGAGAGAAGCAGATTGCAATGAGAAGATAATGATGGCAGGGTTGACTGTGCTGAGTTTTCTGAGAGACATACAAGAGAATGTGTTCCAGAGATAATTATATAGACAATTTCAGAACTCAGGAGATACTTGTGCTAACAATATTACTTTGGAAGCACATTAACATATGTAGAAAGAGAATAAAATAGAGCTTTGGAGAGAATCATGAAGTATACCAAAGTCTGGGTCAGGCAAAAGAAAAGTAACTCACCATGAGAGCTATACAGGAATCACCAGAGAGGTAAGAGAACCAGGGTAATGTTATGGCTCAGATGACCAAGAGTAGAGAATGTTAAGAAGAAAGCAGCTTATATGTGAAATGGGACGGATAGGCCAAGTACTACGGGATTCACAATTAGGGGCTCGCAGAGACATGATTTAAAAGACTGCTTTCATACACTACGGGTGTTCAGGGAAAGCTGGGTGAGAAAGATGGGTCTTGAGGGCACCCTAGGGCTGCATGTCTATTCCATCTAAGAGGGGGGCCTGAGTGAGGGTCCTCTGATATCATCACATGCTATCCTCAGGACTAGCATTAAGGCCAAATTAGTACGGAAAAAGGAAGACTGCTTCCTCTAAATGCTGGTTTTTCCATACAGCTTGTTTCTTCATGTCCCTACCCACCTTTTCTGCCAGCATGTACCTCATCTTTTTTCTCCTCTGTTACTACCAGATACCAAATGTTCTCTCAAATTTCCACTCCACTGGCCTTGGTCCTAACATTTAGTTCCCTCTCTTCTCTTCTAAGGATGGCAAGTAAGGATGACCACTGCCCCAAATTCCAGCTACCCCAGTCTCCTCAAATTTAGGAGAAGTTAGTTTATTACAGGAGGTGATGGGCATGTGAATCTTAGTGCTTGCAAACCTCACAAGGAGAATGTAGCTTTAACACAGAGTGTTGGAAAATGAGGGGAAGCAAGAAGGTCTACATGGGAAGGCCAGTGTTGGGCTCCTCAGGAGAAGAAAGAAGACAGCCAAGGACATGGTTATACTTCAACCTAACACACCAGACCTATTGCCAGATGCCAAATCTTCCCAGTATCACTGCCCCATGTTATGGTGCTGGGCTGAGTGATCAGCATATAATTGTGTTGCATTGTAGATTGGTGTGTAGAGAAGGTCAGGCTCTGAGAAGATCAGAAATTCTTGAAATTTTATGTGAGTTCATGCTACCCAGGTTGTCTGGTGATGTGCTTGAGAGTGGGCTGAAATAACCTTGGGGATTTTAGAAAAATTTGGTTCAGAAATTTCATTTAGAATCTAGGATGGAAGCTGCCAGGGCTGACCAGCAGACTCTGAGCAACAGATGAATGATTAGTCTGACACACATTTCTGTGCAAGAGAGGGCTAAGGGACTGCTTGGCTATAGGAACCAAAAAGCCCCATTTGCCTGCCTCCTTAGGCTTTTATTGTAACAACAGCTTGAACTAAAATTAACTACTAGATACTATTAGCAGGGTAAGTATCCTTGAGAAGACACATGTGCCTGCAGTGTCCTTTAAGCAAGGGCGTCTGAAGACTAAGCATAAAGATTCCAGTAAACACCCTGAGGCTCAGACTTGTTTGGAAAAGGCAGGGGCGGTTGCCTTCAGCCAACTCCTGTTCCACACCTCCCTACATCTCCCCTAATTTGTTTTGCTGTATGCAGAAGACAGAGGCAGATGGGGAACTTTCTGCTTTGGAAGGCTGGGGTCTGCAAATTGCGTTTATTGCTGGAGTTCCAATTTTTACAGACTTTAAGAAAAACAAAGAGAATTACAATGCCAGTAATGGTTAGTCTGATTAAGAAGACAGGGCACTTAAATCCTGCCTTCTAGGTGTAGGGGACAGGATTATAAAGGGGAAGGGGCTAGGGTGAGGAATGTAGCTATGTGCAGCCCTGGGGGTCCACAGATGTCAGCTATTGTAGTCATCAGGCGATGAGATGATGTTGATGAAATGATGTTTTGACTCCTGGTGGGTAGGTCTGACCCTGCTTATTGGTTCTGCTTGCTGGATTCATAGCTGAGTCACCTCCTCAATTGCTTCGCACATGCCTCAAAAAGAAAACTTTAGGAAAAACGTAACCCCCTATTCACATATGTATATGTGTTCTAAGATTTAAAATAATATGATTATTTTTTAGATCAATTCAGGTGCTCTATCTACCAGGTTATATGCCCCTCCCCCCATTATTCCACCCTCTGATTAGGTAGATTGGTTGATATCGATCAACCTTGTACTATAGTAATAAATTCCTTTGTAAAGAAGCTTTCCCTTTTAATAGACTGGAAAATAACCAAACAAATTCTGTATTAGTTTTCTTTAGACTCATTTATCTAATTAGATTTATTATTCAGTATACCTACAATTTCCTTTTAAGATTTCTCTTTATAACCCTTCCATGACTTTTATAAATAGTTTTATAACTTTAACTTTTAGAAATAACCGATTTAGAACCTACTTTCTTTTTCCTTTAAAATTCATCTCTGTGCCTCATATCTTCTATTACCAGTAAGTATTCCTACTCTATTTTTTTTTCTTTTTGTTATATCCCTTTATTTTTATATTCCTTCTTACTATTTTTACTTGCTCAACTCTAATTCTTTACAGATCCTCTGCAACTTACACAAACCCGCTGCAATTTACAGAGTTTTATAATTTACCTAGTTTCTTTTATTAAACATATTTTTATGTATTTATTTATTTATATATTTTATTGATTTCAGAGAGGAAGGGAGAGGGAGAGATAAATAGAAACATCGATGAGAGAGAATCATGGATCGGCTGCCTTGAGCCTGCAACACGGGCATGTGCCCTTGACTGAAATTGAACCTGGAACCCTTCAGTCCACAGGCCAGCGCTCTATCCACTAAGCCAAACTGACTAGGATTACCTAGTTTCTTTTAGTTTGTCTATTTTATTTTATTTTTCCTTTATCTTTATGCCTTCTATTACACTAAAACTATAAATTCTTTCGAATTAGTCAATAGAATAATTCTATGTATTATCAATAGGTGTCCCAACTCCTACTCAGCAAAATGTAAAGGTTAGTTCTACACAGGTTCCTCTATTGCTGGCTTCAGAGCAGTTGGAGTGGTGAGAAGTACGTCTCAGAGTTCTATCTATTTCTCCTTTAGTTCGCCTATTGTCCTTGCTCTGCTCATGTCTGTTTAACTGCCTATTACATCCCCCTCAAGGATTTAGGCTCTGAATTCTTTCAGGGAAAGGGACTGCTGGGTTTCTTCTGAAACTGCTTCCTGCTGATGGGGGGGTTGGAGGTTTCTCTCAGAATCAAGAGATCCTTGCTCTCATCAGAGGGACAATGAGACCTGGGTACAGAAGAAGGTGGCAATGGTGCCTAGGGGTGGTGGTATTCCCTGGGTGCAAGTAGGGCTTTGTAACCTGGTGGAGACAAACTGTGCTATAAAATTTAGCATTGTTTGGCAAAAGTTAGAACAGCAAGAATTATGACAAATGGTCTGGTGGAAGGAAAAAACATTTCAGTTCTAATAATTTCCTGTTGAAACATAATTTTTCTCCCTAAAATCACCCTCATTTTCATTAAAGAACCAAATTAAGACTAATTTATTTACTGTATTAAGTTTAGTTATAATTTGGTCTGTTCGGTTGCATGAACACAACACAAATAACAGTTGATCACATAGGCTACTTAAAAATATGTTTTGCTGGAATCTCTTGAGAAAGTTTACCATCAGGGCAAAGAAGCTAAGACACACAGTTGCCCTTAGGCTTTGCCTATGATACCTCCTTCTTGCTATCAGAAAGCACCTGCAGGTCTCAAACCCCAGGGTAGGGACTAGTGTCTTTCAGAAAAGCAACCTTCGTTCCTTACCTGAAAAGACTGCCATGAATCACATGACCAAGCAAGGTATCAGGCTATTTATCCAAGAGGCTTATCGGCTTTAAAGTCAGAATTCATTCCTTAGATCATTCTGGTGACACCCAGAGTCCTAGCATGTCTCTCTTTAAAGTTTTGGTAAATAAAACCACAAATGGAAACTGGCCTATGTCCTCTTATGAAGAAATCAGATTCTTATTGGATTCATGCAAACAAACACATTGCCATGAGAACAATAATACTTACTCATTAAGAGTTTCTATAAACTGAAGGGATCAGATAGGAAAAAAATATCAATGCCTCAATATTGCTTATTAAGGTACAATTTACCAAACTGCTTTAAAATTTAAGTTTCCTCCTGTCTGGAAAACAAAATGGTTAAAAATAAGTAATATTTTAAATAAAAGTTACAAAAGCTGTACAATTATTTTTAGCTCATTCAGTTCTATAATCAAATTCTGTTTCTCCTGATTTTTTTTTGGCCAGTATTTCTATAAATCCAGATACTCTATTGAGTTCTAATAATTTTTATCCAATTAAAAGGGATGGTCTGAAAGTTTATTCTCAGAGATATGTAGCTTAAAATAAATTAGAATCCTTTCTATGGATCCCTCAGAAGATATAACATTTTTCCAAATGCATCATCACAAAACAGTGACTGTCTCCAAATGACAAGAAATTTAAAATGATACAGTTATTGATTTGATTATAATGCAAATGACATGGAATCTCGTCCTGCAAAACACAATATTCCACAATATTATAACTAATAACAATTAGTTATAAATGAAAGCATATCAGAATCTATTTAATATGCATATATAAATAGAATATAATTATTATTTCCTTATTTGAAAGAGCTTCTCATATACCTTAAGTATAAAATTTTCCTTCATAGGGAGAGAAAGCAAATCCTTGAGTCATTACAGGATCCATTGGAATGACCTAACACCAATTCTAGGTCAAGGAAAAGTTTCTTAAAATTCAAACCCTGGCAAGATAGTCAAACACATTAGACTAAAAGATTATATGTTATTATTATTAAACAGTATTAAATAATCTATTCATTTAAAATAATAAAGTTCCTGTTAATGTAACGTAACCATTTTAATAATATATATAAAACCTTTGTTTCTTAGGCAAATAAAGGAAAAACTTTTTTCACCCTTACTTTCAGAAATAGGATTATTTTTCCAATGGAAAATATACTCACATTCTTAAGAAGTATAACAGAGATAGTGAATTCCTTAGCTGAGAAACAATCCCCTCGAACTTGGAAGTCCCCAGAGGGTTCCAATGACTCACTGTGCAGTTACTTTTGTTTCTGCCATGTCTCCTTGTGTTCTTCTGTCCTCACACAGGGCACCACTTGCCCTGAGCAACAGATGAATGATTACTCTGACACACATTTCTGTGCAAGAGAGGGCTAAGGGACCGCTTGGCTAAATGAACCAAACAGCCCTGTTCTCCTGCCTCCTTAGACTTTTATTGTAACAACAGCTTGAACTAAAATTAACTATTAGATATTATCAGCAGGGTAAGTATCCCTGAGAAGACACATGCATTTGTACTGTCCTTTAAGCAAGGACATCTGAAGACTAAGCATAAAGATTCCAGTAAACATCCTGAGGCTCAGAATTCTTTTGATAAGTCAAGGCAGGGGCAGTTGCCTTAAGCCAACTCCTGTCCCATGCCTCCCTACAGGAAGCATTTAAAAAAGGCTAAATGCAAAATACTTCCAATAAAGTCGAGGTATTGTACTGGGGAAGTCAGTGGCAACAGACTTGGCTGTTTGCAATTTTGCTAATTGGTGAACTTGGAGCCTAGGCAGCATACTCGCATACTTCCGTGTACTTCAAGTGTGCTAGCACTTCTCTCTTTCTCTCTCTCCCCACCCCTCTCTCTCTCACACACATACTGCTTACTTCTCTCTCTCTCTTTCTCTCTCTCTCTCTCTCTCTCTCTCTCTCTCTCTCTCTCTCTCTCTCACACACACACACACTGCTTTGTAAATTTGTGCCCTACTAAGTGAGCATAGATAGATGTGTAACTAATTATCATTCAGCATTTGCAATCCAGATCTGCACAAAGTATGGTATATGTTACACTCTGAAAGTATTTTTGGTCTATTGCAAATCACACATTTAAGTGGGTGTACCATAAAGGGGATGAAATGGAATCCCAGTGTCAGGTTCTTAGTAAAACCTGCTGTTCACCCCAGGTAGTGGCAGAACAATCTAGATATATAAAAGCCCAGTGACTGAAACGGAGGAACGACCAGAATGACCAGAACAACCGGTGGCTATGATGCGCACTGTGGCAGCCAACCAGCCTGATCTGGGCCCCAATCGGCTTCCATCCCAGCCAGCCTGGCCCCCGATTAGCCCCCAACACCCTGAATGGGATTGGGGCTGGCCGGCCAACTGCCTGCGGCTCCTCTTCCCCTGCTGGCCCAGCCCAATGGGCCCCCATTGGGGCAAGCCAGCCAGACCCCACCTGTGCATGAATTCATGCACCAGGCCTCTAGTCTTCAATCATAGCAAAATACCTGGAGAGGTGTTTTTTGAAGGCAGTGCTTCTCAAACTTTAATATGCCTATGAATTACTTAAAAATCTTGTTAAAATGGAAATTCTGATTTTGTAGGTTTGGGGTGGGGCCCAAGATTCTGCATTTTTAACAGGTTCTCAGGTAATCCCAAAGCTGCTAGGCTATGGATAACACTGTAAGCTGTAAGGCTTTAAGAGAATATTCTTGATTGAGTTTCATTACACACTTATACCAGTAAATATAAAGTCTACTGTCAGAATTGCCAGCAGCGAAAATCAGAACTGAGCAGCTGAGTGTAAATCACTTTTTTTCTGCCAATGTCTTGTAGTTGAGAAATTAAATTAGACTATGTAATGAAAATATATTTTGACATTTAGTTAAAAGCCATATTAATCCTTTTTTATTATGAGATAAAATTTTGCAGCATGTGATCTTTTACTAGCAGTCAATGAATTATAGTTTGAAATCCTCTCTCTATATATAACTATAAATTGTCATGTTAAAATTTCTAGTGTAGTTCAGATTTTTTATTTAATTAAATGCTTTTAAGTACTAACAGAATGAACTACTGTATTTGTAAAGAAGACTGTTAACTGTTTCCCTCCTTCCTTCCTTCTTTCCTTTCTAAATGGTACACCAACATTTTGAAGACTATTATTTGATTCTATAAAATTAACTCCTTTGTCCAATATTATCATAATGGTTTTCTGAAGAAGATTAATTCTGTGAACCAGATTATTAACCCCCAAATGGGAACTCTATGGTTACATACATTTAGGAAAATCTGGGTTCTTTTTTTTCTCTTGAACATAAAGCACATAAATATTTTTAAATCCAGAGAATAAACGTATTGCACTCTATCACAGTGTTTTTCAAATACATTTGTTCACAGAGTAATCTTTAGAAAATGTTACATTTTCTCATTTTCTAACTTTTTCCATATCATTCAAGGGTTTGGTTTGAGGGAGAGCTGGACAGAATGCCTTTCCTTCCATCATCAATCAGAAGAAAGCCTTTGCAGAAGTGTGCCCAGATGACTTTCTCTGAAGTCTTTTTGGATCATCAGGATACTCTGAGCTGTGTTGGGCAAGTGAACATCTAACAAGGGGAGCCAGGATCGTCAGGATATGATTAGACCAATCATAATTCATTACCAGGGGTTGGCACACCAGGTGGGAGCCCTGTTAGCAAACTATGAAAGTGGGGATAGCTTCTGAGAATGCGACTAACAACACCTATAGGAGATTTTTTTTAAAAATGTGTTTACCAACTCCACCATTTTCAAACTGGTTTAAGTCACCATCTTTCCCATTTCTGTAAATGCCTTTTTACTAATGCTTCCATTCTTGTCCCCTTACTATCAGTTCTCTACAGGGCTGCCAGAGTGATCATTTCAAAACATAAACCAAGTCATGTTACTTCCCTGCTCAACCCCTTCCAATGGGTTTCCATTTCATTTAGCAATTTCATTTTGCATAAACCTTACCTCATGCTTTGTTCAATTCATTCTAGTCCTGGCCTCTTTATCATTCCTCCAAAATGCCACCATTTTTTTTTTTTAATGTTGTGCCCTTGACACTTTCAATCTTCTGCCCAGATTTTTCCCCACTCAGATTTTCACTTGACTTGCTCCCTTATTCCCTGCTCATATGTAACCTCCTCAGGGAGAACCCTCTTGATCAGGCCCTATAAGACACCTACTTTATTTTTCTGATGTATATTTTTTGTTACATACTTTTATACTTAGTTTTTTATCCTGCTGCTTCCACTAGGATATAAAAGCATGAATTGATCTCATCCATAGCTATATGCTCAGCACTTAGAACAGTACATCACACAGTAGGCTTGCAATTTGTGGAACGAATGACTGAAATTCACAAAGTTAAAAGAGAAAGCCAGCACAGGCAGTTAAAAGATAAGGCGATGGGTTGTTTGGAAAGAACAGTGCAGAGAAGTAGAAATGATTTGGGGACCTTCATAATGAAAACAGAATAGCAAAGCCCTTGTTGACATCTTTGACCTCTTTTAAAACCCGGGATGAGGATAATTCACTGAGTGTTAGCAAGGCTAAAAAATTGCATTTGCAAAGCTTGAATTTGAAGTTCTACCAGTATGCCTTTGATTCCATTTGAAACCCCACCTGAGTCTTCTGCTGACATCTCTCACATCTACAACACGATCACATTGATGTTAGAATCAGAGACTTTTTCTCATTAGTATAAGGAAGAGCTACCTAACAAAGATATAGGACTGGAGCACTGATTCTGAGAGAATGTCATAGATTAAAATGGACCAAGAAACACCTTTAAATTGGACAGAATCTAAGGTGTCTTCCACATTTTGGGTTTTGAGTTCCAGTTTCCCACTTAGCTAAAAACTGATCCTTCCCTTACATTAAAATTCTATTTGAAATAACCCTCCTTAAAAAAACATCTTCAAAGACATCAAAATCCAAGGCTAGATTATCCATAAAATTACCAGACAATTTTATCTGGGCTGTGCACTGTTTTATATAGAAAGAACCCACATTAACTTTCCTTATATGCAAGAACATTTTCAGTATAGATGGCAGTGTCAGCTTTGGCCTGATTTCTGTTCAAACCAATATTTTTAAAATGTATGGCTTATCTATCATACCTCGTCTCTTACAGTATATATTAAATTCAAGGAGCAAGATTTATAATAGAATTTAGATTGAAAATCTGGAACTGATTAAAGACATTTACTTTTAACTTATGGCTTTAGTCCCAGAAGAATTGTAAAGCATTCCAAGCTAATAGAAAAATTGGATTACAATTAATATGAGGTTATTTTTCAAAAGGCTTTGTAGTTATGTCAATGACCTGATAATAAATGTCCAAGGGAAATTTGCACCATTAAGAATGCTTTATACATAGTCCCAGAATCCTAGTACATCACAGTCTGCCTTTGGACAGTAGACAGAAATATTCTACAAGCCAGGGCTGAGTAAGAGTAGCTATGGCAGGGAATGCTGGCTGGGCACCAAAGTTCATTTTCCCCTTATTCTCTAGGAATGCAGTTAGGCCAGGGATCTCCCCATCAAGCCAGGGACTAAACTGTGTAGCACTGCCACTGGCTCGCCTAATCCTTGCAGCTAAACAAGGCTATGTGATTTCATGAGGGGAAAATAAATGGAGGTGCCATGTACCTCTTCCATTCCTGGAGTTGAAACATTGAACACATGTCTTTTTCTTTCATGCATTTTCTCCTACCACCAAGCTGGAACAAATTTTACTTCTAAGAAATCTTCCTTAGAAGGCATTCCTTATGAGAATAAGGGAAACACCCCAGATGCTAATGGAGAAAGAAGATGGAAGGAGCCTGGGTTGCTGACTGTGTGAGGCATAGCAGCCGGCTTCCTTGCCCCAGATGGAGATATGAGGAAAAGAGAGAAGTTATTTTTAAAGGCTCTCTATTGTTAAGACGCACTGGGATAGCATTTATAGCAGCGTTGCTTTTTACACTAAATAACCCAGGGGTTAAAGCCATCTCTGGAGCCCTCCCACTCCCCGTTCATGCTCTGTGTATCTTCACGGTGCCTTCTCCCTGACCAGGACCCTCAGGAGCTATGCGTGTGTTCTGTTCTGGGGTCTTTCCTTCGTGCTCTTGGCTTGTTGGATGTCTACATCCTGAATCCTGTTGCATTTATTTTCAGTGATCTGACATTTTCAAAGGACTCACATAAACTCAGTCAAGTGTTTAGAAGCTTATAGGCCATTACTTCTCCTATAAGTACTTATCTTTCTTGAAAGTTGCGACTTAACCCAAATTGATGAATTTTTTACTGGCAGAAGTTCAGGCAGAAGCCCAAAGACCCCTCAGGTGTCTGTCCAGTTATATCCTCTATGGCTAGCCTGAAGGGAAAGAATCTTTTCCTCTCAGATTCTCAGGCTAGAGCAGGGCTCAGCCTTCCCTTCAAGAGAGAAAGAGAGCAAAAAGGGAGGCCAGCCTCTTGGTCTCATCTCTTTACCACTGTTTTTTAAGGTAACTAAGAGTAAGAGACTATCCAAGTTTTTAATCTGAGAAACATGGGCTTAATTTATGTCAAATGGTCATGAATTAAATAAATATCAATTACTACCTACTCTCTGTAAGTAGATTTAACTGAGATTGTGTGACTCAAAGCAGGTTTTCATTTACTTGTCTCAATGAATCAGACATTCAAAGTTTCTGAGTACTGTCTTAGATATTCCAACTTAATCAGTCTTTGTGAGGCCAAAAGTGAAAGAATTTATAGACAGCACTGATGAAAGAAAGTTCATGTTCCCTTGCCACCTGTACTTGGAAACTGGAGAATAACAGGTGCTCATCGTCCATGTCATTCTTCATAATGCACCTTGCCAGGATTTCCAAAATCTTTAGTGTGACATGATATATCTTATTGGGTCATGATTAACATAGAAAAAAATAGTATGAACAGAATAAAATAGTGAAATAGTGCTTTGGCTATAATTTAATAAGTATTGTTTTATGTAATTTAGTTTCTCTTTTTAATTAAAAAAAATATCTTTTTATTGATTTTTGAGAGGAAGGGAGAAGGAGAAAAAGATAGAAACATCAATGATGAGAGAGAATCATTGATTGGCTGCCTCCTGCACACCCCCGACTGGAGATGAAGCCCTCAACCCGGGCATGTGCCCTGACTGGGAATCAATCCAAGACCTCCTGGTTCATAGGTCGATGTTCAACCACTGAACCACACTGGCCAGGTAATTTGGTTTCAACTGTATATAAATGTGAGGGTGTGATGGTGTGTGTGTGTGTGTGTGTGTGTGTGTGTGTGTGTGTGTGTGTTAGTATGTACTGGGTTGTGATGCCAAATATTTCTAACTATTAAACAAAGTTTAAAGGTTTGCTTCAGCCCATCAGCTCTTTTAGAAAACAGAATTGCTCTTTTTGGGCGCCTGCCTCTTGCCTTAGTGTTTTTGAATGGAGTCTCTTAATAATCTTGGAAGTGCTCCAGTGCCACGGAGTCACAGACTATATATTATGTTCTAGAGAGTAGGCTACAGGGCCATTCTTCTGCAAAATTATTTAATTCTCTCTTATTATGTAAACATCAACCCTCAAATCCCAACACTGCCCCCGCCTACTAAGAATAATGCTTTAGAGAAGGAAAAAGAAAGTCCCCACCATATAAATGTATCTATGGTCACTAACTGAATTAAACACATGGAATAAATATATGGCCTCTAATTTTAACTTTCCCTTATCATGGACAATCTCATGCTGCCCTTCCTCAAAGTACCATGCAGTTCCTTTCCAAGAAAGCGCCAATATACAAATGAACATTGTAGATGATACATTCTTTATTGCAATAAAAGGAATGTGGTCAGCTTTATGCTCAAATCCATTTGCAGATTCTGCTATAGATTATCTTTTGGGGAAAGGAAGTTAGGGAAGCATTTGCATTCTAAACGCAAAAAAAAAAAATACCCAACACATTTAACTTGGTAGAACTCAAGCATCTTATTGTTAATTGCTTACTGTATTTAGATTTTAGATTTTTATGTATAACATTGTTGATATTCCAGATGAAATTACTTAGAGCTAGATGCATTTGTTTAATTATTGTACATACTAAAATGTATAAAACATTTGCCAACATACTCAAAATCATAAATCAAGGGAAAGAAGAAATTCCTGACTGATTGCCTTAGTTAGAAATACTGACACACTAGTTTATCTTATGAATGATCGTATTCAGTAGTCTAACTCATAACCTGCACCATTGTCTATTCTATAATGGGGGGAAAAATTGAGCATCAAGATGATTGAACAGTGAGCAGAAGAAAATACGTAAATTGCTATGAAAAATGGTTTAACTTTTTAACTCCAAAGTATTCTGCTTTTCAGAAATCAGGTTGAGAATGATCTATAAACTCATTAATTTGCTCAAAGTACTGATTTAAAAATGAAAAATAAAACATATATAGTATCAAAACTCATGTCCTAAGAATAGGTTATAATAATTTTAGTTATTCTAAGATCATGGTAGCAATACTTCATTTGAAAGCTCATTATGGTATATTTGAAAGTTTTATGAAACTGCTTTCCCCTTTTTCTATATATTATTGAAAAATGGTCTCCAAATAATCTACAGGCTTTATGTAATCCCTGAAACTTCACCACACAATAAATCATTTTGTGCTGACACTCAGCTTTTTGTGAGCTGAGAAGTATTTAAAAATATGCAAAAAATAAGAAAATAAAGTGTATTTTTTAGGCTCCTCTAATATAAAATTTGTGATTACTCAGATTTGGCCTAGAATGCAATTTATCTTTTCCTATTGTCTTTTGAAGAGAGGGGGAGGGAAGAGGAAAGAGAGCAGCTTGTTAAGCAAATGAATAGTGCCCCGTTTAGTACTGGAGGACCGTTTTGAAACACTTGAGAAGTGTGCAAACACTGTGGTTGCCCCACAAAGACCACTGGGCTCAGCAGAGCTTGATCTTTGATATGGAAACTACAGGTCAGTTCTTCTTTTGATGAAGCAGGATTTCTAGACAATATCCTTGGGGTCTTGCTGGTTTATGGAGTAAAACACCTCTACATTTTCAGACACTTCCTCCTAAGAAATTTGGATCACAGGTGGCTATTCGTGTCTTGCCTTGTGCCTTCCTTGCAATATAATATACCAAGGAGGTTAATGCATTGGCTTCCCAACCCAGTGGATCATTAAAACCACCAAGGGTTAGATGGATGGATACATGGAGGGATTCCCAAAATTGTAGATTCTTTTTTCTGACCCTAAAAAAAAAAAAAAAAATCCCTTAAGCTTGCCTTTGAACAATGAACGATAATTTTGGATTAGCGTTCTCTTGATATTTGAACAATGTGCTATATCCATGAGCTGTAAGCTTAGCTGTGCATAACAATTTTGTAGAAAATATTTTAGCCAATTATCCTCTTAAAAATGCGATCTTTAGCAGTCTGACACTGGACTGAGTTCTAAGTACTCTGAGGCTCCAATGACCAACCCAAGGAGGAATTCGGCAAACAGGAATTTTCCATGGAAAGAATGGCCTCAGTGTATCAGGAAAGGAATGTCACACTCAAAAAGGGTAAATAAAGATAATTTAATCAAGGGACTACTTGAAAGTGTGAGGTCAGGGTTGCAGGTAGGGAAAAGAGATGGCAGAGCGAGTATTACCACTAGACTTGAAGGTGAAGGCAAGAAAGCAGTTATTGGGTAGAGCAACCCTATAGGAGGATTTTCTTGTTGAAGAAAAAAGCTGCTGACAGCCCAAGGTCTGCCATGAAATAAAATCCCCAACTTCTTTCCTCTGAACTCACTAATCTACCAGAGCCTACCAATGGCTGAGGCCAACCAAAGCCAGAGGACAGGGACATAGTTGATGTGGCCTATAGAAGGTGGCCACCCAACACCCCAACAGAATGGAGATACTTTATGGAAAAGGCTGGAGGATCAAGACTGTCCAACACACTCAGATGTCATAATATCCAAGTAGCTTGAGAGCTGTTTATAAGAAAAATCACTGAGTAAAAGCATGTGGAGAGCAGTGCCAATGTTCCTCAGAGGGCTTTTGTGAAGACTGTGGTTTGTTGATCAGCCCAACTTCTTTAAAGAAAAAGTCAGGGCACCACCATCTTGAATACATGGGATGTCTTCATGCCTCAAAAAGCAGCCTCTTCCCTCCTTCCTTCTCCCTTACCCCCTTGCTCAGTCTATGAACATGGCCTACAGATTTATTATGGAACAGGCCAATGAATTAGTGGTCAGAGTCATAGATTCAAACCCTGTGTAGATCTAAACACTTCTTCAGTGGTTCCAAGGAGACAGATTGTGTCATTTATTTGACTAAATCCTTCTTACATCATCAGTGTGTCAGATGAGGTGCCGGGTATAGTTGGGAGCAGTACAAATTCTTGTAAAGGTAATGCCTTGAAAGGTCTTCAAAAGATTAATCCAGGGCTCTCCATCCACTGCAGGAGAAACACTTATTCATCCTCTGGAGGACCATTGTCTCTGGAATTTCTTTCATCCAACAGGGTCCTGGTTTAGCCACATGCATATTTGGGCAAGACAAAATTGCAACACATGCAAGGTATCTTGTTTTGTTTGGACTATATTACCAGAGTGATGTAAACACTATTACCAGTTCTCAGATAGTTCCTATGAGGAACAGAGAATCTTTATTTTTTTAAGCAGCATTATCAACATCATTTGCAAGAAAAACATTTCACATTTTAAGTGCACAATTTAATGATTTTCATAAATTTACAGCATTGTAAAACCACCTCACAACATGATTTTAGAATATTCTCATCAGCCCATAAAGAAAGACTCCTTAATTTTTAAGTTTGTAAAACAAGCACAAATAAATGACTCCTATTTAAGATCACAATGTAAAAATATGATTATAAACGGTCTAATGTGAACAGTTAGTATTTAATTTGTGGATTTTTGTAGTTAGACTAATACCTCAAATTCTTGGTTGTCATTGAGTTGGCAGACTGGGTAATGTAGTTGCTGTAAATATACTGCTAATACATGGCAATAATTAAAATTTTAACTGAATTATTTTTATGTTGCATCAGAATTTTCCCCCAAGCTAAAGAATTTCGATCCTTTAGTAGAAGAAAAAGCAGATATTTAAAAATTCTTCTCTCTACAAATAATTTTGTTAGGCGCTCTTCCATCATTCTGAGAAGTGAGATTGTTTTCCATTATGACTGCTGAAGAGTGATGGGGCTTGGGATCTATTAAGATCAACAACACTCAAGTCAGAAAGGACAAGACCAGTTACTGAATTGAAACAACTGCTTCCAACAGTAGTCAATATATCAGCACCAAAACCGGAAATGCCAGTCCTCCCGAAAAAGACAGACCATCAATTCAAGCAACTTTCTCACTCAGCCAATTACACAGTAGAGCCCAAATTTCATAAGGAAACTACCTTACAGTTTCTACATTTGCAACTAAAATGTTCTTTTCTGTGTGTTTTAGTTTCCTAGGGCTGCCCAAACAAAGTGGGCTGAAAACAACAGAAATTTATTCTCTCACAGTTCCGGAAGCTAGAAATCTAGAATCAAAGTGCCAGCAGAGGCATGCTCCCTCGTTGACAGAGGACAAAGTCCTGCCTTGCCTCTTTCTAGTTTCTGAAGGTGACTGCCCATCCTTGGTGAATCTTAGTTTGCAACTGCATCACTCTAATCTCTGCCTCTGTCACCACGTGGCATTCTCCCTTATGTATGTCTGTGTGTGTGTGAGTTTTTTTAAATATTTATGTAATTTTCAATTAGAGTTGAAATACAATATTATATTAGTTTCAGGTGTATAGCATATTGATTAGACATTTTATATAACTTACAAAGTGATCACATAAGGAAGTCTAGTACCCATCTTACACCATATATAGTTATTACATTACTAGAGGCCCGGCGCGTGAAAATTCATGCACTGGAGGGGTTGGGGCGCGTCCCTCAGCCTGGCCTGTGCCTTCTCGCAGTCTGGGAGCCCTCTGAGAGAGGCAACCAGTGGGTCAGTTGAGGGACAGCTCCGGCCCGTGATCTGCTGCCCCCCTCCCCCATCGCCCCACCGCTGCCACTGGTGGCCTCCTTCTGCGGGAGGTGACAGGTGGAATAATGGGGAGCCGGTACCGGCCGGCAAGCGGCTGGCCCCACTGCTCCCTGATCGCCGTCCCATCCCTCTGCCCACTGGCACCCACCTTGGCTGGCCTGGTACTGCCTGCCGACCAGTTGTTCTGCCATTTAGTCAATTTGCATATTAGGCTTTTATTATATAGGATTATCCTATATAATAAAAGGCTAATATGCAAATAGAGCGAATGGCAGAACAATCAAACAACCGAACAACCGGTCACTATGACGTGCACTGACCACCAGCAGGCGTGTGAGGAACATGGTGGGTGTCGGCCGTAGGGGGGATGGTGGAGCAGGTGAGCAGGAACGCCAGACCAAGGCGGGCAATGGTCGCTGTCATAGGGGCAAGTCTCTGGTGGTTACTGAAAATGCTTTGCTCCTGCTTCCCGCAGTCCCGCCAGGCGCTTGCACCTGCCGCTGGCGCCAGCTCCAATTGCTTTGCGGGTGCAAGCGGAACCAGCACCTTCAGCACTGAGAGCAGCGGTGGTGGGAGTGGCTACAGGCAGACAAGGGACCCCGGCTGGGGGCGGGGGGGGCGCAGTGGGAGGGGCCAGGCGGGGGTGCAGAGGATGGGCTGAGACACGCCTCTGTGCCCATGGCAGTCTCTCAGCCCACAGTTCCTTTCAAGGTGCATGAATTCATGCACTGGGCCCCTAGTTGATTATAATGTACCTTACATTACCTTGACTGTTTTTATAACTGCCAAGTTCCACATTTTAACTCTCCTTTTTCATTCAGCCCTCCAACACCCCTCCCATATAGCAGCCATCAAAATGTTCTCTCTGTATCTACGTGTTTGTTTCTGTTTTGTTTTTTAAATTCTACATATAAGTGAAATCATATGGCATTTGTCTTTCTGTGTCTGACCCATTTCACTTAGCATAATACCCTCTAGGTCCATCCATGTTGTTGCAGATAGCAACATTTCATTCATTTTTATCACTGAGTAATATTCCATTGTACATTATGTACTACCTCTTCTTTATTTATTCATCATAGATGGACACTTAGGTTGCTTGGCCATTGTAAACAATGCTGCAATGACCGTAGGGATGCATATGCTTTTTGAATTAGTGTTTTGGTTTTCTTCAGATAAATACTCAGAAGCTGGATCCTTTGTTGTGTCTTGCTATACCCTTTGTTTTAAAGTCTATTTTGTCTGTTACACATTTTGCTATCCTAGATTTTTTTTTCATTTTTATTTGCATGGAATATTTTTTCCATTCCTTTATTTTCAGTCTGTGTATGTCTTTTAATCTGAAGAGGTTCTCTTGTAGACAGAATATGTATGGATCTTTTTTTTTTATCAATTCAGACACCCATGTCATTTAATCCACTTACATTTAAAGTGATTATTGAAAGGTATGTAGTTATTATTCATATTTTTGTTTCTTCTCCTCCTCCTCCTCCTCCTCTTCCTCCTCCTCCTCCTCCTCCTCCTCCTCCTCCTCCTCCTCCTCCTCCTCCTCCTCCTCCTCCTCCTCCTCCTCTATCTTCTTGTTCAAGAAGTCCCTTTAACATTTCTTATTAAAAAAATACTGGTTAGGTAGAGATGAACTCCTTTAGTTTTTTTCTTGTCTGAGAAACTCTTTATCTGTTCTTTGATTCTAAATAATAGCCTTGCTGGGTAGAATAATCTTGGGTGTAGGTACTTGCTTTTCATTTTAAAAAATATTTTGTGCCAGTCCCTTCTGGCCTGCAAAGTTTCTGTTGAGAAATCAGCTGACAGTCCTATGGGAGCGCCCTTGTAGGTAACTAACGGCTTTTCTCTTGCTGCTTTTAAAATTCCCTCTTTGTCTTTAACTGTTAGTGTTTGTTTTTTTTCATACTCACCTAGGGAGAGTATATTAAAATGTGTATATTTAGCTTTCCCATTCCTTTAATACAATTTATTAAATGCATTTTAAAATGAACTAATCCTGCAATAATTTGTTTTATGTAGGATAAAATAAATTTTAAAAATACAAACAATTTTTTTGTTGTTTCAAAAAGTCACATGTTGTTTTCTGCATTATGCTCCATGTTGAAAGGCAAGGGCCAAATTGAAAATATTATGACATTATGTGACTCTGGTAAAACACCATTTTAAACATAGAATCTGTGAGGAATACACATATTTTAATTGGACTTCCTGGGGTGATATTGGTTAATAAAATTATCTAGCTTTCAGGTGTACAATTATATAGTACGTCCACTGTATATTGTATTGTGTGTTCACCACCCCAAGCCAAGTCTCTTCTATCACACCATTTATCCTCCTGTACCCTTTCTACCTCCACCTCACCCCCTTTCTCTCTGGTAATCACTATAGTGTTGTCTGTGTCAATGAGGGTTTTTTTGGTGTGTATTTTTTTTGCTTAATCCCTTCACCGTTTTCACCCAGCTTCCCAACCCCCTTCCCCTCTGGCAGCTGTCAGTCTGTTCTCTGTATCTATGAGTCTATTTCTATTTTATTTGTTTTATCCATTAGATTTTACATATAAGTGAAATTATATGGTATTTCTTTCTCCTTCTGCTTATTTCATTTAGAATACTCTCCAGGTCCATCCATGATGTTGTAAAAGGTAAGATTTCTTTCTCAATTATGATGTATCTTGGTGTAGCTTATTTGGGACTCTCTGAGCTTCCTGGTCTTGTAGTTTATTTCCTTCACCAGGTTAGGGAAGTTTCCATTATTATTTCTTCCAATAGGTTTTCAAATCCTTGCTCTCTGTATTCTTCTAGTACCCCTATGATGTTAACTAATGTTGATACACTTGATGTTGTCCCAGAGGACCCTTAAACTATCCTTTTTTAAAATCTCTTTTTTTTTTTCTGTTCTGAATGGTTGTTTTCTGCTACCTTATCTTCCAAATTGCTGATTCAGTCCTCTGCATCATCTAATCTATGTTTAATTCCCCCTACTGTAGTCTTTATTTCTGACTGGTTCTTTATTTTTTCTATCTCCATTTTAATATTTTCTGTATCTTTGCCAAAGTTCTCACTAAGTTCATCTACTATGCTCCTAAATTTATTTAGCAACCTTATAAGCAGTGTTTTAAACTCTGCATCTGATAGATTGCTTGTCTCTATTTTGTTTAGTTCTTTTTCTGGAGTTGTTCTGTTCTTTCATTTGGGATATGCTTCTCTGTCTCCTCACTTTGGATGCCTCCATGAGTTTGTTTCTATGTATTAAGTAGAGCTACTATGTCTCACTGTCTTGACAGGGTAGCCTTTTGTAATAGGTGCTCTGTGGGGCCCAGTGGTGCAGTTCCCTTGACCTTGTTTGGGTTTGTGAACCTTTAAGAGATGTTAGGAAAATCTGAAGTATGAGCCAAGACAAGCCATTTGTATGAAAAAGCCACTTGAAGCATCTTGGGTGGGCCTGCAAGTTGGGTGTGGCAGGGTTTCAGGGATCACCAGGACTGGGCCAATAGGGTTATCCAGGTTGATAGACCCTCAGCCTTGGAGACTGCCTGAGCCTGCAGGCTGGGTTGTGGGAGGGCTCAACAAAGGAGCAATGGCTTCTGCCAGCATTTCTCTCTGGGTGAAAGCTGCCCCTCCAGCCCTCACCCTGGAGCTAGACAATTTAGTTCCTCCTTGGGTGTCCCTGGCACTTTCCAGCTGCCAATCAAGTGCTGGAGTTCAGAGCAAGAGCGTCATCAGCAAGTAGGTCCATGTGTGGGCCCTTTAGGAGTAATGCCTGGGTCTCTAGCAGCCCTTCATCTCACTCAGCTCAGATCTCATCAGCCATAATCCCCGCTGGTTTTTACAGCCAGAAATTATGAGGACTTCTCTTCCTGGCACAGGAACCCTGGACTGTAGGGCCTAGTGTGGACTGTGAGCTCTCACTCTTCAGGGTGGACCTCCACAGCTGAGATATCACTCTCAATTTTTAAACACCACATGTGGGTGTGGGGATATCCAAATTCTGAATCTCTTCTCCTCCTACCAGTTTCTATGTAGCTTCCTTGTTATATCCTTAGTTATAGGACCTCTGTTCATCTATTCAGGTGGTTCTCAGTGGTGGTTGTTCTATAGTTTAGTTGTCATTTTGATGTGGCTATGGTAGTAGGTGAGCTCAGCATTTATCTACTTTGCCATATTTTTAAAAATATATTGTTTTTATTGATTTCAGAGAAGAAGGGGGAGAGAGAGAGAGAGAGAGAGAGAGAGAGAGAGAGAGAGAGAGAGAGAAAGAGAAACATCAATGATGAGAGAGAATCATTGATCAGCTGCCTCCTGCATGCCCACTACTGGGGATCAAGCCTGCACCCTGGGCATGCGCCCTGAGCAGGAATTGAACCATGATCTCCTGGTTCATAGGTCGACACTCAACCACACTGGCAGGGCCCTACTCTGTCATCTTGACCAGAAGTCCCCATGTGTCTCTGTCTTCACAGGGCATTTTCCTCTATAAGGACACCACCAGTCATACTAGATTAGAACATGTTCATTGAACTATGACCACATTTTAACTTGATTACTTCTGAAAAAACCTTTTTCCAAAATAAGGTCACATTCACAGGGGCTAGGGGATACAACTCCACCATGTCTTTTGAGGAGACACAATTTAACCACAGAAATGTCTTTCCAGATCACTCATTCCATGAGTATGCCTCAATTATAAAAATTAAAAACTTTCCAAAGAGCAAAGGAGGTCATAATGTAAGGTTGAAATGAGCTTTTTAAGAGGTCAGGTCTCTTCTCAGATCATGTAGGTCCTCCTGCACATAAAGAAACTAAAAAAACCTACACAAACAAACAAACAAAAAATGAAGCTGAAAGAGAAATTCGTAGTCTTTTTGTATTCTTTCAATATCTGAATAATTTTGTAGAACATACTTCATGTTTATTGGAATAAACATCCCTCATTTGTTCTCTAGTTTTTCACACAAAACACATACATACATATTCTGCAATGAAAGCATATGACTCATTTCTTTCCCTTGTAATTATGTTTCATAGATATAGAAAAGAGTTTATTTTCTCATTGAAGTGCAATATGGGTTTGAAAGTGTAGTTTCTATGGAAACAAGCACCACAGGTGGGGTCAGATGAATTTTCTATGTCCTGCGCAATGAGCTTTGTCTGTCATCCTGCTGGTCATAGCTTTTCTCATTAACCTTCTCAAGGCTTTATTTAACCACATTTATCTTATAGTCAAATATTAATTTTATGATTTTGGTAAGTGTTTACTACATATCAACATCTCCTTGGTAACAGGAAGTTAAATGGGGCTCTTCCTGTTTGGGGTTTAGCTGAGGCCCAAACTAGAGGTGACAAGTATACTCCCACTTCACACATGAAGTGTCAACTAACTTCAGCTGTATTTGTACAGGAGGGGCTTTTGATACCCTTAGCTAACCACTCAATTCCAGCTTATAAAGAAGCTTAGAAAGCTCATGAGAGGAGAAGGGGTTTCCCGGAGGATTCTTTAGAGAGACTCATCATAGTACTTGGATTCTTTCTGTTGAGGAGAGCTTTGAAAGGTGTATCATTGTTACTGCAAGTCAAGTGAGAAAGGCTTCAAAGAGGCCACACAGAAAATTTCCTGGAATTACGGGAACACAGTGGGCGGTAGTCACACCTGAGCATCTCATGAGGGCAGGTGGCTGGCTGAAGTGACCCGTGGTGACAGTGGAGAGTGCTACGCTTGGAGGTAATTGAATGGCCTATAGACAGAGGCCCAGATGGGGACCACAAATGAGAGTTGTCTGGGTTTTTTTTAGGGGTTTTCCCAACAAGACTATTAGAGGGTCAAAGAGGCCTCAGCAGAAAAAATCTGGAGATGACTTGCTGGCTAACCAGGAACTAAAGGAAAAATGACAGCTGGAGAAGTTGAGAGATGTAAATGAGACATCTCTAGTGATGAGGGATCTGAGAAGAGTCCGAGAAAATACACATAAAAGACTCACTTTAAACATCTGCCAAATACAGAGAATTGAAAAGTCATGGGCATTGCAGGGGAGGGAAAGAGCTAGCCTCCCATAGCAGCTTTGAGTAACTGTGAGGAAAGAGAATAGAGTTGTTTTATGACTTTGAAACATGTTGTACTTTGTTTTTAAAAAATGACTGAAATATCCTTATGTAAAGAGGGCATTTTTGTAGCAGATGATGATTGTATTCTTATCCCGTGGAGAAAGCCTATGGAGGTTATTTACAAAATACTGTGTTATACGCATCACACACATGTACACAGACTCCCAACATTTGAATACTAAAGAACACTTTCTGTGCATGTTAAGCACCCTCTCTGTTAATTAACATGCATCATAAAAGGCAGTGAGCAGAGAACTAGTGTAGTCAGTGGAGAGCAGAGTTTCAGCTAGGTGTGATTTATAATAGAAAAAGCAGAAGTGGAATTTTCTGCACTGCTCTTCAACTATGTCTGATCAGAGAGGTTTAACACGTACATGATGTTGTTTATGCTTCTCTGTCCTCTGTCCATCATCATTAACAGTCTTTGGTAGGACTCAGAATTTAGACAGTAGCACATTAAAAACCTCAGGCCCTACAGTGTTTCTTTTGGTATCAGAACACATGTTTTGAGGGTCACAGAGGGGCATTCTCCCTTGAGAAACCTCAGAGACGGTTCAAGCCCTGTCCTATATCCCGTTTCTCAGAACATTTCTACTTAGATGTTATGACCTCATTATATTTTCTAATTCTCTTTATATGTCTCCTCTTTCCCACTTCCCTATTCTGATAACTGACAGAATTATTTTCTTTAGTTACCAGGATGAAAATCAGTCATGTTTTACTTCTTCCTGTACTTTGCCCTTATGTCCAAGTGTTTCTCTTTATATTTTCCAAACAGCTCCCGTATCTGTCTCTTTATTTGCAGTCTTAGCACATCTAACGTGCTGCCCAAATTTGTTTAAGTCTTCAAAATTATTTTCCCAACTTCCAGGTTCTCCTCTCTTTTGGTTTATCCCACATATAGCAGGAAAACTACTCTCTCTAAAATACAACTTCCGACTATCACTCCATTGTTTAAAAATATACTGTGGCTTACGACTGCCCTCAGAAGAACCAAAAAACTTCAGACAGAACTATAACGCCATCTACGATGCCACCTCTCTGAACCTTGTCAATTACATGCTTTACTCCTACTCTTTAAAATGATTCCTATCCTCAAAGGCAATTTCATTCATTATTTTAAAATGCTTCAACTCTGCTAGATGCTGGGGATACAACACAGAATATGAAAGACACAGTCCTTGACCACATCACTTGGGGTCTAGAGAGGCACGTACACAAGTCAAACAAGTTGCATGTTGGGAAGTACAATATACTATAGGATAAGGCATAGGGCAGTGCTACAATAGCCAGGCTTGGATTATGAAAGAAGGCTTATGAAAGTTTGGATTATGAATGAAGGAACTGACATGTATACTGAGGCCTGAAGGCAAAGCAGGAGTTATTCTGATGAAGAGTAGGCAAGTGGCACACTAAGAACGTGAAGAATGTGTGGGGTCCAGAGGTGAGATGAGCATGGCATGCTTAAGTAACTGGAAAAAAAAAAAAGTTGCTCTTTTGTAAAGTAGTATAGTGGTGTCTAAGATAGGAAAGAATAAGTCCTGAAAACCAAGGTGAGAAATTTGGATTTTATCCTAAGAAAAATGTGGACCTATTGGAAGTTTTTAAAGAAAAAAAAAACAATGAACAGATTTGTCACAGAAAACACACTCTGGCTGAAGGGCGCTGAATGGGCCAAGAAGAGAGGCAGAGGACTAGGTAAGAGGCTGCTTTGAGAATCCAGATGTGCGTTTATGGTGGTCTAGATTTGAATAGTGTTGGTGAAATCAATGAAATTGAGAAATATTTGAGAGAAAAAAATGATAGAAATTCTAATGAATTGTAAATGTGGTAAGTCAAAGTGAACCCCAAATTTCTGCTCTTGGGCAATTGCAAGAATGCTGGTATCATTTACTAAAATAGGAAGTGCACATAGAATGGATTTGAGTTTAGATATGATGGTTTAATTTTTGACATGGTGATCTTGAGGTACCTATAAGACTTGTAAGTAAAGATGCACTAGAGACAGATGAGGGAAACTCAGAAGAAAGATCTGGGCTCAAAACATAGCCTCAGGAATCATGAAACTCTAGATGGTGAATCCTACCTAATAATAGACAAATATGCAAATTGACCATACCTACGACATGCCCACAAGCCACGCCCACCATCCAATCAGAGCGAGTATGCAAATTAACCCAAACCAAGATGGCTACAGCCATAGAGAGCAAGGTTTCCTAGGTAACAGAGGAAGCCAAGCTTTCCGCCTGCCCTTGCCAGGCCTAAGCCTCCACTCAAGCTACAAAGTTTCAATTATAGAAGGTAAACAAATTCAAACAAATGGCGGCAAAATGGAGCTTGAGAGAGCAGGCCAGGGTTGCCGCCGGCAACAGGGGAAGCAAAGCTTTCCGCACACCCTGGCTGGGCTGACCCGCTTAAGGTAACAAAGTTTCAATTATAACCCCAACACAAATGGCTGCCAGCCTCGGAGGGAGCCCCAGGCTTGGCTCCACTCCAGGCTACAAAGTTTCAATTGTAGAAGGAAAATAAATTCCAGATACCAGGGCCTCCGCTTGGGTTGCCAGGGGGCATGGCCGGCCTGCAAACCACCACAGGCCCCTTGCTCAGGCTGCCCCACGCCCCAAGGGAACCCCCACCTGATCCAGGACACCGTTCAGGGCAAACCAGCTGGCCCGCACCCCTGTACCAGGCCTCTATCCTATCTAATAAAAGAGTAATATGCAGATTGATCATCACTGCAACACACAATATAGCTGCCCCCATGTGGTCAAAGATCCTGCCCCCATGTGGACATAAGATGGCCACCACAAGATGGCCACCACAAGATGGCCAGCAGGAGAGGGCAGTTGGGAGGCACCCAGCCTGCAAGGGAGGGCAGTTGAGAAGGACCAGGCCTGCAAGGGAGGGCAGTTGGAGGTGATCAACCCTGCAGGAGAGGGCAGTTAGGGGTGACCAGGCTGGCAGAGGAGGGAAGTTGGGGGCAAACAGGCTGGCAGCAGAGTGGTTAGGGGGTGATCAGGCTGGCAGGCAGAAGCAGTTAGGGGCAATCAGGAAGGCAGGCAGGCAAGCAGTTGGGAGCCAGCAGTCCTGGATTGTGAGAGGGATGTCCGACTGCCCACCGGGATCGGGCCTAAACGGGCAGTCGGACATCCCTTGAGGGGTCCCATATTGGAGAGGGTACAGGCTGGGCTTAGGGACAACCCCCTCCGTGCACGAATTTCATGTACCGGGCCTCTAGTAAAGTAATAAAAATAAATGAGGCCACTGAGGAGCAATAAAAGAAAAAGCTGTCTTTATAAGTCCTGAAGAACACCAGGAATTAAAAAAAAAAAAAGGCATAGGATACAGACACTGCAGGTAAAGAGAAGTAAATTGACGTGGCATAAAAGGATCACAAAAAGGAGAGTGTCAAGAAGAGGACAACATTGTTAAGTGCTATCGAAAGCCTGAGTAAGAAGACTCAAAGCTGCAATAAGGTGGTGCTGGTTCTCTTCTGTTGGTCCCCATCCTAGTTCATTTTGCTCCATTCCCGGGCAGTTTGGCCAGTATGACCAACCTCAGTGAAGTCTATTGCATTCTACCTTCTGTTTGAGTTAGACCAATGGTGAGCACTGGCAAGAAATGAGGAGGGAAGAAGGATAAGAGAATGAATGGGGATATATTTCCTCTGATTCTTCTCCGTGAATTTGCTGTGGGCTATGCATTCCTTGATGGAAACCACACTTCCTATCTGGCAGCCCTCTCTGCTTATCCTTTATGGGCTCAGATGAGAAAGAACTTCCTGCACTTATCAGCTCTGAAGGGTTGTGCTATCCTTTGAGGGTTCACTGTACACTATCAATGGCCCTTAATAGTCTCTTTATTACATTCTCTTCAAATAATTCCTACTTGAATGTCCCATCTTGTTCCTGCTGGAATCTTGATTAAGACAATGGTCCTTTGTGACTTTGATGAGAGCCTTTTCAGGCAGAAGCCAGGTTACAGATAGATCAAAGAATAAATAAGAGGTGCAGAAAAGGAACTAGCAGGTACAGTATTCTTTTAAAAAGGTTAACTACTAAAGGGTGCAGAGAGAAAGGGTAGAGGCCACAGAGGAACATCCAGCGGGGTTTTATGTATTTTTCTTTTTATGATGGAAAAACTTGATCATTTCATTATTTGTGAAAATAAGTTAGTATAGGAAGAGATTTTTGAGAATACAGTAGAAAAAGGAGCTAGCAACCAGAGCATAGTCTCCTAAACAGGTGAGAGGAAATGAGATTCCCCTAATAGAATGGCTAGTCTTAGCAGAGACCCTGTTCCATAGGAGGGGGGGAGGAAAGTATGGTTGGCATACAGGGAAATCTATAATCTCAGTGGGAGATTAGGGCTATTCTATTTTGCTGGCTTCTCTTTTCTTCATGAAGCTAAAGGAAGTTTTCCTGATGAAAAACAGAGTGAGGGTTGGAGATGCAAAAAGAGAAGTTTCAAATATTTTGAAAAACAAAAGAAACCATAGAATTGGCAGAACTCTTTGAGAATCCATTTCAGACTAAAAATCATGCATTTTGGCATACCCCAATCTGCAAGTTTGTATGAAATTTCTCCAGAGGTACTGAGCAGTGTGGGTATTCTTTCAGAAAAGGTGAAGAATTAGATTGGGCCATGCTGGGTTTTTCCAAATACCCAAACTGAAAGATAACAGGAGAAGAGGGTTGAGGAATTAGGAAGCAAGCATTTGAAATAACAGAGCATGAAATTTCACTTGGATAGGTAAGGTAGGTAACAGAGAAAAGAGAGGAGTCAAGAGACTAAATGTTCCTGAGAGAATGAAGACAGACATGGTGGAGCTAACAGAGTGGATTTGGTCATCAGAGACTGAACACTTAAATTTAAAATTTCAGTATAGCTCCTCTGACAGGTCCAAGATGAAGCCATGAAGGTGGGTGGCCAAGGTAGAGAAAATATAAAGGTCATTGAACATAAGGGTTGGTGGGTGATCCATGGGATGCTTGCCATTCCTCAGATGATGTCCTATTTGCATAGCTTGAGTTTGATGCTTTTTCAGTGCATATTATTTATAGTTAATGCCTCATAATCATTTATCAAATTGCAGTATTTATCAAATTGCAGTGTTTTACAAATATACATAGTATTTAAATGTATTTTATAATTTAATTTCAGTTTTCTGAGTTATTTAAATATTTAAAGATACTAACTTCAAAAAATATTTTTAAAAAGAGAAAACAGGTGGGTTTCTTAAACCAGGCTGCCCAGAAAAGTTTCTCATTTGGTTTTCTAATTATAAAGTGCAGAAGGAAAGGAAGGAATGGCTTGAAGTTTCAAGAGCTATGCAGGATTAGCTTCTTTTTCTTCTTCTTTATTTTTTCCATGCAATCCGGTATTTGACAGTTGTTAAATATTTGCTTTAACCATGAATTTATTTTGAATACAACATAATTGCACCAACTATCGCTGCATGACTCTTTCAGGAATGGCATACACTCACAATATCTAACTAGAACAATGAATGATTTAAAAATAGAAATGCACAAATTACTACTCCCTTGGAAGCACATAGCTTTGACAGAAAGTGGAGTAAAGTGGTTGTGTAAAAAGTTTCAACATGTTTTTTATTTTCAAAAACCTTTTATTTCTATTAGCTCTAAACACATTAACTCTTTAGTGAGATCTCTTTGGAACACATTCAAAATTCAATAATGTGCATCAGGCCTATAATAATGGGCCTTAACTTTTTCCCTTTGAAATCTCAACAAATTATTATCTAATAATGATAATATTGATTCACATATTTAGAATATATATATATATATTAGAATGTGTGTGTGTGTGTGTGTGTGTGTGTGTGTGTGTGTGTATCTCAATCTAGGTCTAGATATATACACTTATATACTTATCCTGCTCTTGGCATATAAAGGCAATGACTAATAACATTTGTTGACAAATTGTGAAGGATGATATGAAACTGGATTATATGAATAAGAATACATTGGGTTTCTGGATGAAAAGAAAGATACAGTGTATCTTGGTGCCTAGACAACAGATATGTTCAGTTGAATGAACTTGCATTTGATCTCATTACCTTCATGACATAAATCAACTGTGACAACCATTCAGGTAGTCATTCATGAAACATTTATTGAAGGTCCACTATGTGTTAATCCCTGAAGATAAAGTGAGTAAAATATGGGATCTGCCCAATATAGATTGGGTTTGTAACTGATCTAGTTACACTTAATGCTTTGTATATTACCTGTCAAAATGATGTATATTCATACTTGAAATATATTTTATAAATCAATTTATGCTGTTCCCAAGAATTTAAAAAAGTTTTAGTAATTTTTGGTTATAAATTACACTGATTCTCATATATTACTCCTATTTACTTTATGTAAAGTATGTCTTTCTAAGTTGTCCTTTTTAATGACCCAGAGCATATTTCAATATATATTTGGTTATTAGTATTTTCTTTTAAGTTTTATGGCTTGTTATTGTATTTTATAACATTTGTTTTGATCTTAGAAAAATATTTACAATCATTTACAATACAACAATATGAATGTGAATACTTTTTCTGTCCATGTATATGAGCTGAATTTTAGAAAAATTAGAGGGGAAAATGCTGATATTACAACTATGGAGTTTTGTCTTAATTCATAAGATTTTCCTCTCAACAATTACGGATTATAGATGCTATAGATGTGACCAAACACTAAGTGTTGAGCAACTAAAACTATTCAAGCGTGAATATTGCTTTGTCACCTTTTATAACCTATAATAATCAACTACTCAATCTTTTATGATGAGAGACCTGATCAGATCTAGGTAAATTAGAGGAACCAGAATATAATATTCAGAAAATAATTAAAACACTACCTTAAATTAGAGTTTATTTGTTTAGGGAATATTTGAAATATGTAAGGACTGCTAATAATGCTAATTAGTTTGTAAAATACCTGATTTTTTTTTTTAAAAAAGGCTAGTCACATTGATTTTAAACACCAAAGATTTGCTTCTTCATTTACATATTCATTAAGAACATTTTACAAGATCTTCAGGAATTAATTAGTGTCCCCACTACTTCAGTGGTAGCCACTGGGCATTCAGTAGTAACTAAAACAGAGTCTAGAACCTCTTAGGCTTTGAGTCCGCCCTGGAGTGGTTGTAAGAAGTACATCTGTCCGGGCATTAGTTCAGAAGATGTGGGATATGGACTAGGAAACAGCATTTTTAAAGACATCATCCCAGGTGAGTTTGAAGTATATTCTCAAGTTTGATTTTGATGAATAGTCTTTTCAAATAGATCTTTTTGAAATGTTTATCAGATTATCATTGTTCTACAAACAATCCAAAGGCTACCTGCTGATTTAGAAAACTTCCAAACTCCTTAGCATAGCTCCTGCCTTCTTCTGCAACCTCTTTGGCCAAGTTTTTCCTGATTGGTGAAGCTCTGACTTGATTGGCTTGCTCCACTCCTGGAAGTCAGCCAGGTAATACTGTGCTCAGGGCCGTTGTCCTTGCTATTTCCTGGGCTTGAAATTCAGTTCCCCTGCATTTTCTCATCATTCAGGCCTCAACTCAAACACTCCCTCCTCTGGTAGGCTTTTCCAGACTACCCCTAGGCTGGGATTCTCAATCAAATGCTTCCCACCATTGCCTAAGACAAATCTGAGCCATTTGTAAAAGAATGGATGTCACCAATCTGCAGCTCTAGGAGACCAGCCCAGGAATCTGTGCTTTTAATAAGCTACCCGGGCAAGTCTTACTATCAAGCATGTCTGGAAAACTGCACTAGCAAGGGTCTTAATTAATATTTTCACAGAAGGTATAACTGTCAGAAAAGAGCTTTGTTGGGTAAGAGCAGGAACTTTGGGTTGTTCCATGCTCTGTCTTCAGAACTTGAACATGGTCTGGTACCTCTGTGGACAAAAAAGGGGCCACATACTGAACCTGACAAGCTCAGGGGAGGCCTGCATGGTGTCTTACAAACTCAGAGACTGAAAGTAATCACATAGGATGGTCTGAACATAAAAATTCCTAACTAAAAGTGAGTCATGGTAAGTAGTCAAGTCCTAGGCCTATAGCCTCTTTGACAAAAGTCAATGTTTACCTTAAATGAGTCCATTTTTTTTTTCATCTAAGATAACATACATTCTTTAAAATGCCAGAGTAATCTGCTTTCCCAGACCCCTCAGGGCACAAGAGCATAAGACCACAGATCCCCTCATTGTTATCTTGTTCCACCAATACCGTCTCTAAGTGCTATAAATGTTAATGATTAACTATCTTGTACCCACAGATGTAAAAGAAGTATCTATCTCTTATTTTATCCGATCTCAGAGATCTCCCCACTTTGCTTTTTTCCACCTCCCTAATCTACCAACAAAGAATTTCATCTAACCCCCTTAAGTCTCCTTTGATTCTAATGTTGTGAAACTATTCTTTGGAGCACTTTCTCAATCGATTGAGATTTTGCTTCCTGGCAACTGTTGTCAGTTTGGCTCAAATAAAATCTTAAAAGGCTATTTATTTGGCTGCATATTCTTTCATTGACACCTTGCAAAAATAGCTCAGTAACTATTTCTTGACCAAACTGATGAAACACGTCTAGGAAGCTTCCTAGTCTCTTGTTTACAAGGAAGTAATTGGAGCTATTTTTAGGGTTTAACTATTGTTATTAAGATGGAGCTTAATTTTTAAATGTTAATGTGAAGAGATTTCAACTTCCTTCTAGCAATGAAAGTATTTGTAATTTGTTACTAAAATAAAAATCTGAAATTTTTTATTTTTCTTACACTTTCTATGTTGACCTTACAGTGACTCCGAGGGAACACGAGACTTAGTTATGATGGTCATTCAACAGGAAGTGATCACTAACATCTAACTGAAGTGGCAGAATTTCTGGAATGGTTAAGTTTTCATGTTGAATTGAAGAGTTAGGAAAATGATAAACATATAATATCTAAAGGATACTTGGCATCCAGTAGACAAAACATCCTGTTATACAAACCTTCCAAATAAGTGTCTGTGAGTAGAGATTTCTTTTTCCTTTGCAACTAACTTTAATCTTACCAAAGTCTCTCCAGCAGACAGAAAAGCGGGGGTGCATCCCCTACCCTGTTCCTCTTTAGTGTATATATTTGGAGGGAGCAAATCATAGCACATCATCAATTTCTAGCAAAAAAATAATAATTTCTAATCTCCAATATCTCTCTTGATTCCTCCAACCCATCTCATAGACTGAGGTTAACCACTAAGAGCTGCAAAACCTAGTTATTCCCTCCTTGAAAAGTCCTTATAGGTAGTCTAGCATCTCACTTTAGAATACTGGAGTATGTTTCACCTCTAGTTTTGTGAACTCGGCTACAACTTAGGTAAAAATCCCAATGGAAGGTTTTATAAATGTAGTTAGTGCAATGTAGAAAATTAAAAGTAGATGATATGATAGACTCACTGGACAGTTTTCAAGCAGTTTTCTATTGATAAGAAAGAATGAGCTGTGAAAAGGCTGGAGGAGAGAGCATATTGGACAGAGAAAGAGTTGACTTGAGAATGGTCATGGAACAGAAAGCAGTCCAGGGTGGGTAGAGTGTAGGGGTGAGGGGAGAGTTGAAGTCAGAGAAGTAGTCAGGGGCCAGGATGTGTTGTGCTTTATAAACCAGAGAAAAACTTTCACCTTTCTCTTTCTTTCTTTCTTTCTTTCTTTCTTTCTTTCTTTCTTTCTTTCTTTCTTTCTTTCTTTCTTTCTTTTAGTGGGTGTGTTGGAAGGTGGGGGCTGGGTAATGAAAAAGAGGAATCAAGGCTAATTCCTCAATATCACCAACTAAATCTGTGCTCATCATCATAAACACAAAGAGCAAGTAGAAAACAAGAGTCCTGCCTTTTTCCTTTAGGAGGAGGAGTGACATAGCTTGACCTCGGTCCAAGACTTTTCAGTTCATGCAGCTAAACTTTTGCACAACATATGGCTACTGGATTACCAAGTTCAAATGTTCACTTTTTGAAAATTAAGCATTTTATTCAGTCATTTAAAATGTTTAAATCCATGCCATTTTGTGTGCTCCTTCCTTTGCACCATGCCAGCTGCTCTGGTTGAGTCTGCTTTATTATGTGTTTGAGTTTCAGCCCTGATCGAAATGGGAAGGGACTGCAGATAGTCCTCTGTGCTCTAAAATGACCTACACTGTGTAATGGTTAGCGAATCACTCAAGGAGGAGAATAAGAAACTTCATTCTAGACTCTGTAGTTGGAAGCTCAGACGAGGGCTGTGAGCACCCTGCAAGGAGCCAGTGTTCCCTGAGAAGCTGCTCCTCATGACAGGAAATGTCAGTAAGAGGATTGCAAACGTCCATCTATATTTAGTAAAGTGAGTAGCAGGCAAGGCTCTGGGGCAAAGCCATGGGGATAAAGGAATTAAGTTCAATTTGCACAAAGAAATGAAAGGAAGTGTGGTGAGTAAAGAGGAAGTCATAAGATTTCATGAGTGTAAGCGAGAATCTTTATTTTTCCCCGGGCTTGTCAGAATGTGGAGCCTGACAATGTAGAAGAAGCTAATGGGGCTTAGAGAAGAGATGAAATGCAGAAATATTCGGTGTTGAAGCACTATTTGGGGCCTGGTGGGGGAAAACCCACGCTCTGGAGCTAACCTGCCTGGGTAAGTTGTTTTCTCTCTGATGAGCTGTGTAACCAGCAAGTCACTTATCCCCTGCGCCTCAGTGTCTTAACCTGTGAATGGGGAAAATAATGCTCCTTATCTCCTAGCATTGCTAGAATTCAGTCTTCTATGTATGGAGCCCTTAGAACATGGCCCACATGGTGTAAGCACAATGTAAACATAGATATTAGAGAACCTTGGGATCATACTCAAGTGGCTTCTCCAAGGACACATCCAAGATGAGACTGGTGGACAGGATCCAGTTCTGTTTTCTTTGACAGTGGTGATCTGTAGAGGTGATCTGCATAGGTGATCTTAATAGGTGATCTGTAGAGGGATATGTAGAGGTGATCTGCATAAGTGATCTGTAGAGGTGATCTGCATAGGGGATCTATAGAGGTGATCTGCATAGGGGATCTGTAGAGGTGATCTGTAGAAGTGATCTGCATAGGAGATCTGTAGAGGGATATGTAGAGGTGATCTGCATAGATGATCTGCATAGGTGATCTGTAGAAGTGATCTGCATAGGAGATCTGTAGAGGGATATGTAGAGGTGATCGGCATAGGTGATCTGTGTAGAACTCGCACCGCTGAGATGAAATTCAATCAGAAATGAGACTCACACATGATAGTAGTGGATAACAAAAGACTCAAATAGAATTACCTTAACCTGGTAGCACAGGGACAGTTGAAGAGGAAGGGAACTGCAAAGCAAGAGTCTTAGACAGCCTGGTGAAAGCAAGCAGGAGAGGAGCCACAGGTTTGAAGAAAAAATAAAAGGACATCAAATCAAATGGACAGGTTCAGGGTGAGTAGAAAAGAAAGAGTATGAAATAATTCAAAACACAGATGGTAAAGCAGTGACTATATTAAATAAATAAATAGACAAGTGGGTAGATAGATGTATTAAAAAACCCAATTCTTTTGAGAGCTGCTGGTAAGCGAAAAGAATTCGTTTTGGCTCCAGATATAAATATGGAGGGAAAAAGAACTGAAATGTTGAAATTGACAGATTGCTCGCTTCAGGAAAGATGAAATGTGTTGTCTGACTGAGCGAGAAGCCAGGCTTTGGGAGCGTCAATTCTATCTGTTCTTTTAGAAGACCACTGAGATCCGAAGGGTTAATGTGGAAAAGGGTGTTATCTGTGACAGGAGGCTTTTGGTATTCTTCCAAATACCCAAGCCACAGACCAAACACACTGCTCCAAGCATAAGGCTAAGATGGTAAATTTGAAAGAAATGGCTAGAAAACGTGTCTAGTTACGTCTGCCACATCTTTTGTGCTCAGTTTAAACGGATTCAAGTGAAAACTCCTGGCTGATCCGCTTTCACAGCTGCTTTGCCGTGGGAGCAGCTGCGGCAGGTGCCAGGTGAAACACTCCCGGGGGATGCCAGCGGCAGCGGTAACTCAGGGCAGGGTGCCGACAGCAGGCCCAGGGGGCGGAAAGTGGGAAGCACAGTGCGAAGTGATATTTCAGGTTTCTGAATTGGCACCTTTTTAAAAATCAAGAGTAGATGAGCAGAGATGCTGGAGGTGTTCTGTCAGGCACTTTGTCAACAAGCAGCAAGACACATCAGGCTTGCCAGACTCTGCTTGCTTCCACTGGGGCCTGAGCTTCCTGGACAATTTACATTCTCATATCTGGTCAGGTATTAGTAAAGCAATGTCATTTATACAGTTACCTTCAGCAAAACAGGACTCAGGATTTTTTGTTTTGCTTTGTTAATCCTCACCCGAGGATATTTTTTCCATTGATTTTTAGAGAGTGGAAGGGAGGGGGAGAGACACACAGAGAGAAACATTGATGTGAGAGAGACACATTGATTGATTGCCTCCTGCAAGCTCAGGGCCTGGGTAGGGGGGGTGGGGGAGGGGGGAGCAAGCCTGCAACCGAGGTGCATGCCCTTGACTAGAATCGAACCCGGAACTCTTCAGTCCGCGGGCTGATGTTCTATCCACTGAGCCAAACCAGCTAGGGCAGGACTCATAATATAACCAGGGACAGGAGAGAGCTATAGGAAGGAGCCAGAGAAAGTTTGGCCACTGTTGAAATCATCACATTCTCAGACTCTCGGTTTCATTGAAAATGTTTCCCTCTCAAGAATTTGGAGCCAGAACTGGGTTTGGAAGTGGAGATGAGTTTAGAAGAAAATGGGGAACTGGGTGATAGTGGAGATGGAACTAGCTACCATGTGTTCAGGGAGGCTGAATTTTCAACAAGAACAGGGAGAAAGATAAGGAAGATTAAAACATCATACCTAAGCATCAGGTGGGGAGAAAAATCTGGGACCAGAAATGATGGATCTGTCACCGGGAGGGAAGGTAGAGGCAGGAGAGTGAGAAGGCTGGTGAGGGATGGCCAGCAGTATTGGGGAGCACAGGGACAAGGTGTTATATGTGGAGTGCTCTGGTGGGTATAACCTACTTTCTTTACCCCCACAAACAGTGATATAAGAAGTAATTTAAGATGCACATAATTTAGAACAGATTTGGATATTAATGTATTATAGGAAGCAATCTGGCTAGCAGGAACTGACTTTCTCTTTATTGGGGCATCATCAGTTTTATAAAACTTTTCAATTCCTTTTTTTTAAAAAAAAATAAGGAAAAATTATAACCTACTTTGCAAAACGAATAAAGAAAGTCTGAGTCTGAAAGTAGGAGGAGAGAGGTAGGGATGGAGTGTGCAGCCCAGAGGACCATAACACAGGATTTGTCGACGTTCCCAATTACAGTTACACGAGGAACTGTCTCGGAGAAACCTACACATCAGGCGCAACACACAACCTGACATCCAACCCAGCCCTGCCTCTGATTCTGTGATCTAAACCACGAATCCAGGTTTCCTCCAATCAAGATCTGCAACATGCTTCATGGATATTAATTTTAAGACACTGGCAAATATTATTTTTAATAGGATGAGAAATCTATAGAACATATTCTTAACCCCTATGAAATGTATTTTCTTGGTAATCTGGGAAAAATAAGATGCTCTGTCAATGAGAACCACATACTGTTTGCTCAAAATATCACTCTGACCCACATTAAGAAGACAAGCCATAAAAAGCTAGCATACAAAAAAAGAAAAGTCAGCATTAAACTTGTGAGAAAGCAGAGAATTACCAAAGCTCAGTTGTATTTTAAAGACACTGGCTTATTGACTTTCTGAAATAATTTTTCATAGAGAAGGCTTACAGATGACTGGGGATTTATGATTGAGGTTAAATTAAATGGGTGCGTAGATGTTTCCTCCCCGCAAATCCAAATTCAATCAGCAACAGGAGAGAATGCCATTTTCTCTAGAAGTTCTAGAATGCAAGCTCATTGTACTACAGACTCCTGTCTGCAGAGAGGATTGTTAAAGATGCACAAAAGGTTTAGAAAGACCTTGGTCAAAATGAATACTATGAATGGAAACTGTCATATCTTAGATGCCTTTTCTTACTACTATTCACTGTATCATTCTGTTATGTCAGTTTTGTTGATATTGATGTGAACTTGCATTGACATTTAGTTGATGTTAGTATTTTATAATATCTTCACATTTATGTTTCTCTTTCCCCCCGTGTACACAACATGGATACCGTCCATTCTGGAGAGAATTACTTAGAGCCAGGCTTCTCAAACTGTCTATGTTCAAGAACCAACTTTGCTGATGTGCCGTTTTCGTCTGCATGTATTGTAGGTCGATTCTATTGTACAACAATGAAAATGCATTACTGGCAAAATGAAACTAATAAAACACAGGCGTATAGACAAAAGCCACATTTTTATTGTTAAATTCAGTTATATTGCTCTGCCAAATTGCCACAAATATTTTTGAATGCTCACAGCCAATGTTTCCATTTATCTTATCATAGATCGGTAATAGTTCATGGATTGGCACTGGTCCATGGTTCAAAATGTGAGTACCATTCAGATTAACCTAGAACCTACTATAATTTCCCATAGTACAGGAAGATATTGAGTTATAGGGATCCTACTTCAAATAGTGGCTAAAGAAATAAACAATATATTTTATTTATGTAGCATAATTTTACTTCCCAAAGTGTTTGCATGTTCATGCTCCCATTTATCTTCAGGACAGACTCTGTGGCAGGTAGATAAAAGAACATTATTTTATCAGCAAGAAGCCAACATATCTTCATTAGGGCGAGTGCATTTATTTAAGTGCACATGTTTTAACCTACTATTTTCTAGTATTGCACCATAAAAGTCTGTATAGAACACACATTGTGCAAACCAAACCGTGAACTGAGTTACTGATGTTTTTATTCAATTTAAGAAACATTTACTGAATGTTCCTATGTGCCAGGCACTGTGCCTGGACTCTGTGGGGAATCAGAGATGCACAGATGTTGCTTCATTCTGATAGGGTAGGTGAAGCATACAATGAGTAAGTGTAGTGCAAGACACAATGTGACAGGGGTATTAAATGAGTACTAAACCGAGTGCTATAGGAGTTGAGAGGAAGAAGTGAACTTTGGCTGGAGAAAATGGCATTTGGGTAGATGCAGAGTAGCTTTTGGAATTGCTGAAATGGGTTTTTGATGAGGAGGTAGAATAACATGAGGAAAGTCACAGAAGTGCTAAGGAATCTGGGTCCCTTTTCTGCTCCACAAGCATGCGTGCAATGCTGAAGGGAGACTTTTTGCTTTCACCTCTGCTCACCTTGACTTGGTACTTAGCCAGAATCCCCAGAGGAGAATCTTGACCACATAAATGTTAGCAAAATAGATATTACAGAAGATTTGATAGGGAAACAAAAAAGAGAATTACAGTACACAATACACAACAAACCATAACAAAAGTCCTGATTAAATATGTATGTCCTTGTCAATGACTCATCAAGTTTCTTACTGGATCCCAAGACAATTTATCTTTCCCTTAACTTTTTCTTTTCTCAAAGCAACTTAAATCTCTTCCCTTTGTAATCGTGTATTTCTTTCTGTATTCCTCATCCTCTTCAGTAAACACAGACTCTCAATATCATCTTCCTTAGAATCTACACAAGGAAGGTATAAATGACATTCAGATCTCCTTCTCTTTCTCTAATTTGAGACACACAGAGAAACTGGTTAGATGATGGTTGGCATTGAAACAGTAATGGCGTGCAAAGGGTGGCTGACCAGTGGCAAGCAGAGGCAGCTGCTTGAGAGTGAAGAAGCAAAGAGAGAAACAAGATGACAGAGAGCCCATGAGTGTGGGAGCTAGCCAGAACAGCCCCAGTGTGACCTCCAGATCCACTTTCCGCTCCAGATCTAGCCGGACTCTCTCAGATACCTGGTCTTTATAGCCTTACAATGCATCTTTTTTTACTTAATTCAGTTTTAATGAGTTTTTATTGTGAAGACACACTTACTTCCTACCTGATTGTAAAGGAAAAGGGAAATAATAACTGTATAAATCATCTTCGGATATGCCAACACCACAAATCGGATAACAGAGATCAGGCTCATGTTTCTCTCCCTAGTCTTAATGAAGCAGAGGCTGGGCATAAACAACTTTAAGTTGCAAAACATTTATTCTTGGAGGTTAAATATCCTAATAAAAGGAAACTGGGGGGGGGGGGGGGGAAGGAAACTGATGAAGGAAGAGGAAACACTCAGAAAGATAATAGCATTGGCGTGGTGGATGTACATACTGCTTTGCAGCTCCCCACGGCTTCCCCATTTCATGAAACAGGATGCTGAAGAAAACTTAAGAAGGTAATGGATACATTAATTCAGATAAGAATTTAGAATGAAAGTAAAAGAGATTATTTTCTTCTCAAATGAAGTGAAAATGTAAAGCTCACAGGTATATGTTAAAATTACAGAATCTTAACCCTGCAACTGGTCACAGGCTTTGCCCGATGAAGTATGGAGTTGCTCTGTGAACTCAGCACAGATTCTTTTCAGCAGCCACACTCTTACAATTGTCTGTATTGTCTGTCACCTTTGGCTATGAAGGACGCCAGTAAATACAGCACCCTCAGGACAGCATAAGAGAGCTCACAGACACCGAACAAGAGAGGAAGTCACCAGCATGGCACAGAAGAGGCTCTCCGTTTCAGAACATTGAATTTTATGATTAAAAAGGGCTGGTTGCTAGTAAAATTCAGTGATTATAACATGATTTCCCCAACCATATTTAAGGTAACACCAAGGTTACCCAAATCAAATATTTTAATAGATTCACAAAGACCGGAAGGCATTTCTAGATTTCCCAGATGTAAAAGTTCTAAAATATAACTAGACTTCCCAGCTGGAAGAGTTCTAAAATATTACTATTACACTGAGCTCAACAGAACAGTAAAGCGAAAACGTTTAGTGCTGGTGACATTCCAGGGAACAGTTAAAATTGCTTTATGGCCTTTGGTAATGAGAGTGGACAGCAGTGTAACAATACATAATAAGGTGAGTTTAGTTTTATGTCCTGAGAACAATCTGCTTGACTTTTATGGTTCCATTCTTTAAACTGCTTCTGTTTTAAGTAATTACAAATGATAGCTGGCAAGTGACAGTTATAACCACTGTAGCAAATGGACGTTGTTGTAGCCCTGTAGTCTACCCCGGAGTACTGTTATCTTAGACTTCTAGAGGGTTTAGTGTAAGTGACGATGTCATAGGAAACAAATGTCCCCTGACTTACACTAGATGTAGAAGGATCTCCTTCAAGCAAGACCAACTCCAGTTTGTGCTAGAGGTGCTTTCCAAAAGGTAGTGCATCTAACACTCGGGATGCTTGAGTTGCTGTTAGGAGATCCAAGAAAAAAAAGTATTTTGTTTTAACAGTTATATTTTTATTTGGAAATTATTAAAATAAGTATAAAGACCACATCAAAACATGATTGCATGGATATTACTGCTTAAGATGGGTTTGTTAAAAAAGTTCATATAGGCCCTGGCCGGTAGCTCAGAGCATCATCCTGATACGTCTAGGTTGTGGGTTTGATCTTTAATCAGGGCATATACAAGAAGCAACCCATGAATAATGCATAAGTAAGTGGAATAACAAACTGATGCTTCTCTCTCTCTCTCTCTCTCTCTCTCTCTCTCTCTCTCTCTTCCCCCCTCTCTCTCATCAATAATTTTTTAAAAAGCTCATAAAAAGAAAAATATTAAATAAATAATATTATAAGTGGTATGTGGTAGAAAAGGCAAAACTATTTTTTGTTTCTTAGATTTTAGAGGGAAAGGAAGGGAGAGGGCAAGAGAAACATCAATGTGAGAGCAAAACATCAATTGGCTGCTTCCTGCACACCCCCTACCAGGGTTGAGACCCCAACCCACTTCCCGGGCTTGTGCCCAGACTGAGAATGGAACTGGCAACCTTTAGGTGCACAGGACGATGCCCAACCAACTGAACCACACAGGCCAGGGCAAAAGGCAAAACTTTTGACGTTGGTGGGTACATGACTGTGTACCTAGCCTTCGAAATGGTTTCAGTGGTCCTCAGCTCCTGGTATTCATGCCCTAAAATCCCCTCCCACACAGATAGGACTGATGTGTAACCATAGGCTCTTGTGGGAATGAAAGAGTGTGACTTCCAAAGCTAGAGCAAGTCACTGAGGCTTCACTTTGACCTTTGACCATTTGTTCTGAGGGGAGTCAACTGCCTTGCCATGAAAAGCGCCCTGTGGAGAGTCCCATTTGCTGAACACCCGAGGAACTAACAGCCAACAGGAACTGAGTCTTCTTGTCTACAGCCACGTGAGTGAGCTGACATCTTGACTGCAACCTGTATGACCCCCGGGCCCAGAGCCGCCTCAGCTAAGCCACTCTTGAATCTCTGCTCCACAGAAACCGTGTGAGATAAAACATGGTTACTGTTAAGATGCTGAACTTGGGGGTGGTTTGTTAAGCAACAGTATAACTAATAACAGATAAATAATATAAATAATACGATGACCATTTACCATTGATCACAGGGATCTTTGTTTTTTCTCCTCTTTTCTGAAACTTCCATTACATGGAGCTGAACTGAGATCTAACACAGTGTACCTGCTGCTTCTGTTTTTGCTGAGCCTGTACACATGGTACCTCCTACCTGACAACGTGTTGACTCTCACTTCTTCTGACCAAGAGAGGATGAGAGGCTTTCATGGATGCAGACTCTGTAGTCCAGAGAAATTTAGCAGCAGTCCGAGAGACGTGACCTGACGTTCTGAATTCCAAGTGTTAACTTGCTGTTTCTCTTGTTTCCTTTCTGTTTCAGGAAAGATCTCAAAGCAGCTGCCATCTCTCAGCTCTATCCTCATGTGTGATTTTATAGTTTTCCTGGGCCACTAACTGGATCCATGGTTAATTCAGAATCATTGTTACAGTTGTTATTTTATGCTACTTCTATAACAACTTACAAATACACGTTAGGTATTTTTCTTATTTATTAACTTTCTCCGCACGTCAGCAGAAGCAGGTTGCTTAGAAAAGCTCCTAGACACGTTGGTCCAGGTTCTTACCTTCACGCAGAGGACTCGTTGGGAAGATTCTCATAATGCTGTTATTTCCTCCGATGAGGGAGCAAAGAGCTAGTGAAAAAAGCAGAGACTGTGTAAGGAGAATTCAGCTCATTTTCTATATTTACTCACATACTCTCACTCACTCTTTTTACTTCCCAATTATTTTCTCGTCATCGCCGGAAGTTTCTTATTAGGTCTTGGGCCTGCCTTCTGAAAATTAATTTGGTTTCCACTATGTTCTATGTTCTGCTGTGTCAGCATTCCCATAATTACACCCCACCATTGGCTGCCCCAGATGACTGCTAAAATTATATATCGTGGGGTTTAACTACAGACCAGACCATGGTGTCTTTTGATCTTCACTGGAATTCCTTCCAAATAACTGAGGAGCTAATCACCCTAGCCCTATTTTTCTTTGTCTCTATTTTGGGGCTTTTCAAGCACCCCTCTTTCAACGGAACAGGAGTTCCTATACCTCTTACATTTTCAAGCTGCTTTTGGGTCACGGTGTTGGGGAAAATGAACAGAGCCTGCTTTTCTCCGTAATCCCATCCAAAGAGGCTCCGTGAGACAGAATCCTAATACTTGGCAGGATGTTCTGACCCACAGACACATTCTTTGCCACATAATAAATGTAGTGAATAGCTAATTTTGTGGAAATCTAAATTCCACACGATCACTTCTTGATTCTATCCCATGGATCATGTTTTTTTTAGTGCAAATAACCCAGATGAAAGCAAATATCCGTAGAGGTGTAAATTAAATATACCAACAAGGCTAACTTCTAGTTCTGGTTCTAAATTTCTAACCATGATATGAATGCGTCTCATCACTTTCCAGGTGCCAGTCATTCTATTTGTAGGACAGGAAGGCTCTAGTAGATGATTAAAGACCACTTCCAGCTCTACAGACCTGGAGCCTCGGGAACAGGGAAGGCAGCTCAAGACGCCCACCACGCTTCCCACGGCCACATGTTCTCCCAGCCACCTTTGTCTTGGCGTTCCTGCTCGCTGGTGATTTTATTGTCAACAGTCATCTTTGCATTGTTTCTTTTTTTTTATTACGCAGATTCCCCACCCTTTATTTCTCTCTCTAAAGCCTATATAGACCTGAGGGTGTGATAGAGATAGAGACTGGCTACCTCTTGATATGAATTATGCTATTCTAAGTGCTTAGAAAATGAACCCTCTAGGAAAGCATCACCAGTCATTCTTTATGTGCTTATCTTTTCTTCCTGGAATGCTCTCCTTTAATTATTTGATTATTTATTGATAAACGAGCTCTCCACACAAACAGTCATCTGTGTGCCACATTCCTGGCTTCAGCCCCAGTACCTAGGCCATTGTTGGGCAAAATAACAATTCTACTTGTTTGTATCAATGGGTATGCTCAGCATACTAAGTTAATTAATTGAACCAGAATCCCTTTTTAGGAAATCTGTCTTTTGAAGAAGTATGCCTCCAAAGACATCAGAACTATTTAGAAATAGCAGCAGTTCAGAAAACTCTTAGTGTAGTCCCATTACATTGTCCCCGGGTGATATACAGCAGAAAATCAGAAAGAAAAAAAATTCCTAGAAAGAGGAGTATCTAGTAAACCTCTAAATAGTGCACAGCTGTATGGCATGTGGTACGATTGCATAAACAAACTTAAGCACATTCGGGTTGGAGAATTCTGGCTATAATTGTACTTTACATCTCTTTCTGTGGCCAGGCATAAAGTAGAAGCCTTAGCAGTGCTATTCTGAATGGCCATGCCATTTTAGGTTACGGAAAATCCTCATTAATTTGAGTTCTATAAATGTAGACTTTACAAATCTAAAACTGATTTAGTTTTTCAAGTAGGAGTGATTTCTAAGAAGAAATATTAAATGAAATGAAGGAAATATAAATGAAATTTTTAAAAATTAAAATTCATGATGAGATCTAGTTCTACTTTGTAATTTGTTTAAAGGAAATAATGAAATGAACTCTTCAATTTCAGTGATTAATTGTGTCTGTTTATTTGACTGGTGTTTTGAAGTACATTGTTCGTTTTTAAATAACTAAACAGTCCTTTGAGGCCATTATGTAAGAGAATACAAATTTAAAAGATTAACAGCATTGATAAAAACTCAATTATTTGCACTCCTTTTATATATACCTAAAGGTATGACTCACTTAAAAATTATGTTTCAGTAAAGTTTTGCAATTCCAGAAAAAAAAAAGAATTATCCTGATGTACTTTAATTTATAGAATTGATATGTCAAAGTGAAATTGTTTTCAGGCTTGTTATTTCATGATAAGAAAATATAAATCACAAATTATTACATTGCTATCAGTACAGTGACACAATTGAAATAATGTTTCTACTTTTATAACTAAATTTTAGTTTGAAACTATAGAAAGCAGAAGTTTAGAAATATATTTTGATGTTTCTTCTGGTTCTTTATTTTACAACTTACATATATTTTTAACTTCATGGGATCGGCAGGCAACATACCTTTTGATGAATATGAAAGGAATTTGGGGTTGAGTAAATATAATCTGAAAATCTAACTAATGTTTATGAAAGTCAGTGACAGATAAAACAAATTTAATTTCCATATAATACTTTAAATACTGAAGATAACCTCAAATCCCTATGTGACACAAGACATAGTTTGCTCACCACAAAACACTTATTTTTTAAATTTAAAGATTATTCATAATTAATGTATAAAATTATAAAAGCAACAGAAAAATAAAAGGAGGAAGAAAGTGGCTCATGTGGAAAGAATCGCTGCTAACATTTGACTACTTTTATTTTTAGTTTACCTTTGTTGTTAAAAATATTAGAGATGTTCCCCATTTTTTCACCATTGACCTCCTCTCCTTACACTCCTCTCCCCCAGGCCTTCACCACACTATTGTTTGTGTCCATGGGTTATGCATATATGCATATAAATTCTTTGGTTAATCTCTCCCAACAAACTCACTTTTGTTTCTATATATTTAAAAACATAATTAAGATCTTATAGAATGTATATATTTTTATATACTGGCTTTGAGAAAACTTAAAATTTATTTTTTCTAATTATAAAAATCATATGTTTCTTGTAGAAAATTTAAACATAAAAATAATAAAAGAAAAAAGTAAGAACTACCCAGGATCTCATTATCTAGAGAATATTAGTTGGACCCAAATATATATATCAGGATTTAATAACTCATGCAGTGGCAATGCAATCAATAGGTAAAAGATAAACTATTTAATAAATAAACCAGAAAAAAACACCATATATGGGATTATTCATATTGTACCTGTACATCAAGATAAATTTTAGTTAAATGAGAAATATAAATGTTAAAAAAAAGAAAGTATTATTCCTAGCTGGTTTGGCTCAGTGGATAGAGTGTTGGCCTGCGGACTGAAGGGTCCCAGGTTCAATTCCAGTCAAGGGCGCATGCCCGGGTTGTGGGCTCAATCCCCAGTAGGAGATGTGCAGAAGGCAGCTGATCAATGATTCTCTCTCATCATTGATGTTTCTATCTTTATCTCCCTCTCCCTTCCTCTCTGAAATAAATAAAAATATATACATTTTAAAAAGTACTAGAATACTTCTTTATGTCACTATCCTTTTTGTACTCTCTTACCCCATATTTGAAATTTTACTCCTTTTTTTATCATTATAGTAGGTGGGATTAAAAGTCTCACATGAAGAAAAAATACTAGAATAAAAGGGAGAATTTCTTTATAATCTTAGAGGAGCAAAGCTTTTTAAACTACGATTCAAAATCCAGGAGATATACTTTTTTAAAATGATAACTTTGACTATTACACATATGTAAAATATATGTGCATGCTAGAACAAGCACCTAAATATATGAAAACTTAAGAGAAGTAAAAAAAAATGATAAGCCAGAAAGTATTTGCAATTCATATCACACACAAATAGCAAATTCCCTGATATGTACAAAGTCACTATAAATTAATAGGGAGCATAACAATCGATCATAAAAATGGACAAAAGATATAAACAGTCCATATAAATATAAAAATGATCCTTACACAGGTGAAGAAATACTCAGCTTTAAGATAAATTTGAATTAAAACTACACTGAGGGTCAGTAGAGATTCTGAAAGTGCCCGGCAGAGGTCAAAACTCGATGGGAAAGATACACCCTTTGGGTGTGGGGCGGCCTGGGCGAGGGGCCTGTGGTGGTTTGCAGGCCGGCCATCCTCTTCCCACCCGCCCCCCCCCCACCCCCCCATGACCCAAGCGGAGGCCCTGGTATCTGGGATTTATTTATCTTCTATAATTGAAATTCTGTAGCCTTGAGCGAAAGCATAAAAACCTCCTTTCTTGTCATTATACTTACCTCCCATAGGTGTGAAACTTTCACACCCCTCTAACATTAACTTTGCATATTCAATAATATTTTTCATGTATTGCCTTAGACATTTGGACTGAGACAACTTTTTAGACAAATTTTTAAACCACTTTGTCAAAGAAAATGGAGTATTACATGGCAGCTACAGGATGATAAATATTGCTAGAGAGCTCTCTCCCTATAAATGTGAATTTAAACAATTTTTCATGTGAAAGATAAACAAATAAAGAAAACTTCAGCAGCATAATTAATAAAAATGATCCTACTACAAAGTTCAACAAAACACCTATACTGAGATATCATTTTCATAACCTAGAAGACTGGCAAAAACCCAAATTAGGAAAATGGGATCTCCCATGCATTGTTGGCAGCAGTAAAACACAGACAGGAAGCATTAGTGGTGGAGTCATATGGGAGCAGGTTTATCTCCTCCAGGCCCCGTTCATGTCTCACCTCCTCAACAAAGCCTTTCCTGCTATCACACCACCATGTTCTTCTCTGCTTTCCCTTATATTTACTGTCTGTTAATGTCTCTTTATTGCATTCTGTCATACATCGTCCTGTTTAAAATTTTCAAATGTTTACAAATTGTCTCCTGAACAAGCCAACCCTCTTGAGGGACAGGTACTCTGTCTTATTTTTCTTTTCATTATCCTACTATTTTCTTGGTGCTTGGCTTATGAAAAACCACCCCAAAGAAGTTTAAGTAGGACTGAGTGATTTAATAATAAGAGCAGTAAGTGATCATGAATAGCTTTGTAAGGAAGATCAAAGCAGGGTTCACAAACCGCACCTTTCCCTTTTATGGCGACAACTAAAGAAACCAAAGTAGCCCGGCCAGCGGCCAGCGTGGCTCAGTGGTTGAGTGTTGACCTATGAACTGGGAGGTCAGGGTTCAATTCCTGGTCAGGGCACATGCCTGGGTTGCAGGTTCAATCCCCAGTGTGGGGCGTGCAGGAGGCAGCTGACCAATGATTCTCTCTCATCATTGATGTTTCTATCTCTCTCTCCCTCTCCTTTCCTCTCTGAAATCAATTATATATATTGAGATATATAAAAGAAACCAAAGGAGGAACTTTTATCACTTAGGATCCAAACAGGACACAGAAGACTCTCTCAAAGAGACAACTGGAGAGATTGTACTGAAGGGGACATTTATAGCGGTGTGGCAGGGTTAAGGAAACAAACAAGACATGGTGAAGCACCCCAGGAGCAGCAACTGTGGAAAGCCATTACGAAAGTACCAAAAACATGGTACTGAGTGTGATGAGAGCCAAGCAGTGGGAAATGGACCAACTAACTGAGCTGTGATGTGTAGAAGAATCTACTCATTACCAAAATTCACTCTCTCGGTGGTTCACTACGTGGCTTTCCTTTTCCCCAGCCCGCTGCTCTCTGAAATCTACCCAGTCCTTCCCATTGGATGAACGCAAGAGAAGTGAGGGAAGTAAGAGGGTGAGAGAGCCCATGGAAGTCAGCCTGACGGAGCAAGAGCCCCACGGGAAGAGCAGAGAATGGATCTGGAAGGACAAATGGAGGATCATCAGTACAAGACTTCTTCCTGGTTTCTTTGGATACTGCTATTCATAAAACGTGTTGCTGTTTGTGATTCTCTATTTTTACCAAATAATATAAGGATGGTCACCAGATGCAAAATAACTTATTATCAATCACCAAATAATAAGATTTTCAATTATGTTCTTTATTTCATATATGGCATTTTTTTTAGTTTTTCTAAAAACCATCTTATATGGTTTCACTGTTTTTATATTTGATTTAAACTATCAATCTAACAATAATAAAAAATAGAACTTCCTCTTGTATTAATGTATGATTTGTATGTTAACCTTACTTCTGATTGAAGTCTATAATTCATCTCCACTTGGTATGTTTTTCAGGATCATTTTGATCCTTCAATTTTTTAAACTACAACTACATATTTATTGTTTTAAATATAATTATTTAAAACATATAGAAAAATATATCAAGTATTTTCAAGAAAAATACTCTGTGAGAAATGTAGGCATGATAGTACAATTTTGCTTGTGGGAAAAGTTAGTAACACTGTTTAGCCCCTAGAAACTAGCAAGAAACCACAATAGCTGAAGACATCAGCTCCCCTGCTATAAATACAAAAACTAAACTTCTCCAAGGGTCCTTGACCTTATCACCCCTTGTTCACATGCTAATTCAGGTACAAATTTTGACCTCTAGATGCAGTGCAGATTTAACTTACCCCCAAATGTCACATTTCCTATTTTAATTGATGTTAGAAGAATTCAACCATTTCTACACTGATAAAGTGACTGGCTACCACAAAATTAAATCTGCCTTTCACTGTACCCTGTGTAGAGGGTAAAATTCGACTTATTGGGGTGGAGAAGACTGCAGGAAGAGAAGACCTAAAGGAAAAAAATTCAAGGGTTTGAATGACTTATAGAAACAAAGAGGGTTATTCAACTTTGCAGGGAATAATTTGGTTGAGAGTTCACAGGAAAGGCATGAACCGGAGATAAAGTTAAGGAGTTGAACTATGAAAGCTCTGAGCCTAGATAAGATCACCAGGGAGGAAGTAGACTGAGGATGAAGTATTAAACAGCTCTTCATGAATTATAAGGCATTTTGAGAGAAAGGGAGCTTTTCAGGTATTAAACTGTATTTTTTAAACTCTAATGATGAAAACATTGTGATAATGAATTGCAACAGAGACCAATGATGAAAAATCCATAAAGAGACTCAAGAACATATGGGAATTAAAACATGATAAATGGAATGTTCCTAACCTGTAGAGCAGGCAGAGGTTATTCAGCAGAACAAGGCCAGCATGGGATTTCTTCCCCATTCTCTTGGATATCACTGTCTTTAAAACTTGTTGCTGTTTTGACTATTTCAACAAACAAAACTAATAACTAAAAACCTGGAAAAAATGTTAGAGCCTATCTTTAATCTGTATGGCATTCATTCTGATGTAATTTACAAATAAATAAATAGCATAAAAGTAAAATTTTAAAAATAATTCTGGGGTAAGGAAGGAATATCTAAGCATGGCATGTAAGATAGAAAACATTGAAAAGTTAATAAAGAATGAATAATGCAATTAAACAGTAAAAAATAACACACAGAGAAAAAGCTTTTCAACAAACCCTACAAACTTCATATAGTATATGAAGTTTTATAAATCCCAGGCCTGCAAGGGAGGGCAGTTGGGGGTGATCAAGCCTGCAGGGGAGCGCAGTTAGGAGTGACCAGGCTGGCAGAGGAGGGAATTTGGGGGTGACCAGGCCTGTAGCAAAGGACAATTGTGGGGGACCCAGGCCTGCAGGGGATTGCAGTTGAGGGGGGGGGGGGAACCAGGCCTGTAGGGGAGGGCAGTCAGGGGCAAACAGGCTGGCAGGGGAGCAGTTAGGCATCAATCATGCTGGCAGGGGAGTGGTTAGGGGGTGATCAGGCTGGCAGGCAGAAGCAGTTAGGGGCAATCAGGAAGGCAGGCAGGTGAGCAGTTGGGAGCCAGCAGTCCTGGATTGTGAGAGGGACATCCCTCGAGGGGTCCCATATTGGAGAGGGTGCCAGCTTAGCTGAGGGACACCCCCCCCGCCCCATGCACGAATTTCGTGCACCAGGCCTCTAGTTTTCTTATAAATGTGGCATCAACACTCCAAGATCTAGAGATGGGGCCTAAGTCCCCTCCCCTTGAACCTGAGTGACCTTTGTAATTGCTTCAACTAATAGAATGTGGCAGAGCTGCTGCTGTGTGACTTCCAAGGCTAGATCATAGAATGTAACATGGTTTCACTTCAACCTCTCTCTCTCTCTCTCTCTCTCTCTCTCTCTCCTTTCTCTTGAAACTCAGTCCCATGAAAAAGCTAGGCCCTCAGTTGATGCCTAGTATTAATACCTAGATAACTAGAAATAGAGTGATTGGCCACGCCCCTAGACTTCCAGTCTTGCCTCTGAGATCTAGCATCATAGAGCACAGGTAATTGGTCTCTGAGCCTGAATTTCTCACTCACAGGAACCATAGGAGATAAGAAATGATTAGTGTCATTTCAAGCCATTCAGTTTGGGAGTGACTGTTTGATGTGGTTAGCAGGTAACTAATACACTGGCTTTTGGCACCATATGTAAAAAACCTGAATACAGGAGATCTATGCTGATAATTTGTCTTGAGGAAGCACTCAAACAAGTGTTCAAGGATTTATGTACAGGGAAGTCAATTACAGCTTCCAATTTTTTACTCTTATAAGAAGGATAATGTCAATTGGGAACTGCTTAAATTAATTGTGATATATTCACTAATGAAATATTATTCAACTATTCAAAATATGTAGTAAATCTGTATCTGGCCTAGGAGCTCTTCAATTTATATTATTAGGCCAAAAAAATCAAATTTCAAACATTTTACATACAGAGTCCTATTTTGAGGAAAATATTTCTCTTTAGGCATAGAAAAATTTTGAAAAATATGCATCAAAATTATAATAGTGAATAATCTTCATAATCAAGTAAAACAAGCAATTTCTCTTTTGGAAATTGTAAAGAAAAATCTCAAAGCACTTATGACATCTCACTTAATACTCACAGATGCTATGATATACCTATTTTAGGGCTTTTGTTTTTAAAAAGGTGAGGTACGTATGTCATAGTTTGAAAAACTGGAAAATACTGACTTTGTCCTTCCTGTCCTCCCACAGGCCCTTTCATACTCCTGATCAAGCTGCCATTCTTAAGAAATATCTAGGGAGATGGGAATAAAACTTTATTTGAATGGATGTGCATAGCTACCACCCTGAAAATAAATGAGTCATTATATCATTGACTATCAAAAAGACTCTGGATACTATTATAATGCCTATTTTTATAAATGGAGAAAATGCCTCAAAAACTATAACTGCCTTGTCAAGAATTATCTGAAGAGAAACGAAATATGCAAACTCCAAAACCTGTGATCTTTGCAGAGTACTAGGAAGCACTGCAAATCATTTCAAATTTCAATACCAGGTGCAATACCAGGTATTGTGCAAAAAGAAATATACAGGAATACTGCCCTAGGCATTATGTAAATTAATACTCAGTGACTTCATTTAAACAGAACTATAAGGTAAAAAAATAATGAATATTATACATTGAATTTCAGAAATAGATTATTGTAGAGAGCGCCTGGGAAGGCACAATGAGCATTTCTTTAAGTATTGTCAGCTGAATCCAGTGGCGTTAGTAGAGCCACGTCCTGGAGACGCACTGTGCCAGAGGCAGGTACGTAGTCAGCCTGACCCTTAGCTCAGGTGCCGGGGGTGGGTTTCATTATCTAAGTTCAGCCAGGCACAAGGAACAGACGCAATTATCTTGGCTTAGCCAGGAGTGACTATTACAAAGAAGCCACAAGAATGAAACATTACAGCTTGATCTTTAACCATGATTTCACATAATTTCCTTTGTTTTAAACTCTAGTAAAACTTCCTGGAATTATACTGTATATAATAAACGCGCTGCATCACCTCTGGGTCACTGTCTCTCCATCAGAGGACAGCTGTCCCACCCGGTCCCAGCTTTCCCTACTGTCTCTGTGCGTCTGTCTCTTTCATTTTCTCAATCCCCCATCACCCCTACTCAGGACTCCTGTCCACTCTCAGGCCGCACTGGACACAGTAAAGAGAGAAATACTTAATAGATTATTATTAAATGATACAATGAAAAAAAAGCCAAAAGTTAGTGTTCTCTTTAAATCTGTTCTAATTATGTACCAAGATAATTCATTTATTTAGATGACTATTTTGATGCTGTTAGTTAAATATATTCTACTTACTTTTCATAGTCAGAAGGGGCTTATTTCAAACCTTAATAATATAAGACTGTCCAAGTCATCTTTATGAGTTCAGCAAAATTTATGTTCACAACTCACTCATTTTCCTTTTATCCTTCAAGTCTCATTTCCTAGTCCTAGGGACACGTGTCTATTTCCCTCACGGGAAGGTTGATTCTGGCTATAAAATCTACTGTTAAAGTACATGGCCTGGCAATTCTATATCATTGGCCCAGAAGTAATTACACATTTTGACAATTGTAAATTAGTTATCCTGTCTTAACCGTGTTTAACTGATTTATCAGGATACTGCACGGAATAAGTCATTGGGACTTTTTATAACTACACTTTGGAAAATATTTCTACCTTTAGGATAAATTACCTAGAGGTGTGCCATTAATTAGGAATGTCTAAGAAATTATCAGCTGTAGCTCCCATTCCACACAGAAGAGGAAACTGAAGCTCAGAGAATATCATTACTCAAGGATCCAAAACCAAAAAGTAACAGACCCAGAATTAGAAATTAGATTTTCTAAATCTCTGTCTACTTCTTTCTCCCTCCTGCTCCCTTTCTACCCTATGGCAGAACACTACATCTGCCTAGTTGGACCAACGAAAACAAGCGACTGCGTTCAGTTCTCCAGGAGAGGTTGTCTGCTGTCTATGGGACACTCAGAAAGAACACAGTGGTTGCTGAATTCTGTCTCATTAACGAGACAGTTCTAAATGTGTTCTAAGGATGCGCCTAATGCTATAGGTTGTATCCAAAACCATTGCTTAATTGAGTGGTTATGGCAATCTTCCTAAATCATTGCAAATTATTAAGCAGCATGTGGTACAATTGGGACCAGAAAGGCTCAGGTGTAATAAATGATTTTCCTTTGAGAGAGTCATCTCTTCATATTATGGAAGTAATTCATTAGGGAAATAAAAGAAACTTCAACTGTAGCTATTAAGCATATTGAAAAATCTTTTATACATAAAATCCTGTGCTTCTTGTCTGAATCAAAGCATAAATCAAAGACCCATTTCCATAAAAATCAAAACCAAGCAAACTCATTTAAAACAGAATTGTTCTTTGACTCATTATTTATATTGTGGCATTAAAACGGAATTTTAAATTTCAATTTGTAGTGTATGTATTAATTCATATTTTTATGCTTAAATAAAATACAAAATGAAATAACCAAACAAAAAAGGAAAACTTAGAAATGATGGTATTATTGGTATTTAGTTGAAAATTCAGGTAACTTATAAAACAGAAGTATTTAAAAAGTAAATAAGGTATCAGGAATAAGTCTATAGTAACTGAGCCAATGGTAATAGGCCAAGAACTAGAACTAAGAATTTAGGGCAGGGTAATTTACAGTTACCTTGCAAGCCTCATGGCTTTAACAAAACTGACAAGAGCCTTCTCCTCTCCTCCCCTCCCCTCCCCTCCCCTCCCCTCCCCTCCCCTCCCCTCCCCTCCCCTCTCCTCCTTTCCCCTCCCTTTCCCTCCCCTCCCCTCTCCTCCTCCTTTCCTTTCTTGTTCTTAAAGCCCATGTACATTGTGTCTGTTATATTTTAGTTTGTGAATACAATTTTTAAAGCATGTTTTCCCTTTTTTTGCTACATATTAATTAGTTTCTTAATACTTTTTTTCTGGGTAATAATTATAAATGATTATCTTAAAAGTTCAAGCTGCATAGTTTAGATTATTCTATTATTTCAGCATTTTTCAATATTAGTGAATACATTTCATTCAAAAGCATTTTTATTAAAATCTGTTGTATATGAAGTGGTTTGAAAATACAGTACAATTTAAGGGGATTCCAAAGTGGATAACAACATAAATCGCCAAAAGAAAAAAGACCAAAAATTTATATTTTACGTGCCTACATTTTAAGAAAAGTCTAACATCCAACATCTGGGAGTCATGATTAGGCATTAAGGCAAATGAATGTCAAGAATCTCACATGAATTTTATTAACCAGATTTCGTATTACATCATTTGAATGGGAGCCCTTTACTTCTCCACTTCGTAAATAATCTCTCGTCAAGGACCTACCAGTGGGTGAAAATATGACATAGAGTTTACATTACTCTGGGAAAACCAGATGCAGAAAGGGGCATATGCCTGCGAGTCTCTCTGCTCATCACCCACACTTAATCCACCCGGCCAGGAGAAAGTAGCTTGTTTTAAAATGCATGTCTCATTGTTTCCTCTAAACAGGTATATAGTTTCTGTTTTTGGTGATGAAAAAGTTTTGGAATTAGATAGTGGTCATGGTTGTATAACATTGTGAATATTATTAATTCCACTGCAATATACATTTAAAAATAGTTAATGTATGCAAATGTCAATTCACTACATCATATACCTGAAACTAATATTATAATACTGCATGCCAACTATACTTTAATTTAAAAAAAATTTTAATGTTATCTCTTTTTTTCAAAAGAAAGAAAATGAACTACATAATAGTGTCATGATAACAGAGCTTACTAAGAAGACAAAATCTAGCAAGTGCAAAAAAGATTTGTCTGAAGGCCATGTGTTTTGACGTTGTACTAGATCTTATTTTTCACATACTAGACAAATATTCATGAATGACTTTTTTTCTTTTCCCTTGAAAAACAGGAAATCATTGGAGGCAATATGTTAATTTAATTGCATTTATTTCTTGTGTCTGATTAATCTTGCATACTCAAAATGGGAAACAGTTGGGATTACTCTTCATGTTCAATTGATGATAACTTTAAATAAATCAATGGTACTATTTGAACATGGATTTTTTTTAAAAAGGGATTTTGATTAAAAAGACATTGAAACAAATCTTTAGCCATCTAATAAGAAACAAAATATCGCAGTGGATCACAGCATTAATTATATTTAGAACATATTCTTAACACAATAAATTAGGAACATTATTTTTGAGGCGGTGATTTGTAGGTAGTAACATTTTTTCCAGCTGTCAATAATTTAAGCTACTCCTAAATGTAAAGCTGACTACTTTTCATGAATTTGGTGCAGCTTTTCAAAAACTGAAATAGTGTCTCTCCTGCGTCCTGGAAATTTTCACAGAAAGCTAGAAACCAGATGGAATGCAACATTAACAAACTCAAGAAGTAAGGTTTTAAATCTAATGATTTTGTGTAGGAAACAGTATTTTATACATAATTGGTATCTGTAAGGTTAGCTGCTGCATATGCAAAGTGAGCAGAAAGATAAATGTTTCCTTAGAGAGTGCCCAGCCTGAATACCAGTAGATTGTTTGGCCATGTGACATCCCCAGAGGCAGTTCTGTGCTGAGTGCACAACTGCCTGTGTAGCTCACCAAAAGGCCAGATGTGGCTACTAGAATGTTCCAAGGCTTGGCATCTAGGTATTGGCAAGACCCAGAGGTAGCCTCAGGTCTTGTGCTAAAATAGGAAATAAAAGAAAGTTCCACAGTAGAGAGTCTAAATGATTCTGAAGACATACACATGAATAATAAGTAATTCAAAGTAACATAGCTCTCAGTAAGTGATTGATTTGTCTATACCAATTAAATATACTGAGAGAATGTCAAAATAGTTTCAAGGCTTGAGAGAATGAGTTTTCATTGGCTTTAAGCATGTTCTAAGTTAATTGTATCAATTGAATGAATTACTTTCCGGTAACCGAGAACACACAGCACATCTTTCAGTGCTAAATGACAAGAGAAGGAAGGCACCCATATTCTTACCCTCAGATTTCATACACTCGTAGAGTGCTTTGAACTATTCTTTGCATTGCCATAAAATTTAAGGTTGGAAACCATAATATGGTTGGTGGAATATAAAAATGAACTGTTTTATGGATATGACTTTATAGAGTTATTTTCTTATAGATCTATTGGTAGATTCTGAAAAGTAGCATGGTAAAAACAAGAACCTTGAAATCCATACTTTGAACTTATTAATTCCACTTCTCAAGAATCTATCCAAAATTAATTAGAAATGAACAGAGATTTATTTGTAAGGATGTTCATTGTGAAAGTAAATAGCTAAATACTGATTCAAATATGCATTTATAGGGAATGTTACACATAATAAAGTATTCTGCAGCACTAAAATAAATTTAAGACTTTTTAACAGCATAAAAATGCTATTAAAGATGAGACAAAACTATATAAACAATAGGGCCTGAATTGAAAAATAAAAAGGTGTATACCGACTCAATACTGGAAAAAAATATATAAGTGTGAGTATCATATGTCTGAATGGTGGATTATGGGTAATTTTTATTTTCTTCTTCATTAGTTATTGTTGTTAATACATTTTATAAAGATCATACAAAAAACATTTAAATTATGCAAGTAGGAATGAAAACCATGTGCATATTTATAGTATTAGTGGAACATACAGAATTTGAAAGGGCTGAAAAGCAACCACAACTTCTTCAAACATAAAACACTGAAAATTCTCCACTGAATTTTCAAAATGCTCTTGGCAATGACACCCAAGTATTGGGATTTCTGCTTTATTGTTATTGAGGATACGGCAACAAATTCAAAGGGAATCCTGATACTATTGCTCTGGTGGAAAGCTATATGTGAAAAGGAAAATCCCCTTTTAAACTAAAATAGCTCAGAAGTATTTCTAATAGTACTGTATTGAGAAACAATTTCAAAATGGGAAACAAGTTTATGATGATAGTGACCTCTTGTTATAAAATTGATTTATTTCAATTTACTCCAAATGTTAGATCACTTATAGTTTCCTTCCCAAGATGCATCCCCTGTCTCATTTCTCCAATACTTAATACTGAAAGTTAGTCACACCATTCTCATTGGGCTTCTGTTTTCTAGTTAAAGATCATTAGAATTCTTTATTTTGTTTTATTTATCTCTTGTGCCCCTTAAGAATATTTATATCAATGTATTAGTATATATATATGTGTGTGTGTGTGTATGTGTGTATATGTGTGTGTGTGTATATATATATGTATATATATGTATATATATATATTTTTTTAAACATTATATATATAATATATATGTCATAAATATATATATATATATATATATATATATATATATATATATTTCTAAACATTCCTGGAATTTAATACTTTAAGTATTTAATACCAATATCTATATATCTTTATACAAATTTCATGTTTAACCACAAATAAAAATTCTCCTACTTGTAAGAGCCTCCTAGCAGCTGGCTTAGCATTTCACTTACTTGGGGGTTAATTTTCACTAAACAGCTTTCTTTTAAATTCCAAACAAAATCGTTGTAATCTATGTTAGATGCTCATTTAGCAGTATTATTGAGAGGTGGGACTTCCAACAGTGGCATCAAGAGGACAATACATTAAGTCAGGTTCTCTCTCTTTCTGAGGATAGCAGCGTGAGCTCAGCTGGGCCCTCGGTCCGCAGCCCAGCCCTCGGCGGCAGCAGTGAATTCAGCCATAACTATAGCCGAGTCTGATCATTCTCCTGATGAAATTACACTGATCTAATTTGCACGCTGTGAAGACATTTGGCACTGGCTGGATCTGAGCCTTGACATCTTCATTGGAACTAAAAGTACACTAAGAACTGACATTACATTTCACATTCTCTTCTGCCAGGCTGTGGCATTTCGTCCTCTTTAAAGGCATTATTTCAAGAACATTTAATTTGGCTTTGATATGCCTGCCATTTTGCTGGGTGGAACATACTGTGCCAGAAAAGCTCAGCTGTAATAAAGTTTGGCACCAACAGCCCACCATATACCTGCACCATCCTGTGCGATTTAATTGGCATTCAGCGGGTTGATAAATGGATTGGCTTAATGAGACAATATACTTGACATATGCAGGGCTCTCCTGAGGAACAGGATTCATTTTTCCACTTCACACATCAACATGTTACAGATACCAACACAGTCATCTCCAGCAGTTGTGCGGTAGCCAGTGAATGCCATCCGCTGGGCTGACCGTTGACACTGTTATCTTCCAAACATCTCCCTCCTTTCTCCTCCAGCACAAAACAAAGCATGGATTTTAAATTCCATTGTCTTTTGTATTTTCCCAGACACAAGGAAGAAGATAAACCCCATGCTTTATTTACATAAATCTGTATTTCCCTAGGAGATCAAACAGCCTTGTGGTCTAACCAAATTAGTTTTACCTGCTATAAAATCATGACTATAAAATACACGTAGTAATGAATGCTAGGTATAACTACTGACATATGCAATCATGCAAAGGAGCAAATAGGTGGGTGCCATTCTATCTTCAGAAATGCTGGTTGCAAAAATGAATTAATTAAAACAACAAAGAGACACCATTTTTCACTCCTCTGATTATCAAAGATGAAAAAGAACCCTAATGCTGAGTGTTGGCATGGGAGTAAGGACGTAAGTGCCTCATGCGCTGCCGGTGGGATCCTAAATTAATACAACTTTTCGGGAAGTCAATTGTCAGTATGTATCAAAAGCCTTAAAAATGGGTATAGACTTTCACTAAAGCACTTCCACTTCTGAAAATATGTCCCAAGGGAATAGAGACATGTCAAAGACAAATATTCAATGGTGATCAACACATTGATTATAATAGGGAAAAAATGTAAAACAATGCAGATGCCTAAAAAATAGATTTCCTAAAGAGAATATGGAATAATCATATCCTAGAACACTAAGCAGTCGTTAAAATGCTGTTGTAGCCAGGCTGGCGTGGCTCAGTGGTTGAGCATCAACTTATGAAGCAGGAGGTCAGGGCTCAAATCTCCATCAGGTTGTGGCTTGATCCCCAGTAGGGGGAGTGCAGGAGGCAGCCAATCAATGATTCTCTCTCATCATTGATGTTTCTCTCTCTCTCTCTCTCTCTCTCTCTCTCTCTCTCTCTCTCTCTCTCAATCCCTTCCTCTCTGAAAGAAATAAAAATGATTTAAAAAATAAAATAATAAAATGCTGTAGTAGAAATATGTCATGAAAATGGTTCTAAGTATTATGAAATACTACTTCATTGTTAGCCATTTTTTTGTGAAAAATTTATATATCTATACATCTATACTCATACTAAAAAAGTCAAAGGACAAATATCAAAATAATAATGCTTGCCTTTGGGAGTGGGATTAATTAGACTTTCTTTTTTCTTTATGTTTATCTTGATTTTTAAACAAAATTTATTTAAAGGATTTAATTAAGATGGCCTTTTAAACTTCTCAAGTAATTTCTATCTGACAACAATGTGATTCTTGGGAAGTCTTTTACTGTGTCAAGTCATGCCCATGTAATCCAATACTTATGGTTCCAGGTTACTTAAGTATTCAATTGAATAGATAGATAGATAACCCATCTTAGACAAATGGCCTTTCTTTCTACTTCCAGCTTCCTGGGATTCTCACGTCACTAGTAACAGCTGAGTAGTAGAAAGCAGCAGATTTTTAGAACACAGTTGACATTCAAAAGACTTCTGGAGTGTATATCTCCTAGCCATGGTCTTTATGAAATAAAAACTACTTGGTCCACTCTGTTTTGTTTGTTTTACAATGCCAAGGATGCCTAAAAAAGATAGAAAATATGAGGATCCAGATATGAAAAGGTTATTGATTTAGACTTGCTAAGGCCCCATGGGAACCACATTGGTCCTGGCAATAGGAAAATTAGGGTCCCTGCCTTCAAGTCTGCCCAGGCGAATAGAAAAGGAAAGATAACGGGGATGGAATGAAAGTGCTTTAAAAGGGAGGTCAGCTTAGGGAAGCCGAAGTGCGCCATAATGACCGCTGTAGGGGTGGCCAGCTTTTCAGCCCTGGCGGGAGGAGGGGCCCTTTAAGAGCATCCAGGGCAGCCTCACCCCTCGCAGCTCAGCGGTCCTCCCTGGTCCTCCCGGCGCGGAGCCACCCTGCCCGCCCCTGGCTTCCTTCCTGCCTCTGAGGTGGGAGGGCACCCCGAGCCACTGCCCCTCATTCCAACTGGGGGCCAGTTTGATGCTCTCCATTCTGCTCCACAGGAAGTTCCAACATGCAAATAAGCCCGAGGAAATGAAAAAAGGAAACGGTGTGTGACAGTTTCTAATTACTGCATAAAAACAACATATGGAAGCTTCATTGTCCATTTCATCTCTCAACATGTATCATCAAGTCAGACTTCTTTTACTCAAATCCCTCTCTAGAGCATTTGGATCTGATTGACTTCAAAAAGAAGTTTGTTTTTTTAAAAAATTTCTGATGGAATAATAGTATTTTTTGTTTTAAACATCTTGCTCATTGGGAGGTTTTCATAACCTTGTTCTATTTTCCATTTGAGTTTTCTCATTGTGCGTTAGTTAGTTAATTCTATTCCCTCGGGTTGTTCACAACCTGGATTGAAGTTGTTCATTCTTCAAAAGTTTAAATCAACTGTCCCTAAGTACCTGTTATGAATGCTTGAATGAGTCCCTAATCACTGATTAGAGGCGGCAGGAGGATTGATTCGGCTCTTGTGTCTGCTTCAATGTTCTAAAGGCGATGAACAGGAGGTCAAAAGAGGAAAACGAAGCAGGCAACGTTTGGTGAGCTAAAACAAAACAAAACAGTGTGGCAAATAAAAAAAACGAAAGTTAGTGAAACCAATGTGTTGAGGTAGGAAGACTGGATGGGGGCTCCAAAGACCTGGAGGCTGGCCCCTGCTTAGCCACACGAGTGTGATCCTAGGCAGGCTCACTTCCCTCATCTTCTGCTTTCAAATAGGATTTAGGCTACAAGATTTCCAAGATTTCTTTCCTGTTTCCTGAATTCTCAGACTGTACAGAATGACTTAAGTACTACTTGCTGTCTATATGGGACCAGACATACCAAAGGTGGCTTGCATTTAAATGCTAACCTTGGAGTCATGTTTAAAAGTTGAGGCAAAACCAGAGAAGCAAAGCATATATCAAGTTCCCATTTGCTGAAGGCAAAGCCTTCCAGATTCTCCTCTCATCCCCCCTGGCCACAGAAGCAGAGTCAGTTAATGAATCAGAAAAAAGCTGGTTACCAGATGTCCTGGCTTATTAACACGCACATCGCATTCTGTAACGGCATTCACAGAGCAAGCTGTGTGGAACCGAGAGATGGCAGAGGGAAGGAAACTTCTCCGCTCACATAAGCTTCAAAATGTGGGTGTGCTTTGCTACCTTTCAGGAATGGTTGCTGCCTAAGTTCGTGTAAGCCGTTGGCAGGCATACTCTCTGGCAGGAGCTTGCCTGGGTTCCAAAGAACCCCCTCTCCAAGGTCATAGGATATCTCGCCTCTCTCAGCCCTTCCTCCTTCCTCTAATCTGTGCAGAACTGCTGACATGATCTCTTATACGTGGAAAGAAAGACAACGGTAATAAAGTTAGGAGTGATGCAAGGGAAAAGCCAACTCTGTTTGATTGGTTTTCACCACAGCTCATTTTAAAGCCACCCATTGTTCAGCTCTGCAGTGTAATTTTATGTTAATATCCTGAAAGTTGTCAAATCTTGGCAAAACCTATGCATAAATTACACAGAAAGTAGCTCGCAGGAGGGGGAAAAGTAATGACTGTCATGGATAGCCAAACCCATTAATAGTCTGACAAGCAATAACCCAGGAGCTCTGGTCAACTGCTGCAGACATCTGTGAAACTTTTGCAATTAATACCATTCCCCCCCTCCCCATTTTTTGTTTGGTTGGAAGAGGTATCAGCTGTGAAATAGCATGTAACGGACTGATCATTATCAGCTCTGCGAGCAAGGGTTAGGCTTTATCATCTCTCTTGGTTGACCATGCCCTACTTTTCACAAAAAGCAACTTAAAAAATTTTTTTTAAGTAATGCCATAATTATCAACACAGAGACTGACAGTCTCTGGAAAACAGGTGCCAATGGTGTGGCTACTCAAACAATAAAAAGTAAGATGCTTCAATCTCTTATTCATCACTGATTTTTCTCCCTGTGAGGTTGAGAAGAAATAAAGATGGAGAGACACAATCTCTCTTAAAAGCTGCACCCTAGGCTCTCGGCTTGCTGGTAGATCATCTATTGTACCTTCTCCTACGACTTTTCTGTGGGTAAGGGTTTCAGGGTAAAATAAATGGTCAGTGTTTGTGTTGTGCTGGTGGTTAAAACATTTTGAATATCACTCCATATACATGTATATATACATCTATTGCTCATTTTCCCTAAGAATATTGCAGGTAAATTAGCTGAGTTTCCTACAATGAAAAGCTCTAAAGCAAGCATGTCAAACTCGTGACCAGCAGGCTGCATGCCTTGTTTATTTGGCCCGTGTTAGCCTTTGAGTTTGACGTGCTTGCTCTAAAGGCTTTTCAATATTTCCCCAGAGCTGTCACAGCTGCTGTGTCTTACATAGTGCCTGGCACTGAGTAAATACTCAAAAATCTCAGTTGAATGGATGGATGGATGGATGGATGGATGGATGGATGGATGTTAGCAGGGAATATTTCCCATTGGTGATCTTGCTATTGCAGCTCCATTTGTTGATTTTATGCAGAACTTCCTTGCTGCTTAAAAAATCATTGCCTGTGTGTAGGCTTTCGTTGGAGAATGCTAACAAAAGACTTGCTTTTCTCAAGACTTATAGCCTGAAATGCATGTGTTACAGAATCATTTGGTTAACAAACTCTTTCCTAGCTCTGGCTTTATCCAGGGCCTATGCTTAGAGATAGGAATAAGAACATGAATAAAACACAGTTTTTGCTATCACAGAGCTCACAGAATGCTCAGAGCAGCCACATGGAAAGGTGATTCTAAAAATACTAGTACATGCACATGTTATAATACAGGTTTCAACTGCCTTTAAGGACCAGCACACTTTGGCTGGCATTGAAGGGAAAGGTGTCATAGTAAAAATGCATGTGGGATGGGTTTTGTAAACCATGGCCTGGCAGAAAGAGCGAGAAAAGGCTTTCAAGGCTCGAGGTCTGCATGTGTAGAGTTACAGTGTAATCAAAGGACATAGAATTTTAGGGAAGAGTGAGATAGCCAGTGGCTAGAAGCAGAGGACGTGGGAGAATGTGGCAGGAGTTGAGGCTGGAAAGGGGAACTGAGGTAGGATAAGAAGTGGCCTTGGTGCCATACTAGTGCCTGCAGGCAGTTAGGGATGAATGGAAGCCTTAGGCAGAGAAACAGGTGTTGCCTATGATGACCAGTAATATGGGGGAGGGCTGTCAAGGAGGGGGAGAGAGGGAGTGCAGAATCAGGATTGGAAGGCCAGTGAGAAAGTTATTTTAAAAGCCGTGTAGAGAGGCCATGAGTAAAGAGAAGAAGCAATGGATTTTGAAGATATCTCTGCAGCAGAACTGTCAAGATTGGATGATTGATTGCATGTGGGGGGTAAAAGAAATGTGATAGAGGATGACTCCTAGCTTTGTGTAAATGGCCAGGCCTTTAATTAAGATAGGGACACACAAAAACAGCTGGCTGGGGTAAGTGTAGGAGTGAGGGAACTACAAGCACAACATATAAATTTCCCAGAAATTGGTTTTTAAAAAATAATACTATTTCAACTATCACTGTAAAGCCAACAAATCAAAAAAAAAAAGAACAAGACAAAAACCTAACAGATGCTTATCAAAGGCAAATGCAATTGGAAAGACTTCCTTTTAATAAAAATATCAGGGGGAACAATAATAAAATATTAAGTTCTCTGAACTTAAATAAAAAGAGTTTATTCACAGACAGATATTTATAGTTTCTGAGTTCGGAGGTTGCTGAACTGGCTATTGAATGAAATGTTCAACCTGACCTATTTCTTCTTCCTTCCCTAAATACCATAGTAACATTTACCCAATGAAAATGGTATTTATAAAACACAAAACACCCCCAACCGTCATAGCCTTCAATTTGGCAAGACATACGTATTCCTCTCCAGCCTTGTCTGGACAAATCAAGAATGAAGGAAGTAACAGAGGAATCGCATAAACCAATGCCAGTTGTCTGAAAAACAAGTTTGCTGTCATCTTGGGACACATCATTTTTAGAAACAATGACCCATTTGGCAGCCTCACACATGTTCCCATCTCTGAAAGCTTTCTAACATTCCAGGCCTTGCTTTATTTAGGTTTGGGATTTTCTTCAGTGAAGCAAGTGCAGAATCTCAATTCCATTCAGTATTACTCATTCCATTCACACAATCCCCCCCCTCCCCCCATTGTGTTAGCAATCCTTGTTTCACTGTCTCAGCGACCATGTCTGGGCACCTCATATCAAATGGCAGCCGTGTGGAATGTCTAGTTATTTCACTGTTGAACTTGTACAGCTGTCCTAGATGGTCTGTTTAATAATGAGTCCTCTGGCTTTTGAAAACAGCCTTTGTTACATGAAGGACGTGGCTTTCCTCATCAGAAACAAGTTTCTTTTGGGCCCAGTCAACTTCTAACCTGAGTTAGTTTATCCAAAATATCACACTCTATTTTTTTTTTCAGTTTTCAATGACTTTTTATTGATTACATGGAGTTTATAAAGGATATACCCCTCCTGTCTCCAAACATCTGACATCACTCTTCACTGAATTTTTAGACTTTAAAATTTCTGTTAACTTACTGTGCGATTCACCAGCATATGTGAACTCAAAGTCAAAAGAAATTTCCTGGAGAAATTCTAGCCGATTGACCTCAGTTGGGAGAAATTCTGGGGAGCTACATGTTTTCCCTTCCGAAAGGGAGGTCAGACTAAGTTTCAGGGGAAGAAAATGGGGTCATGGAGGTAAGAGGGGGGATCCTATCAAAGAACAGCCTTTTGTTGGGGAAGTGCAGGGTGGTGGGGTCTAGGGAAGCAAAGGGACCCTGCTCAGTGGAGGTCTTTGACTTCTGAACCCATGATCACTTCATCCCTTTTGGGATTTTTTTTTCCATGTTTTCCATGTTAATGGCTCTTTTGTTCATTTTTGTCACTTAACTTGATTTCCGTTGTAGGGTGATGATTTTTCTCTTCCCTATCTTTTGGATTTTCAGATACAAATAGTCAACATGACTCCTTCAAGTTCTTTGGCAAGACATACGTATTCCTCTCCAACCTTGTCTGGGCAAATCAAGAAAGCTAATAGGCTGTTTTATTTTTTTTATTTCACTCAGATGCATAGTTTCAGTTTTAATTATGTTGCTATGAAATGAATATAATGTTTTCCAACATTATTATAACCAGAAGTAGCTAAAAATATGTATATTGTTCTTCATCTTATAAATCACTTTTATAATATATCCCATTTATTAATTCACAGTCCCTGAATAATTGTTGATTTGAGGCCATTAGAAGTAACACATTTACAAATTGAATCAATTCTTTTTCAAAAGATAGTTTGTAGATATTTGCATGGGCCAAATAAAAATAATAGAACTTTAAAAATCATTCTTGATAATTAGGTGTAAAAAAATATTTACCACTTCTTCCTGATCCTAAGCATCCTTTAGGAAACAGCTGGAATTGAAGTCACTGTTTTTAGATTATATGTTTGAATCTAAATGAAGCAACATTTTGGTTATGTTTATTCAGCAAAGAAGAATTAAGCTCAACTATCGGCACTCATGAATATTTAGAAAAAAAAATGATTAGGGACAGAATTTTGCAACTACATTAGTTAACCTGCATTCTTAAGTCTATGGATACTTTCAATAAAGTATTTTATTTCAAATAAAAATTATATTAAATATACAGCATTAGAGTTGATATCATGTTTTTCTTTTTAGGAAGAATAGGCTAATTTATAACTTGCCAAGGGTCATCAAGGCCAAATGCTCTGAGCAATATAGAGAAAACCTATCATGAAATGGCTAGAGTACAAAGAAGTCATTGATTTACGAAGTGTATAATATCTGGTTTTCTGCTTTATATTATGGACATTCCTCTGTAACCCTTTTTTTCTCTAGATTAAGTCAGCAACAGTGGTTGGAATGTAGAGCAAGCCTGAGGCCCACATTTGGGTCCAGATCAGCTCTTTAGTAGTTCAAGGTTTTGCCTCTATGCTCACATGTAACTTCTCATCTTCCTACCAAGAGTGAAGAAGGACCAGAATCTGCTAGATGCCACTCAGTATCCATTCTCTCCCTCTTCCTCAAGAATCAATGTTTATTTGGGGTAAAAAGTGCAAGCAACCTAAAGATTACATTTTTCTTCCTCTCTTACAGTTAGTTATGGCCAAGTGACTAAGTTCTGACCTATGAGATGAATAGACTTCTGGGTAGACTGCTTGAAGGCAGCTGATTCAGTAGGGGGATTTAACTTTATATTCTTTCTCTCTGATGTTTGGACTGCAGAGTGATGAATGGAGCTCTGGTTGCCATCTGGAATTATGAGGTAAACTTGAAGATGCAATGGGAGCCAAAAAATAAAAGAATCACGGATTGCTGATGATTGTGTTGCTATCATACTAGCATGGACCATCTAACTCCTGATTTTTTGTATTTGAGAGAGAAATAAATGTATATATTTTTATTTATTAAATTGATTGGGTTGGGTGGGCACACAGTACAATATACAGATCTTGTAACATAGAAACCCACATCTGAAACCTATATGTTCATGTTGACTAATGTATGGTTTTTTTTGGTTTTTTTTTTGGTTAATCATCACCCATGGATATTTTTCCATTGATTTTTAGGGAGAGTAGAAGAGAGAGGGAAAGACAGAGAGAAACACATCGATTGGTTGCCTCATGCATGACCCCTGACCAGGGCCCAGGCTAGGAGAAACCTGCATGCAACCAAGGACTGGAATCGAACCCAGGACCCTTTGGTCTGCAGGCCGACGTTCTATCCGCTGAGCCAAACCGGTTAGGGCCCAATGTATGTTTTTAAAGTCACTATTATTAAGGGTTTCCCATTTCATGGAACTAATCCAATATGATAAGAGAAGTTGTTTTATTTCAGTTCTGCTGTTATTGGAAAGGGGCTGTATGACCTTCAGTTTCTCA